>NW_026067972.1:1470062-1496529 GCF_014885135.2 Alexandromys fortis
AAATATTTATTTATTTATTATGTATACAATGTTCTGTCTGTGTATATGTCTGCAGGCCAGAAGAGGGCACCAGACCTCATTACAGATGGTTGTGAGCCACCATGTGGTTGCCAGGAATTGAACTCAGGACCTTTGGAAGAGCAGGCAATGCTCTTAACCTCTGAGCCATCTCTCCAGCCCCCGAGATAGAATTATTCTTAAGCCTACTTCTCCGCTTGTATTTCCCATGAGTTTTCAAATCAATTATCGTGAGCCGCATAAATGGATACACCAGCATGTGAAACTAAAGCCATCATTTCCCCCACACCTCATGGCTCTGAAATTCTCCGCTTCAGTTTTGCCACGGCCAGAAGCCGAGGAGACTCTGTACCCTTCCTCCCTCTTCCCTCAGCTATCTCTATATTTCTTTTGTTTCTTGGTCCCAAACTGTCCCAAGCACACGTACAGATGACAGCACTGTTCACTGTGTTTCGATTACTACACATTTTCTGAAGAAACCTTAAGAAAAGACGCCCCATCTTAAGCCATCAGGACCAGAGCTTCTCTGAAGATTTCTATGCCGCTGTGGGACACACATAAAGAATTCATGTGTGCTTTACACTGTCTCATCCCTTCTCTTTTATACAGCTGTTGTTTGGAAATGTTTGGGGCAGGGGGCATACAGAGAAGTCAGCTCCTTCAGAGACAACGAGAACGGCCAGTTGGGAAAAGGCCAAGGGTTTGACCCAGCTCTGTTCAACCGTGGACAGTGAAAGCACTTGCACTGCCTTTCATCTTTATGCAGGAGGAAAGGGGAAGGGAGGTAAGGAAGAGGGACCCAGGGGGCCTCAGGACCAATAGCTTCCTGTTACATCCAGGAAAGCAAAGAGTCACTAACCTGTAGGATAAGAAAAAGTAAAATGTAACAACCCCCCCATGTTTTGATGCTTTGTCCAAGAGACTCAGAAACTGCGGAGAAACTCCTAGGAGCATCCGTGCACAGACAAGACAGCAATGCCCCACCCCCTTGTCTATGGAAACCCGGCCCCGCTAACCAGACAGCGTACAATTCCTGACAGCGACAGCAACACACACAGAAAACAGCAAACAGCACTGAAGTCCTTAGGCCGCGCGTCAGAGCGTCTGAGGTCTAGGTTCTTCTCGGCTCTGTTCCCAACTTGCAGTTGACCTCAAACAGATGAGGAGATCCCACATCTCTGGGATACAGGAGCCGAACACTTAACTCTCTTTCCACTTCCCGCTCACACTCACACCTGGCTCTTCAGCCCACTCCTTTATTTTTAGGAATCTATTTTAGTGCGTGTTTTATTTGAGTTATTTCTTCTCCATTCGGAATATATTCTTCAGTCGTTCAACCACCTTGCTAACAGATTGCTGAAAGATCAAAATCGTGTTGGGATGAGGCATATTAATATTAAAAAGCCATCAGAAAGACGTGAAAGCTCACACCCTCCAAAGCCTAATACAGCCTGTTCCTTATCTTTGCATATTTCTTGCCAGGTTTACATGATATATGGATGATTGGTTGGATTATTTTAAACTCATCTATTGCAGATAACACCGCTTCTTTAGTGTTACTTAGTCTACATGAAGCAGCAGCTGCTGACGGTGGGAAGCGGGAACTCTCCTTCCTGATCACGAGTGGCCAACTTACCTACAAGAAGCCTTCTGAGTAGAGTAGATGAATTCACACTTCCCGTGGATGCAGTACCCATTGAGGTTTTCAGGACAAGGCATGTGGCTTCCAATATAAACATCTTCCCTTTGATCACCAGCATCTTAAGAGAACACAAACCAGGTCACTGAATACTGAGAAGAAAAAATGGAAAATACAGACCTTTCCAAAGGCTCAGAAACAAATGAATTGACCCTGTCAATCACCAGGCTGGGCAATCTAGAAAGGCAGCTTATCAGCTAGGGTAAGCGAGATCTAAGGTCCCTCGCAACACCCACTATGTACAAACACAGCAAGCAAGCAGACAACTTCGATCGGAGGCACACAAAAACAGTTGCCGAGCACGAGCACTATGAACTACTGCTATATTAAAAACCATCTGAAAAAGATAAACATCTTTGCTAAACTGTAAGTGCCAGGTCTAGAAGGAAGCTCACCCAGGGACAGATACGATGTACACAATATTGGCTTTAAATGGGTGAAGTTACTCATTTACCCGGTGCCTATGAGACTCCTATGAGAACAATGGCGTCGGCAGAGAACAAGTTAAGGGAGTCTAAAATTTTAGGGCAAAAGATTTACTTTGAATGAAAACCATCAAGCACGTGTATTTTCAAACAAGAACAGTTTTAGCCAGGCATGGTAGTCCATACCTTAATCTCAGCACTCAATGCTGATGCAGAATTAATCCTAATCCCTTTGAGGCCAGTCTGGGCTACATGTTAATACTTGATCTCCGAAACAACAGAGGGAAGGAGAGAGGAAGGAACAACTGAGAGGAGAAGGGAAGGGAGGACACCTCTGCCGGCTTTTTCATATTGTATTTTTAAAGTCAATGTTCACTGTAAAACACTTGAAATAGCAGAAGGTGAGAGAAATGTCTTACAGATTCTGCACGTGTTAGCTGTGTGACCTTTACCACTCGTTCTCCTCTCTAGAACCTCAGAATTCATAAATTCTGTAAAATCGGGATAACAGCCTATACTTCATGCAGGTTTGAAGGAATTACATGAGGTAAATAATGCCTGGCAACACCAACAAAATAACCAGCAATCTATAAGACGCATCACATGACAGTGAGGGGCTTATCGCCACAAAACACAAAGTACAATAAAATCTGAAGAATGCTAATGGAAACAGATTAGGAAGGATCAAAAGCTGAGGACTGTAGGAGCCTTCACCCCTATGTTTTAGTGTCTTTTGGTGTGGGAAAACCAACCACATCCACAAAGTCTTTGACCTACAATCTGTCCTGCCTGTAAAATATGCTAATGCAATGGTAGCATAGAAGCGTATGGGAGTAGCCACCAATGTCTGATTTGACTTAGGTCCCTTCCAAGAGAGGGAACCTGTACCCGACACTGTCAGAGTAACCAGGAGCCAGGAACTAGATGGTTCAGAGACCTACGGCAAAACCAAACACTACTGGTCGAAAGAAAAAAAAAAGGAAAGCATTAATAAAATGACTCTTATTGAAGATATTCTACTATACTCATAGACCAGTGCCTTATCCAGTCATCATCAGAGAAGCTTCCTCCAGCAGCAGATGGGAACAGAGGCAGAGACCCACAGCCAGACATTATGTGGAAAGACTCTAAATAGGATGCCTCCTTCAAATCGCCCCCTCCCCGAGAACCCAAGGCAGAAGAGGGAACAAGAATTTTTGGGTGGGGGTAGAGAGGATGGAGGACACCAGGAGAACAAGGCCCTCCAAACTAAGCAAGGAGCATATGAGCTGACAGAGACCTACACAGCAAGCACAGGACTACACGGACCAGGCCTTCTGTGTGTCTATTACAGCTTTTAGTTTAGCTTTTTATGGAACTCCTCAGTGTGTGAACGAGTTGAGTCTCTGTTTCTTGTGCCTTGTTCTTGGGACTCTTTTTCTCCTGTTGGGTTGCTTTATCTTATTGTGTTTTATTTTGTCATGTCACCAATTCTGTTCCATGTATAGAGGATTTAGCATTTCCTCTCACAGTATGCTGGGTACCAGCCCATTGATTATCTCGAAGCTCCTTGAATATACTTTCACAAATAAAGCTTAATAGCTGTGATGGAGAGAGGGAGGGGGGGAAGGAGGGAAGGAAGGAAGGAAGGAAGGAAGGAAGGAAGGAAGGAAGGAAGGAAGGAAGGGGGGTTATACATGTGTGGACACAAGAAGATGGGGGTTGGCTACACATGTGTGGACACAGGAAAACAGAGGGGAGAATTATACATGTATGGACACAGAAAGATAGAGGGGGCAGTGCCGAGTGGGAAAACTAAGCTCAGAATACAGATTTTGGAAAGGGGGGAAATTCTACACTATATTAATTTAATTCATGCTAGAAAAAAAAATGAACTGGAATCCATGCCACAAATCCACAATCTTAAACTCATCTCTGATGCTTTGTGACCTTGGTCACACCGTTTAATTATCCAACAGACACACAATGAGACCCAGATATAACTTTCTATTTTCTATTGGCCATATTCCAAAGTTAAAAAACCAAATTAATCTTAATTATACAGTTTAATAAATACTAGCATTTTTGAATATGAATGCTATTCTTAATTAATAAATTCTGTCTAGCCCAATTCAGGAAACAGCAGTCACATGAGGCTACTAAGTGCCGCACTGAACAGTCTACAAATGATGACTAAATTTGCTGAAATTCTCTACTCATCACCTTCCGTTGGCCAAACATGATGCTACGTCTTGGAGACACAAAAAACAAGACATATCTCAACCGGCAAGGGGTCCCAGGGCCTCCTTCAGCTCCCAGATGACAGTTCTGTTGTGGCAGAAACAAGCACCTCTGTCAGGATGCTACACCTGAGCCCCTCCCCACTATATCCGCATCACAGAGTGGATTTTAAAATCAGTCCGTAAGACTGAGCTCCTTGGGAATCTAGACATCCCTGCTGTTTGTCCCTGCATGATTTCCGGTCCTGAGAAGCAGTCTGTACAACGTGTGAGGACATCTCAGGCATTAGACTGTTTGGATCTGAATCTGGTGACAGCACTCCCTAACCGTGTGACCTAGTCCAGCCTTCACTTCCTCATCTGAGGAATGAAGACACTGACTGTGTCAGTGTTCACAGGGTTGACCTGAGGGCCAAGTGGGGTAAGAGCTAACACATCAATAGCAGGTGAATTTGCACAGCACTTTCAACTTTCTTTAGAGTTATTTGTGAGTTTTTCACATCATGTATTTGTGTGCATCAAATGTGTACTCTGACGCTGGCAGAGGAGGGCACTGGGTCCCCTGGAACTGGATACTTGGATGACTGTGAGCCACAGACCCTGGGTCCTCTACAACAGCAACAAGTATTCCTAACAGCTGAGCCAACGCTCCAGCCCCTTGTACAGACTTAAAAAACAGTCCTTGGCAAACAGTAAGTGCTTAATAAATATTACCAGCCGCTAGTCTACACCTAACAAATGTTGCAGGAATGAACGATAACTTTCACTTGTTGACATGCCGTAGTATGAACTTCTGGTTTTGCGCGATGGGAGTGTATGTCAGTAGCAGAGCCTCGGCCCCACAGGCTTGACATCCTAGGTTCAATCCCAGTGACAGAAAAAGAAAAAAAATTAATTTATGGATTGAATCATCTTTGGTTTCCATCTTTAAAAACAAAACAAAACTATCCCAACAACAAAACAAAAGATTTTCACTTTGAAATTCCCATTCAGAAAGAGGCTGCTTTTAGCAGCGAGCGGCCCTGGGTCTCACAACACAGGCTGGAACTTAATTAACAGATTGCTTGTTTACAAACACTTGTGATCAAAGCAGAAGGCATGCCTCAAGCAATCAACACTGACGAGAAGTAGTTGAACAGAAACCAACTCAACTAAAACAATTGTACTTTGCTTGCTTCAGTTTTAAGCCAAAAGTGCCCGCTGAAGGAACAAGGCCGGCGGACACTCCCCGACTTCACACCGCACTCCTCCGAACGTGGGACTTGACAGTGCGACACCATCAAAGCGTATAATCGTGAGACCACAGAGCGAGACTGTGAACCCAACTACCTAGAAAAACGCTGGAACACGTATAACAATAGGACTGAGCAGCTGGGTAGAGGTCAGGTAGTGTCCTAACAGACCATAAGAAAGCCCTATAAACAGCAGGAAATTAAGGCAGAAAAGCTAATGGACAAAGTGTGACACCAATAAAGATTTATTAAATGAATTCGTGAGAGAAAGTGGCCCTATGCTAACATGAAGTGACGCTGTAGAAAACAAGGCATATCTAATAAGCAGGGTCTGGCTGGCAGCGTCCAAACTCAGCACTCCACTCAGGCCAAAGTATTCTACTCCATGCTGTTCTGTACACAGATGATGTAAAGGGGACTTTACACGGCCCCGGCCCTCAAGCTTACCATCACTTAAGGAATCAATACTAGCACGGCAAGATGACCAGCGACACACCCAGAGGAAATTCACAAGCAAAGCCACTGAGAAGGACTGCCTACCAGTATCTATTCTTAAGGTCAAACTTCCCATCCCTATTTGAACACGTCCAGTTTACAACCATCCTGAAGAGTTGTTTGTACCCAGGGGCTGGAAAGATGGCTAAGTGATTAGGAGCACTGGCTGTTCTTACAGAGGACCCAGGTTCAATTCCCAGAACCTGCATGGTGGCTCAGAACTGTCTGTAACTCCAGATCCAGGGGACTCTGTGCCCTCTTCTGACCTCCACAGGTACTGTGCCCATGAGGTACACGACATACGTCCAGACAAAATATTCACACCATGAAATGAATATTTTTAAAAAAGAATGTACCCAGTACATTTAACAGAAGAGAACCATCCTCTTTACTAAATATGTTCCTAATAGTGTGTCATGTGAATGTCTCTAAATCTGAGCCCGATGATGGGGAGCCCAGCAGAGAGAGTTTAGTAAACTGAACTAAAACCTAGATCTATGGCTATCCGGAAAGTACCATGTTCCGAGCACCACAGTAGATTCCTGGAGTTTGAGACAATGGCAGAATAAACAGAAAACAAGGACAAAGTCTCACTAAGCAACCGAGTGTGTGAAAGAGCTCTAAGAGCAGGCTGGAGAGCCGGTTTCCCTGGGTCACAGCTGAGAAGAGAGCAAGATTCAGGAAAGAAAGCAGCTGGACAGCACAGGGTTCTGACCAGCCCTAGTGCAGCTTCATCCTGCCACTCCACACTAACGAAACACTCAGTTTCATCTTTATCATATGCAAAACAAGGACAGCATGGCTGCCGTGAGGACTCGGTGGTAACTCAGAGGCACAGGAGCACACAGTACGACACTTGCTTTAAAACTGCTAAGTGGCTCCCAGTGCTACTCATGAACCCCAACAGAGATCAGTAAAGCAGGTGAGCTCACAGGCTGGGAACTTAAGCACAGCCAGCAACAGCAACCAACAGAGAAACTGCAAACTGCCGTGACAACCACACATCGAAACTGAACCCAGGAATCCAGTGCTTGATTTTTCAGACTGACCCCAACGTCTCCCTGGATGTGATCACCGAGGCTCAGAGAAATCGGGTCTCACAAGTCTGACGACTGCACAGCACAAGCTCTTGGCTATTAAACTACGACTTCAGCTCGTTCCCTGGGAGATGTGCAGGAGACGGACAAAAGCATAATGTGCCGCACCTGCTCTCTAGGACTAAATAAACAGGGCCGCTCCAAGAGGGGAAGATAAAAAGGCTTTGAGGACACGATAAAGCGTGCTTTCAGAAGCCAAAGCAGAGGTGCAGCCCTGGCACAGAGGAGTGGACACAGAAGGACCCTGTGTGAACAATGCCCGGAGGCAAGTGGTGACAGGCTCCAACAACAACAGTGACAACTGCTGGTGTCTGAACAATGCCTGAAGTGTGTGCAGTACACACCATACATTTGGCTCCCCAGTGACTCGTTCCATACAGAGCCTTCGAAAGCAAGCCTGCTAGCAGCAGCCATATTTTCACACACAAAGAACAGTGCATTCGAAGTCATGATGTCATAAGAAACAGTACCCAGTGGCCTATCTGCAGAGGACTGTTCTACCAGTCATCCCTGGTCCACAGTGGGCACCCCAGACAAAGCACGAGGAACTGATCTTAGCAACTGAGGCAGGGACCTGCAGGGTAAGCTAGTGCGGCTACACCAGCACCTCACCAGTAACTCTGAGGTTCCCTCGCTCTACCGAGTTTAAAACTTTAAATACCACGTGCTGCTTCCCAAACTGTGCCTCCCTGCATCCCAGCCTTTACAGCACTAACATATACTTCCATGGACTTGCCTATCCCAGGCTCCTCAAATTCCAAATTAAGGAAGTGTCTACTTGTAAATGCACTCCTAACCTCTCTCTGAAACTGATGTGGAAGTGTCATATATCAATCTGTTGATTTCATTGGTTAAGCAATAAAGGAACTCCTTGGCCCTGATAGGTTAAAAGATAGATGGGAGGAGGAAACAATAGGATGCTGGGCGGAAGAGGAAGTGAGGTCAGACTCTGCTCTGCTCCCGGACAGCATGGACGGAGGCTAGAATCTTCCCGGTAAGCGCACCTTGGGGTGCTTCCACAGATGATTAGAAATGGGCTAGTCCAGGTGCGAGAATTAGCCTGTAAGGGCTAGAGTTCATGGGCCAAGCAGTTCTTAAATGAATACAGTTTGTGTGTTGTTATTTCGGGCATGAGCTAGCCAAGCGGCCGGGGTGTTGGGGACGCAGCCCCGCCGCCACTCTTGTTTCAACATGAAACCTCCCCCACCGCTATATAAATCCATTGCTTTCCATCCCAGCCCTGACCCTCCCAACCATGCCAGGGAAGCAACTCCTCTAATCATATAAACTCACCTACCTCCTCAACTGTTCCCTTAGGAAAACACCCTTCCGTCTTCCTCCCGTACCATACCCACTCTGCTCCCAGATCCCTTTCCTGCCCCCTCCCCTCCTCCACCTTCCCTGACAGGCTGGTGACAGCTGCTTCCCTGCAGGGCTTCCACTCTAACCCCAGGACAAATGGCCCCTTGGCCCCTTCTCGGGAGTCCTTGAGCAGCCCCAACAAGACTCCCCACCTGCTCAGGACTCGCTCAGGCTCCTTTCAGGGAATCCAGCACCTGTACCGCTGGCTCGTTGTCTTTTAAAGGACACATCAAAAGAAGCTAGATTGGAATACATAAACAGTCATCAGGCAAATGAGACTCACAGTAATGGCATCTTTTTATCTCTAGTGCTCCTGGCCAGCACAATCAAGACTAATGCGGTTCAAGAACAAGTTCAAAGATGAGGTGAGGGATGGGGTGAGAAGAGTGGGGTGTCTTTCTAATTAAAGGGCCACAGTTCAATTTCGGCTTCATGAAGTTTTCTTTGGATAACAAGGTCTGTATCATGCAGGAACTTCCTGGGTAGCTGGAAATACTGCCAATCACAGTAGGGTGTGATGTCGATGGGGGTATATTCATTTCAGGTTGAAACTGTGTCTCAAAAACTGTAAAATTAGAATCATGCTGACACTGTGTACTGAAGGTAAACAGAATCAAGATGCCAATAAAAACTGAAAGTAGGGATGGCGTGATGGCTCGGGGTTAAGAACAAGTACTTCCCTTGTAGAAGCCCTGAATTTGGCTGCCAGCACCCACACTAGGGAGCTCACAACTGGAGTTCCAGTGGGCATCTGCACTCGAGTGCACATACTCACACACAGACATGCATACACATAATGAAAGTTAAATCTTTTTTAAAAAGAAAAAAACCAAAGGTTTGTATTAGCAACATGTGGGTTTGTTACATTACTCTCCTGACATTATCTTTGAAATTTTCTGTAATAAAGTTTGTATCTATCACCCCATATTCCTCATACTCAACTGTTGTGAAATATTACTTTAACAGTGTAAAGGTGTGTTACATTTGTTTATGCTACAATTGTTTAACTATGCAAAGATGTGCTGCTGTTTTACCTTGCCTGCCTAAGGCACCTGATTGGTCTAATAAAACGCTGAATGGCCAATAGCTAGGCAGTAGAGAGATAGGCAGGGCTGGCAGGTGGAGAGACTAAGTAGGTGGAAGAGAGAATGAGGGGGAAAGAGACGGAGATGCCCAGGGTCAGCCAGCCAGCCAGCCAGAACCGGAAGAAGCAGGAAAAGTAGGACATGGGGGGGGGGGTTAAAAGCCTTGAGGCAAAACATAGGTGAAGAGAAACATGTAAAATTAAGTTATAAGAGCTAACATAAGATAAGGACAAGCATTCATAACTAATATTAAGTCTCTGTGTCTTTATTTGGGAGCTGGTTGGAGGCCTAAAGAGAAAGCCTGCAACACTCAATCATCAGACATTTATGATTTCAAGATCCTCTAATGCTACTGTAAGCAACCCAATTAAACTCACTGAGTTGTTCCTCTCCAAAAACAAAACACACTTTCCACTGGGCATTTCCCTCTAAGTTCTATGCTCCTGCTTGGGCAGCGTTCCTGCTTTCTATAGCAGTAGAAGTACCTCCTACCTACACAGTCTTGGCTGTGGACTGCAGACACAAGTATTCACCAAGGGCTCCTATCAATGCCGTGAGAACAGAAAACAAAAACCAACAGCGCTACCTTTTAACGCATTTCCTTACTGTCTGAGTACTAAACTCTCGACGCCTGGCTTCCATCTCAACTCTATAGAAACTGTGGTCCAATGACCTTACTGTCTCCAGTTTGAGGTGGCTGAGTCCTCATCCTGGAACGTCTTTCTGTACCATGTTAAACAAGTGCCATTCTGTCCAGTTATCAACTCTGAACCAGAGGTTTGTTTCCAGATTAATGCTGAAGGATCTCCTGCATGAATTCCACATCACATCAAATTCCAAAATGCAGCTGATCACCTTCACCAACTCCTCCTTCACTGCACTTCAAACACCTCCAATTCTTCCTCCCTGCGTATCATTTGTATAAAAAGAACCAATCGTCTAAGTCTTTGTTCTTGGTATTTTTACCTCTCACTGTCCCACATCTAAGCAGAGGGCTGTCCCTTTGAGTGTGCCAAATTCACCTCTCTGCCCTTGCCTGTGTATACGATAGGCACGGTGCTTCCGCAGGTATCACGCATTCAAGTGGTTAACATTGGAGCCTTGTCTTTCATTTATATTATGCTAATGATCCGTGTCTTAGTTTTACTGCTATGAAGAGATGCCATGACCACAACAACTCTTATATAAGACAGCATTTAATGGGGGCTGGTTTACAGTATGAGTTTTAGAACATTTTCATCATGGCAAAGAGCCTGGCAGCTTGCAGGCAGACATAATGCTGGGGAAGCAGCCAAGAATTTTACATCTGGATACACAGGCAGCAGGAAGAGAGAGCCGCTGGGTCTGGCTTGGTTTTTTTTTTTTTTTTTTACCTCAAAGCCCACCCATAATGACACACTTTCTCCAACAAGGCCACATCTCCTCTAACAAGGTCACACTTCCTAATCCTTCTCAAATAGTGCCACCCCCTGATGACTAAGCTTCTAAATATATGTGCCTATGGGAGCCATTATTCAAACTTCCACATCCCTAAGGTTCAAAATGAAGTCTCAATTCTCCAACAGGATAAATCTAACCCCTAGCTACTTTTCCCACCACCTCCCCCTCCTTCCTCTAAATCCCTCAGCACTCCCCAACACATCCTGCCACAACATTTGAGAGTCCACATCTCTTCTGATAATCTTTCAGCTTCCCTAAACATCCTCTCACTGCAGGTTCAAATTCTTTCTTCTCCACGATATTTCTCTCATCTTCATGGTCCCAACCAAAGAGCATTCTATCTTTTCTAAAGACCACTAACACTTTCCACGTCTAGTACAATCATGACAATATGTGATGTCTACTCTGTCCGATACTGGCTAAGCACATGTCATACTATAGCTCACACCCTAAAGATACACACTATGCCTTTTACAGCACTGAATCCACTTTGATGAAGAAAGGAGGAGAGTCATTTTACTGTTAAGTCATTTTCTGCTTTTAACCCTTGAGATAAAAATGCTGGCTCTCTCCTTTTTGCTTTTTCTTTTCTTTTCTTTTCTTTTCTTTTTTTGTGGATGCTTTTGGAAGTTCACTGACTTTAAAAAATAAAATTTATATCATGTGAGGGGAAAAAAAGATACATACCATGGACTAAATTATCTTTCCTTCCACAAGTAATGTTGCTAAAATGACTGACATAAATTGAACCTATAGTAAATAATATCTTCTAATTTCATTTATGTTATACGGCAATTCTTATGTGTACAGAATTTTTAGTACCTCCAAAGTGGAACAGACAAGATTATCAATATGTAGTCATATTATTACGTGATTTTTATGAACATTACACAAGTGTTTGGGGTAAACACAATTCCCCAAATTGTCTTCAAAATGAGTTGCTAACTACTGAAAAATGGTCTTCCTAGGGCATTTATCAGTAGAGAGAATAAAACTAGAGCTGGCCTGCTACAGCTCAGGTGGGAACACATCTGAATTCCCATTTTAAATACAGCACTTTGTATCAGCAGAGAAAACGGTTTTTCAGGGCCTCACGGGTTATAAGAAATTCAGGTTTAATACAATTCAAGTAAAGGAAGTACCATATTATTCAATTACACTAGTTGCTATTTACTGAGCACTTACTAAAATGTTAGATTTTGTTCTACGCATTGATGAACAGTCTTACTTAACTTTGATGAAATTCTATGCAACAGGGATACTTAAAAATATTAGACATATAACAAAGATCACATTATTTTCCCCCCTATGGTGGTTTGTAGATCCAGCCAGGGTCCAAGGCTGCCAGGTAAGTGCACTACTGCCAAGCTAATCTTCAGCCCTTGGTGTGTTGAGTCAGGGTCCCACCCACTACATAGCTCAGGATAGCCTTGAACTTGCTACACAGGCCAATTTGGGCTTAACCTCATGATTCCCCTCCCTCAGTTTCCCAAATGTCTTGAATATCTCACATCTTTACATTCATTTTGTTAGTATATTTTAGAATTTTATACATTAGTGCTGTACCCCTCCCTTTGTCCCCTCCATCTCCTCCCAGGCTCCTCACTCCCTCTCCAATCCAGGATCTTTCCTTCTTTAATTACAAATTAGTTGAAGATGTACTTATGATGAGGCAATAGAACACAAATGGTGACCTAGGAGTCCAGTGATGCAACTCGTCTTTGATTAACCAGATTAACATCACCAAGTCTCTCACCTGCCATTGGTTGAGCGCTCTTCATACTATTGCTTGTAACAAACTATAAAAATGATCCCTGAAGGAATAGTCTTTGTACTACTATTTGTAAGATTCAAATACAATAATGCATGTGACCACAAGACAGGAAAGTGCTATTGAACTTAAGCTCAAGCAGCATGAATTCCAGTCTCTCCTTTGATCTTTAATCAACAAGATTTGGTGCGAATAAATCATATGGCTTCTTTGAGTCATACCCAATCTCTTGATGAGTATGGAGTAGCTTCTAATTTGCCAGACATTCTACTAGGGTTAGCAACATAAAGTAAAGATGGCTCATTTACAATCCACATAGAACTCAGGATCTGAGATAGAGACGGGGGGGGGAGGGGGGGCAGAATTACAATGGAGCCGTTTAAGTGCTCAGACAGGGGAAGGTGTAAAGGCTCTAATCCAGATTTAGGGGCAAGGGGGGATTCTCCGAGGAAATGACCCCCACACTGAGACTGGAGAAGATGGACAGGGTTTAGTCAGACAGAGAAGTGGAGACTTCCAGATAGAAGGAATGAGGCTCAGAGACCTGGGCACGGAGGGAAAATGTGAACAGTAGATTCTAGAGAACTTCATATTGTAAGGAAAACTTTAAATCAATAAAAAGCATACATGAGAGCACTCTCTAAACTCAGAGGAACCTTAGCAGTTTCAATAAATACTACTAATCAATTTTATCGAGTGTACTGCCACAGAGAGCGAAGCTAAAAGGCTGCCACAATGAAAATAGAACCACTAGGGACAGCTAATGGCCATATTTCAAAATTTGATTCAAATCTACAAAATCATAATTCAGTACCTTTCACATCTGGTCGATATTGCAGCCCATCATCTTTCTTTCCCAATAAACTCGTATCATCTGTGTCTGCAAGAAAAACGGTCGTCAAGTTAGCAAAGCCACGATGCTGAAGTCAAACCAAAGGACTCACAACCATCCAGCTGCTCTGGCCTCTCTTTAACTGTATACCTACCCTGCTCGTGCAGATTTTTTTTTTAACATTTTACTCTTCTAACAGGACTGCATTTATCATGTACAAGAACAATATAACACTGCAGGAAAGCTTCCACCATTCCCATGTCAATGGCCTTTTCTGTCTCAGCTCTCAGATGAGCCCAGGTAGATCCCCGCATGATGAACAGCTCTCATTTGGATTTCTGCTCAAATGTCACCAACTTTAAAAGCCATTCCTGGGTAGTCTGAAATAACATACACCCCTTGGAGAATCTCTCTCTCCAGGGAACCACTGAGCTCAAGATTTATCTTTTCCTACCACGTTTATCTGAAAACATGAGATTAAAATCGATATGAGATCTCTGCTATATTGTCAAACAACATTAAGACCCTTTCCATGTGACCTGCATTGGACTTTGAGGACCAGAGGGGACCATAGACACCTGCTGAGAAGCACAGACTTCCACCTCCAACACCCAGTGAGAGAGGCGATGGGGAGGCAAAATGAGGTGTGGGTAGAAAATTATCGAGAGGAATAAAATACAAGTTAAGGCTCCACTATTCCAAAGTGGTATACATTTCAGCTAAAGCTCTCCGGCTTGCCCACTGCTCTAAACCAGATATTCCAGGAAGGAATTCAAGCAGTCAAGCATCCTGCCTAAGCTCTAAATGTACTGCATGAAATAAACTAAAATGTATTCCAAGACACAGGCCAAGAGGAATGGCTTCCTAAGGGATCTCTCTGCCAGGAAACGGCTTTCTCCATCCTGCCCATGCCTACCCTACCTGGAAACCCTCTGAGGACCTTCCTAGATCTGTGAGCCGCTCACAAGAGATATGGGAAGTGTGTCACAAACAATCCATAACTAAGATGTAATAAACTCACCTTTACAACCTTGCTGCATTGGCTCAGATAAGAGCACATGCTTTAGTAAGTGTCCCCCCACCCAGAACGAGGGTAAGGGGAACTGAACAGAGCAAAGCAAAAGGGCTATAACCCGAGTCCATGAGCATGGGCCTGGCCTTCAGGCACCACTAGAACTGATCCACTACCCTGCCCCATAGAGTATGAGGACAGAAGCCTCTATCACTGCTTCCATTAACATTCACAGTAGAAGAAGAAAGCCCATTCTTGTATGGTTCGTGTTTCCTAAACCATACTAAGCAGGAAGAAGGCAAGTGGAATTGTTCACATTCTCTAACTTTACACTAAAAACTATAACTGTATATAATGTGTGTGGAAAGAAACAAAGGGAACTATGTGAAAATAAAGGCGATTATTATGCTACGAGAAAAGGGAGACTATACACAGCCAATGTAAAGTTTTACTGCCATTAAAATAGTCTAACTTCTAGTTCTAATTGAATTTGAGATCACCTTAGAACTATAAATATATCTCAACTAATTCAGATACACTCACATCAGGCAAGGGTAAGCTTAGTAACAAACCAAGACACACGGTTTATGTCTGGAGAGGGTAAAAACAAATGAGTATCTACACTATAGAAGATGAAGCTTTAAAATTCACAGTAATGAAAGGCCTAGTCTGAAGAATTACTTGTTTCATGAGGCTGAGACACTACCAAGCAAAAGTACATTCAAGAACAGATTCCTGGCGGGCAGAAGAGATTTTACCTGTGCAGTGGCCAAGATGCCTTATGTCGATCTGTTCTTGCTTTATACAAGAAGCTTCTCGAACGAAACAGGGATTGTTATAGGAACTCCCATCGGAAGCACACACGGGGTTAAAACTGTACCCACTGCAGTCTATGTTACATACACACCTGTTGAGAAAGACAACAATCACCGGCATTGGACAAAGAAAGGATTCACAGTTCGGCAAACAGCAAAAAAGCAACTCCCGTCTTTCTCACCGCCTTCCGCAACACAAGGCAGAACGATGCTATGTCATGGAAAATTCTTCAGTGACCTGGATGCCCGAATAAAAACGTCTCTCAGGTATGGATCTGGAGATATTTATGTTACCCCAGTCAGGAGTCTTCTAGAATTTTCATTTTTAGATCAAATGTCAACAACATTAGTTAAAAAAAAAAAAAAAAAACTAAGATGACATCCATGGAAAGAGTGCAGGAAAGTGTTCTAAACCAAAGGACACAGGTTGTATCAGCATCGTCTCAAGGTCTTATTTTACCCACCTCTATAACAGATAATAATAGGCCTACACCAAACAGTTGGGACAATTAAAAATATAATAGATATGAACTATGCAGAAAGTGCTTCCTAGCAACACATTTACCCGGACAACTGAACGTTTACTGTACCCAGATCCCACAGCACAGGGGCATCAGGCTAAGGAACTCCCCCCAAGAGCAAAGAAGCCAACAGTGGGAATAATGCACGTTGTCCAGCAACACTCTGGTCCAGCACTCTTCACTGCCCTCCTACAGAAAACAAACACTGGATAAAGCCCTTTAGAACTTCCTCTTGGGCCACGCAGTGGTAGTGCACGCCTTTAATCCCAGTACTCTGGACACAGATCTCTGTGAGTTTGAGCCCAGCCTGATCAACAGAGCAAGTTCCAGGACAGCCAGAGTTATACAGAGAAACCTTGTCTCAAAAATAATAAACAAACAAAAGACAAAAACTTCCTCTTGGATATACCCCTAAGTGAGTAGGAAAGCCAGGAGTGTTCAGAACACTGGTGACATGCAGACAGACAGAAGTCCTGCCTCTCTAAAGATAGCTTTTGCCTTAAAGGTGTTTACCAAGTGGGCAGATCCAATTATCAGCTCTGGGACCCTATGAATGGGAGACACGTAATAATGACCCACCTCAGGAAGGGAAGAGAGAGATCTCCACAAAGCTACAAGTTTTGGCATGAGTTTCCACATGCTACAGGAAATGCTCTTCAAACAGGGCTGCCCTGAGTCATGGCACTGCACACTGGGAGAAAATAAGAGAGTAAGGACTAGATGGGGCCCTGGGCAAGTAACAGAAGCAAACAGGATCTCCTCTAGAGAAGCCCAACTTCATCCTGGGTCTTTGTGATTCTCCACAGTGCAAAAGTGAGAAAAAAAAGCACCCCTCCAAACACGCATGTGCCTGTAGCACGTGTGTGTGCGTGTGTGTGTGCGCACGCACAGAGAGAGAGAGAGAGAGAGAGAGAGAGAGAGAGAGAGAGAGAGAGAGAGAGAGAGCTTTTCAGAAGAGCTAAACACAACTTCTATGAAAAAACCATGTATTAATGTATTAGTAAAAACAAAAACTCAATAGCCAGAGTTAACAGCTCACAAACTAAAGAAGAACTGGAGGAACACAGGACAGGAAACCGCTCAGACCGCAGCAGTAGCACATAGGAAAGCCAGGTTAAAGACACAGACAGGAGTCAAAAGAGCTCGGGGAACTCAGGGCTATAAAGAGTGGAAGTGAAGCATGGCAATATGTCCAGAAATTTAGCTTTAAACTTCCTAAAACTAAAAATAGGAATTTATCTAAGTACCTAAATAATCCCAAACAAAAATCTTAAAGTGGAGATCTACACACTAAATAGTAAAACTTTGGTCACAAAGAAAAGACTACTACAAAAACAAAACAAAAAAACTGCAACAAAAAAAAACTACAAATGAAAAAGATTTTTGAAAAGTCAAGAATAAAAAAAGAACAATTAATTGAAGCCAAAAGAACACGAAATAGAACTTGCAATGTGTTGAAATTAAACAGAATTCTAGACAGAGAAATTTTTTTGTTTTTCTCCTTTTTTTAACTACTTATTATTTATTATATATACAATAATCTGTCTGTGTGCATATGTCTGCAGACCAGAAGAGGGCACAGACCTCATTACAGATGGTTGTGAGCCACCATGTGGTTGCCGGGAATTGAACTCAGGACCTTTGGAAGAACAGGCAATGCTCTTAACCACTGAGCCATCTCTCCAGCCCCCGAGATTTTTTTTTAAGGTACCTAAGAATGGACTTAAACTCCTGATCCTCCTGCCTCTACCTTTAAAGTGCTGATGTCACAGGCATGTGCCCCCACCCCCAGCTCATGCAGTGCTGGGAGTCAATCCCAAGGATAGCTTCATGCATGCCAGGCAAACATGCCACCACCATGCCAGAGCTACAGTCCCGGTACCCAGAAAAATACATAAAAGAATAAGAGATGGTTCAGAGGTTAAGAGCACTGGCTGCTCTTCCAAAGGTCCTGAGTTTAATTCCCAGCAAGCACATAGTGGCTCACAACCCCAGAGAACAGAGACAACAAAGAAGACCCTAAGAGAGAAATACATAGATCTGCCTAGGAAGGTGAAAGAGACAAGATCTCCTGAGTAAATTGGGAGCAGGGGTGGGGGAGGATACAGAGGGGAGGGAAAGAGGAAAATGTACAGCTCAATTAAAAACAAAGTACCTTAGAAAAAAACAAACTCAAGTGTGTCTCTGTTGGCTACTGAAAGGATTCTAAATAAAGGAAAAAGGGTCCCAAAAGGAAAGTTGAGATGCAAATACAAATGAGGACCCAAGGTATAGAATTATGCAAGTAATAACAAAAGCTGAAGATGGAAGGCAACAGCAGTGTGTTCCAAAGCCACTTCAACACTAACAGAGAAAAGAATTCAAAATAGGATCACGGCAGAAAGAAAGACCATACATAAAGTCAAGGGACACACACTTAGAGAAAATTCAAGAGGACTAAATTTTGTAATTAAATAGCAAAGACACGGGCTGGATAAAAATCACAAAAGCAAGCTATGCTGCCTACTTGCTAAGGCTCTGGAAAGCACGTGCTGCTCTTGCAGAGGACCTGGTTCAGTTCCCAGCACCCACATCAGGAGGCTCTCAAGTGCCTGTCACTCTGCAGGGGCCTGACGCCCTCTTCTGAACTCCACAGGCACCTGAGCTCACACAGCCACCACAGACACAGATGCGAAAAGTAAAACTAAAGGCTGAAAGATTTAGAAGATTACAGGTAAGAAACAGATAAACCTGACTCTGAAACAAAAAAAAAGATAATTATAGCCCATATAGCCAACAAAAAATTAGTATCCAGAACACAAAGACAGAGATAGATGTTAAGATGCAATGACATAAAAATTGAGAAAAGAAAATGAACAGCAAAGGAGATACACGTGGTGTGGGTAGAGTTGGCATCACATCCAAAAGACTTCAGGACAAAAAAGAATAATACAGAAATTAGAAGGTTCCATTGTAATACTAAAACATTTCATTATCAGGAAGACTGTCTAAGGGTTTAAAATAATCTCAAAATCTACAAAGCAAATATTGACAAGACTACTGTGAAGAATACATAACTCAGTAACTCATAACGCAAATATAAAATGATAGCGGAAATGAAATCTCTCTCTCTCTCGCTTGCTAAGATTTGCTTAAAATAGCTCCCCAAAAAAAGCTGAGAAGAAAAGATGAAACAAACTTGGCCTTTTGAAGATCAGTGGCGGGAATATGGAGACGGTCCTCTTTAGTAGTTTTTCCTTTCCTATGTGTGTGAAGACTCCTTTAATTCCTGATACTCTACAGACCAGTAAAACTAAAGACTAAAAGACTTTAAAGATTAAAGGGGGAAAAACTGATAAATCTGACTTTGAAATAAAAAATAATTATAGCCCATATAACCAACAAAAAAAATAGTATCCAGAACACATAAATATAAACCAGCTTCTTAGAGTATATATAGTTGATGGGGAGAAAAGACAGAGGAAGAATAGAAAAAGCATATAAACGCAAGTTGTGCAACCTAACAAAGTTTATTATTAATAATCATGAAAGTTGGGAAGTAAGACCACACTCACAGTATCAAAGTCACAAGTTGATAAAAATTAAAACAACAGGGTCACACATAGTTGAGGATGAGGAATAGGTACCCGTGTGAGTGCCTATGGGAACTACTAATTCCCATGAACAGCTAGACTTTATTTGTTCAAGTGGACTTCAAAGTCTCTAACAGGTGTTCACTAGGAGACAGTAAGTGCAATGTTCCTCATGAGAAGACTGTGAATGACCCAATTGGCTACCTGCAATAAAACAGGGCCACCAAAGGATGCGGTACCATCAGTCAAATTCAATACACAATGAAGATGAATAGATTCTAGCTATGGAGAGTGCCCTAAATGAATCTCAAAAGCACTACTATCACATACAAAAGGTCAAGAATATTTGTGTTATTTCTTTGTCAACTTGATACAAGTCTCTGGATCATCTGAAAAGAAAGAACCTCAGTTGAGAAAGTATTTCCAGCAGACTGGCCGATAGGCAAGAGCGTGGAGCATTCTGTTGGCTAATGATTGATGTGGGAGCTCAGGGAAAGCTCAGCCACAGCAAGTACCACCCATGAGCAGGTCTGGGGAGTATAAAAAAGCAAGCTAAGCAAACTACGAGGAGTAAGCCAGTAAGCAGCATTCCTCCATGGTCTCAGTTTCAGTTCATGCCTCAACTTCCCTCAATGACGGGCTGTGGTAAGGAAATGTAAGCTAATTAAACCCTTTCTTCCCCAACGTACTTCTGGTCATGGTATTTATCACAGCAATGGAAAGCAATCTAGGACAGTGCACACCATATACTTCTATTACATAAAACCAAAGTTTAAAAACTTAAATCAAAAGGTGGGAAAGATGGCTCAATGGCTAAGAGCACTATCTGACCTTCCAAAGAACCTGGGTTCTATTCCCAGCACCTACATGGTAGCTCACAACCATCTGTAACTCCAGTCCCTGGGGATCTGATGCCCTCTTCTGCCCTCTGTAGACACTGCATGCACACGGAACATAGACATACATGCTGGCAAAACACCAATACACATAAAATAACAATTTAAAGAGAAAAAAGTAAATAAATGAACAGCAAAATAACATATATTTTAAGAGATATATCACATAAAATAAAAGTATAAAGATATCAAGGAAATATTTTACACAAAAAAATGAAGGCCTTGGGGTAAATGGGAGAGTTAAGGGAACCCTGCAGGGCTAGCAAATGCTATGACTTGACTAGAAGGACCCCCCAAAAGACTGAGTGTAAAGCCTTGGTTCCCAGTACAGCGGAATTCAGAGGCAGGACTTTGGGAAGTGACTGGATCGAGAGGCTGTTTTCATCAACGCATTCGCCCACTGATGGACTCATAATCTGGCAGCATTACCGGGTGGCAGGGGGAACCAGGAAGCAGAACCCACATGGAGGAAGCACTAAAGAAATATCTTGTCCCTAGCCCCTCCTGTCTCTCTGCTTCTCACCTGCTGTAAGGTGAACTGCTCAGCTCTTTTAGGCCCTATCTGCCAGCACTCACGTTGCCATAGCAACAGGGCCAAGTGACCACGAACTTCAACCTCTGAAATAGAGACAAAACAATGCTTTCTAAGGTTACTTTTCTCTGGTGTCTTGTCAGCCGTGACAGCAACACTGTAAAACTCCACTCCTTGGCTGGGAGGGGAGATTCTCAAAGGCTTGTTTTACTTTTGTGCTATTCCAAGTATACAAGCTTTCTCGAGACAAAAGGGAAAAGAAATTAAACTCATAAGAAAAATATTCATTAACAAGTAAAATAATAATAACAGTAATTGCTTTTTTATTCTTTCGGCTCTTTTAGGGGGGCAGCCACCCAGATCCAAAATAAACCACACAGAGGTTTATTCTTTCTTATAAATGCCCGGCCTTAGCGTGGCTTGTTTCTAACCACCTGTTCTTAAATTATCCTGTTGATCTTTGGTCTCTATTTCTATATATCTTTTCTCTTCATTCCTTCTTACTCTGTGTCTTGCTATGTGACTGGGTGGCTGGCCCCTCAAGTTGTCCTCTCCTTTTCCTTCCTCCTAGATCCTCTCAAAAATCTCCTCCCATTTATTCTCAATGCCTAGCAGCCCCAACTATCCCTCTCCTGCCAAGCTATTGGCCATTCAGCTCTTTATTAGACCAATCAGGTGTTTCAGACCGGCAAAGTAACAGCTTCACAGAGTTAAACAAATGCAGCATAAAAGAATGCAACTCATCTCTGCATCATTAAAACAAATGTTCCACAGCAAGAATAAATGTAGCACATCTTAAAATAATATCCCACAACAAATAACAGTCTTGTGCCATTATGTAATTTCTAGAATACAAGAGTTGGGAGAAGAACCAGAGGGTGTGCCTACAAGGTTAGCTAATCAGAAATGATGGAGTTGAGATGAGAAGAGGCACAGAAAAACCTAGAACTACCGCCAACTACATGAGAGTGAAAACATTTGCACAGACATTTAGTTCTCTTTCTCCTCTTTCTCCTCCTTCTCCCCAGACAATGGGCAGTGTAGAATGCCAGGGAAGCAAAGGGCTTTAGGAAGCCATCTACTCTGAACCTTGTATCCAATGCAGGGTTTCTCCCCGCCCACACACACCCCTGGCGAGATCTGAAGCGCTCTCACAGCCTGCTAGCACATTGCAGGGGCGGCCATCTTGTATCTTACCCAACATACATTTCATGATTGACGAGTTTCTCCCCCAGAATGGACCCAAAACCTGCATTCCAGAGTCTTCTACACCAATTGATTCACGGGTATGGTTTGGTTATGAAGTATCCCCCACAGGCTCCTGTGTTAAATGCTTGATCCCCAGATGATGGCACAATTTTAGATTTGGGGAATCCGTCTTAACTTTGGGTGTGTGTGACCTTGCTGGAGGAAGTGGGATACTGGAGGCATGCATGTGATGACTATACCTCCTCCGTCCCTTCCACTCTCTCTCACCCCTTCCTGAATGCCATGAAGGGACTATGCTCCTCCTCCACACAACTCCTGACACCCAAGAACAGGAGGATAAGCAACTGTGGGCTAAAATCTGCAGAACAGTAAGCGACGCCAGCCTTTCCTTCTCTAAACTGCTCTCTGGTGCTTGTGTCACAGCTACACAGAAGCAATGGATGTGATGCTGAATATAATAATGTCAAAAAATCTTCTGAGGGCTGGAGAGATGGCTCAGAGGTTAAGAGCATTGCCTGCTCTTCCAAAGGTCCTGAGTTCAATTCCCAGCAACCACATGGTGGCTCACAACCATCTGTAAAGGGGTTTGGTGCCCTCTTATGGCCTGCAGACATATGCATACAGACAGAATATTGTATACATAATAAATAAATATTAAAAAAAATCTTCTGAGAATGCTCTCTATATATTCAGAAATAATAATCAACATATAAGTTCTCATTTCTGTAAACTGGGTCTTAGGATGATTTGTCAAACACCAATGTGATGGTTTTTAATTTGCAACACTTTTATAATGAAGTTTAAATTTTTTTTAAATATTGTTCAATTATTATTGCAATATCCAACATCCCATCCCCCTGCCCAGATTCAGTATCTTATATGAGGCCACAAATAAAGCATGCATATAGTATAGAAATCATTACCTTAATTAATCTAGATAATGCAAATAAATACAGAAAAGACAGAATCAATATTTCTTATGATTACATCCAACTTTGATCCATATCAAGGTTCTTAAACGTATTCATTTCTACAATGTAACTGTTATCTTCTGGAACTCAGGACTCCAAGAATCTCGATCAAATTTTATATTATCTCAAAATGCTCAAGTAGTCAGGGCTCTAATTCTATCATTGAATCTCTTCTAGACTGACAGTCATAAAATAGACAAGTATATTACATATTTCTACTAAGTCATCAACAAAACACTGATAAAAATAGAACCACATAGCCTATCACCAGAAAACTACCTTCAGAACTTACAGAAAAACCAACCCACCACTGTCAAGTATGGATGTGGGTCAGGTACTAGAGTGCTTGCCTGGCATCCGCAAAGCCCTTGGTTTGAGCCCCACTACTGCATCAGCTAGAGTCATGGCACACGCCTGAAATCCCAGCACTGGGGGGGAAAGGCAGAAGGAACTCAAGCTCAATGAATCCTCAGCTACACAGAAAGTTGGAGGCCAGCTTAACTACGTGAGACCCTGTCTCAAAAAGGAGAGGAGCAGAGCGCTAGGGCTGACCTACCATCGGCCTTTCTACTCATATGTATCTCAGGCTGGCAAACACCTCCTGCTAAGATTTTAGATACTGCAGCTAAGGCTCCATTCACCCCTGGTACAGAAAATCTTACCCTACACCACTACGACCACCCCAGAAAAGAGAGAAAATCAGGTTAGCTTTAGCCTGGCTTGTTCCTGGTATACCCATGCTGTTACTAGAAACCTTAATGTGTGCTCGGAAACAAAGTTAATGAAACAGAGGACGTAAAAGAAATCCAATGCTAAGAGTCGCTGGGGCTCCAAGATCATGACTCACCCAGAACCAGGCTTTTCCATTAAACAAATACTCAAAGACCTTTCCCAGAATTCAGACAAAACCTGGGGTAGTAAACTAATTGTGAAGCTATTTATCAAGAAAAGGGTCTTTGCTCTTTTCGTCTTCTCCTCCAGGCTTAGCATAAAGAGGATGGTGGGGGGGATACCCCATCAGATGCCTCACTGTCAGCACAAATGCAGAGCCTGATCTGCTAACATTGCGTTCTACCACAGCCCATGATCCCTGCCACAGAAAGGATGAATTCTTCTATATGACAATAAGACAAGCTTTTTTTTTTAAATACTCTCTAAATTCAAAAACTCTTGTACATGTGTGTATCCTTCAAGGCCAAGTAACATTTGAGAAAGACGATTCTGGGGCCAAGGACGGTTGCTGAACATTGACATGTTAAGGAGAGACCACCAGAATTGGGTCTCCCCTGCAGCGGGAGTTACAGGCAGTTGTGAGCCACCAGACATGGGTACTGGGAACCAAACTCATCCTTGGGAAGAGCAGCAATTGCTCCTAACCACTGAGACATCTCTCCAGCCCCCTAAGAAGGTTTTTTATATTTTTCTTTGTAAAGGGGTAACCATAACCATATGTAGCCTGCAAGGCCTGAAGGATTTACCATCCAGCTCTTTGCAGAAAAGGTACGCCCACCACCAGTTTACAAGACAAAAATGAGGCAAAACTGAAGTAGCAATAAAATAGAAATGACAGCAAGTAGAAAGCTGAAGACCTCTTCAGAACTGTGAAAAGGGTTGGCAAAAAATGACAAGCCACTGCGCTAATCCTGTCAGCAACCACTCATCTGAGAAGTGTCGTTGTTTATAGTGGGCATGGGGATCAACCAGCAACCGCCTAGAACAAATGTCTGGCAGAGACAAAAACTCATCGGTGGGCTGGAACCACCGGATCTACTTCCAAGAACTATGAACAAACCATTGTCCTGATTTCTACAGCATCTAAGAAATGAAATAAAATTAGCATCTAAAGTAAAGGCCAGCTCAGTGAGGCAGGGAGAAGGAAAGGAACACACGAAATTGCAAAGGCTACAGCCACAACCAGTCACAATAATTACAGATGTTCCCAGAGTGCCAACAGTAGTGGAGAGGCACGTTGCCCGCAGACCAGAAGGTGAGGGCGTGAGAGACCACTGTGAGAGAAAACTCCACAGCGTCTGTCAACCGTCGCCTGCACTCACTGGCTGTGCTGGTACATCAGTCGCCTCATTCCATCCTGACAAAAACAAACGCCAAAAGGAACCAAGAATAAGACGTGTGAAAGCCCCCAAGAAGAGCATGTGCGACATTTTTCCTGCTCGTTGGTCACCTGAAGTGGATTTTAGAGCATGCACACTGTCACATGGCCACATTAGGAAAAGTCTTCCCACCACACTTCCTCCTTTTTTCTCAACAAACCAGGGCATTCCTGTCTAGGGACTTTCTCCCCTCCCAGGACACTTCTCCAGAGAAATCCCCCTGCTCAGTCAGTCCCCAGCCTCTATGTCCTTTCTTAAGTCATAAAATGGCTAAAATGGAAATTACTGTTTTTTAAAAAAAATAAGTTGGGACTGAGGAGAGGGCCCAATGGGTAAGAGCATTGATACACAGGATGAGGGCCTGAGGTCAGATATCCAGCATCCATGAGCTGGGATATTCTTGAACAGCTGTGACCCTACCATTGGCAGTAGGGGCATTACCAGGGCTTGCCGACCAGCCAACGGACCCAAAACAGGGCAAACTCTGGATATAGTGAAAGACCCTGTCTCAGGAGAATAAAATGGGGAGTTATAAAGGAAAACACCCTAATGTTGTCCTCCGATTTTAACACATGTACAAATGCACACATATACCACACAAGCAAGGAAGGAAGGGAGGAAGGGAGAAAAAAACATAGGTCACCCAACAGAGCACAGACCCTGCAGAGCCAAGGAGTGCATACAGGTGCCCATGGGCAAGTCAGGTTCCAAACAATTTACTAGCAATGTCCTGAAGGCCCACAATGAGAACCGGGGTCAGCACAGTGTGCCCCCTGAAGCTTTGCAAGACATTCAACCAGGAAACTCACAGAATTCAGAGACTCTGGCTAGCACAAGAATCCTGAAGGACAGCCCAGAGTCTAGTTGTGGCCAGTGTGGGCATAACTGTGTGGGCATAGGCATCCTACTATCAGACGGGAAAGGAAGTGGCTGATCGATGGCATAGTGAAAAAAAGACATCCAGGGGCTGGAGAGATGGCTCAGTGGTTAAGAGCATTGCCTGCTCTTCCAAAGGTCCTGAGTTCAATTCCCGGCAACCACATGGTGGCTCACAAACATCTGTAAAGAGGTCTAGTGCCCTCTTCCGGCCTGCAGGCATACATACAGACAGAATATTGTATACATAATAAATAAAAAAAAAAAAAAAAAGACA
>NW_026067972.1:1496571-1554172 GCF_014885135.2 Alexandromys fortis
AAAAAAAAAAAAAAAAAGACATCCAGCAGCCTAGCTTCACCTCAGGGACTGGACACTTCACAGTCAGGGTATGAAAGAATTCAAAGAAGATAAGTGTGGGGAAGTTGTCTGTAAGTGATGGCTCCTCCTTTGCGGTGGCAAGATACTTTCCAGTAGTCAGTGCCATCAACCAGGGCTTCTTCAAAGAAAATGTCCCACCTCTAAGTAGCTCACCAGATGTCATGAGAAGCTGGGGACACACATACGAAGTGCCCACAGAACAACGAAGAGCCAGCCGAGGGTCTGCCCCTGTGGGCGTACTGTGCACACACTATAGGCGGCTGGGCATGAGCTCATCCCGGTTAAAGGATGGACATCCAAAGCGTTTATCCCGAGGGTTACCTAGACCACAGTTACTTAGATTTGGGTGAGATCAATTCCGACATCTTTTTGCTGTTAGCTTTTATGCAGTCTTTTTTTGTATCCTTCTTACTTCTAATATCCATGTTAGGACTCTGTATATTCTGAATATTTGCCATGCTGGGAAGCGAGGTCATTTTATGGGATCATCCTGCACTGTAATCTCCTTTTCGGTAGATTCTGAAGAGTATTAAGCCTCCCTTTTAAATGTGAAGAGCGAGAGACATAAAATACGATGCCAGAGAACCAGTGAGCACTGGTGCCTGGTACAAGGGAGGCATGCCTATTTTTATTTCTCCATATATGAGAAATAAAGGCAAAGTTACAACAAAAGAGATCAACACAGTCAAAAGTTGGTTCTCTGCAAAGGCTCATGTCAGGAAAACAGGCTGAATGGAGAACGAGCGACACAGGAAGACGGAAAAGAAAGGGGAAAAGTTGAGGGCTGGAGAGAAGGCTCAGCCTTTGGGAAAGCTTACTGTTCTTCCTTAGGACCAGAGTTCAGAGCCCAGTACCCACATCACTCTTATTGTGCCCTCTGTAGGCATACAGACAGACACACATATATAAATAAAACATCCTCTTTAATCTATCAAAAGAGGCTGGAGCAGGGGTGGGGACAGAGTACACTGATTAAGAGCACTTGCTGCTCTTACAGAGAGACCCAGGTTTGGTTCTTATCACCTGCATTGGGACTCACAACTATCTAACACCATTTCCATGGGATCCAACATCCTTCTGGCCTTCACAGACAGCTGGTACATCAATACACATACAAAAAATAAAAATAATAATAATTTTTTTTTTTTTTGGTTTTTCGAGACAGGGTTTCTCTGTAGCTTTGGAGCTTATCCTGGAACTAGCTCTTGTAGACCAGGCTGGTCTCGAACTCAGAAATCCACCTGCCTCTGCCTCCTGAGTGCTGGGATTAAAGGTGTGCACCACCACCACCACCAAGCTTAAATAATTTTTTAAAGGGTCTGAAGAGATGGCCCAGTGGTTAAGAGCATTTGCTGAAGAAAACCAGAGTTGGTTCCTAGCACCTACACAGTGGCTCACAACCACCTGAAACTCCAGCTTCGGGGGTTGGAGGGATCCAAAACCCTCGTCAGGCCTCTGCAAGTACCTGAACATACAGACACATAAACACATATACATAAATGAAAAAATCTTTAAAAGTAATCAAAAGAAAATATAATGGGGCCACAAAAAATATTAAATAGGTAAAAGTGCATGATGAAAAGCTTGAGAGCCTGAGGTCAATCCCAGGACACAGTAAAAAGAGCCAACTCCTGTAAATTGTCCACATACGCCCAATGGGGTGATGTGTGTGTGTGTGTGTGTACACTCAAAATAAATAAAAAAAATTTAAAAAAACAAGATTCATCATTAAAAATGAAAAATAGTTAAAAAATAATTCAGAGGACAACACTTAAATGATAAAGCCTTTAGAAACAACTTACGGTTTTAAGTTTGTAAAACAAGATGAAATTAGTAACTTTTTAAAAATGTATTAACTATCAAGTTTGATTCCCTACCCCCAAAGAGAGACAATACTATAATCATAAAAAACTAAATCAGTTGTTTACCCCAAAAAAGTATTTTATATATATTTTGAGAGTATTTCAAAATAAGCAAGCTCTATGTATGTGTGTGTGTGTGTGTGTGTGTGTGTGTGTGTGAGAGAGAGAGAGAGAGAGAGAGAGAGAGAGAGAGAGAGAGAATCCTGTCAGAGGGTCTTAGCAGCGGTTAAGAGCAGGGGATGCTCTTTAAGAGCATCTAGGTTTGGTTCCCATCACTTTCATGGTGGCTCACATCTGTCTCTAACTCTAGTTCCAGGGCATCTGATGCCCTTTTCTGGCATGAGGAGGCACACACACGGCACACATACATATATGAAGCAAACACTTATATACATAAAGTTAAATAAATCTTTTTTAATAATTTATTTTTATGTTATGTACACTGGAATTTTGCCTGCATGGATGTCTGTATGAGGGCATCAGATTCCTTGGAACAGGAGTTAGAGATAGGCATGAGCTACTATGTGGGTGCTGGGAATTGAACCCAGGTCCTCTGGAAGAGCAGTAAGTGCTCTTAACTGCTGAGTCATCTCTCCAGACCCAACAAATCTTTTTTTTTTTCCAAATTGTTTTAAATTTGAATCCTTTCAGATATCTCAGCTGAAGAGAGCTTCAACAATATACTCCACTTCCTTAACGTCATAAGAAGCAAAGTCATAAACTCCACAAAGCCAAAAACCAGGCTCTGATGCAGAGGCTCTCGGTGGTTCCTATTCTGCAAACTTTACGGTTAACACTACTGACCATTTATTCCCTGGTGACTGGCATGACAGCGCTGGCAATATTTTATTTTATACACAGGCACACAGGAGTTCCCTAAACGGGCGTGCTGTAGATATTACAATAAAATTTCTGAGTGAGGTACAGAATGCGCTATAGCACACGGCAATGACTTTATGAAAGAAAATGGATGTGTGCGGATCTGCCCGCACATGCATAGAACACCCCTGGAAGATTAAACAAAAACCAATCACAGTGATTGAAGACAACTGAGTGACTGGGAGCACGGGAAGGGAAGAGATCTTATTCTGTGCAGCCCTTCAAAGCTTTGCAATTTTTAACACTATGAATTTCAAAGGCATAAATGCATGCATACATAAGTAAATAAATGACTAAATAAAATGACTTCTATGATTTAGGGCTAAGATTTTGGCAAATTGCAGCTTCCAGCCTTTAAAATTGGAACAATACCTCCTTTACACTGCTGACAGAATCAAATAAGATGTGAGGGGGGGGGGGAACCCTTTGAAATATTCCAAATGCTACGCACGCTTGAAAGACATCATTGTTACTATCACTCAAACACATCTAACCCTTTTCATTCTTCCCTCCAACTCCGCACAGAAAGGACCGTTTCATCTCAATGTAGTGTAGTTAGCAGTTAGGAAAACACCGACTTCAACTAGTTCAGGTGAGCTGATTTAGATTTAACAAACACCTAATCAAACCTGCCACAAACTCAATACGTTAAATCCTCACAGGCAGCTCTAAGTGAATAACTGCTCCAAACCACTGAGCACTGCTATCAACTTAACAAACAACGAAGGACCGACCATCCTTAAATTCCCAACCCGTGTTCCCAACCCATGGTGCTGTGAATGAGAATGGCCCCCACAGGCTCATACATTAGAATGCTTGGTCCCCAGTTGTTTGGCAAGGTTAGGAGGCGTGGCCTTATCAGAGGAGGGGTGTCACTGGGGGGTAGGCTCTGAGGTTTCAAAACCCACACCATTCCCAGTTAGTTCTCTTCTCTCTCTCTCTGCCTCGTGGTTGTGTCTCACGATGTGCTGCTCCAGGGCCGTGGCTGCCTGCTGCCATGCCACCAGCCACGATGGTCACGGACTAACCCACTGAAACTGTAAGCCCCAAATGATGTTTTCTTTTATAAGTAGTTTTGGTCATGAAGTCTTATCTTAGCAATAACCTTAGAGCAGAGTGCCAGGTCCCAAGGACCTCACAACCAGTGGTCCCACAATATAAACATGGTGTCACACAGTGTTGTTCTTCAAGACCAAGAAAGAACTCATAAAGACCATGGAAAATGCTTCCAAGAAGAGGTGGTGACATTCTACCTAATTCACGCCACATCTCAACCCAGAAGGAATATGACTTAAAATAGAAAACCAGGTACGGGACTCCAGACAAAGAATACCAGGAACAAAGTAAAGGAAGAAAAGTCTCCAGAGACACTATGAAAGATCATTCAGAAGACAAGAGGCTGTGGGACAGGAAGCCCTGTGCCTTAAAGGCAAATCTATCCAGAGAAACCTTTAATGGCGGCTGTTAGGAGTTATTTCTAGAAAAGAACCTGTCCTTGCTAGCATCCGGATCACACTTTGCATAAACTGCCACTGAATAGTATCTGTTTCCTATTACCAGCAGAGAAAGAAGTTAAAATTATTTTTCTATTGTAATCTAAGGAATAACAGTACAAATTCATTAAACTAATTGACTTTTATTCTCTGACCATTTCATTCATGTATCCGATGTCATTTATCATATTCGTCCCCTTGTCCTCTCTTACGTCCCCTTATCCTCTCTTAACGCTCCCTCTCATTCCCTCTGGAGCCCTTTTTCTGAAGAAGGGTCCATCCCACTGTCCTGTCTTTTTCTTAAGGACCCACTGAGTGTAATCAGGGTTGCTTACATTAGCATGGGTGTGGGGTTATTACTGCATCATAGGCAACTTACCAAAGGCTACACCTCTGAAGAAAATTCGCCACTTCTCCCTCCCCCCGCCCCCAGCCATCAACTGCCAGAGGCTGCTCAGCTAGATGGGGGTGGGGGATGGAGGCCTTGTGATTCCCTTAAATTACCTTTAAGTCTACTATGTCCAGAATCAGGCAATGCCAAATGACAGCACTCACTGTCATTTCTACGTGGAAATAGAGTAGAAAAGAAGAAAACTATGAAAAATACATAAAGCTTTCAGAAAGGAATTGCGTAGCATCACCCTTTTTTCGCCAAGGGGAAGATTCCACTGTAGCTAGAAGGGGAGCATTCACACTGTAACATTGCCCCGAAATCTGCCACAACAGAAACTGGCAGCACGCCAAGATGTCCAGCAGGCGGATTAAGCTGCTATCTATCGATGCTGTCTGCCACGCCACACACCTGTACAGTTCTCTAAGTGGCTCTCAGATACTTATGTCACACAGGGGTAAAATGGAATCAGCAGCCCCAGAGCAGACTGCATGAAATAGGCAGAAGAGCAGAGACCATTTCCATAAAGCTCAGCACACGAAGCTCAAAGAGAGCATTTGGGGACTTTGATAGCTCACCTGTACTGGTTTCATGCATGGGGAGTCTACATTCGAATGCCTCAGACCATTCCTGGGCAGGGATTTGGGTCAGGTACATAAAGGCACTGAAGGGAAGGAGTCCTATCGTTAGTAACCACACTGTTCAGAGGAATGGCCGGTAGCTGTCTTGCAGCAATACCCGAAGCCTTGGACAAATTAGATAAGCCACCGAGGAAAGGGAGACAGGTGGGAGAATAATACTAAGAGCACGCAGTTTAGAAACAGAATGCTGCAACAGGCATGCTGCTTGCAAGCTTTAAGACTGAGGCGGCCATCTAAGAGGTCCCCACACTTCCCAACTGCTGCACTATGTACTAAACCTCACGAGGGAGCTGCTGTTCTTGGGACCTTACCCATATACCTCCACATACAAATTCCAAAGTTAAGTGATGACGAACACAGCCACCAAAACCCAGGCAAAGCTCACTTCACCCCAGGAAAACCAGTCCGCCTCAGGAAGAGGGGAAAAGGACCTCAAAGGTTATTAAATTTGGATAATTTTTATTTTTAAGTTATCTGTACTTGTGTGTGTGCCTGTGTCTAGGTATGTGCAGATGAGGGCAGATTCCTACAGATGCCAGAAGAGGGAGATGGATTTCCCTAGCACTAGAATTATAGATGGTGGGGAACTACCCAACCTGGGTGCCAGGAAGATCAGCAAGTGCTCTTAATTGCTGAGGCCGAGCCATCTCTTCCCCAGTAACTTAAATTATAAATGACTGAAAATAGCCAGCAAGCGAGCAAGAAAGGAGGGGCACGCAAGAGAGATCACAAAGGCTGCTGGGAAGAAACAGCAGGAGCTCATTTGGCATGAAGTCATTCCTACACTAGATGCTATTCACATGTGTTTTGTTTCCTGTGGAGGAGGCAGCGACGCAAACGTCAGTCGAGTTCACCGACAAGACACACTGGCGGCGGTACCCATACGCAACACTTAGCAACCTGACAGAAGAGAAGAAAACTTTCTGCTTTGCTTTTTGGGTTGGTTTAGTTGGTTGGTTGACCGTTTTGTTTTTAAGGCAGAGTTTCATGTTACCCAGGCTGGCCTCAAATTCACTGTGTGACTGAGAAGGACCCTGAACTTCAGATCCTTATGATTCCATTTCTTCCTAAGTGCTGGGATTGCAGGCACATTCCTCCTTATTATGAAGTGCAGGGGACTGGAGGACTGAACCCTGGCTTAGGCAAGCACTCTACCAACTGAACTACCCCCCGACTCAGAAAGAGTCTGTGTGTGTGTATGTGTGTGTGTGTGTGTTCATGTGTGAAGGTGCGTCTGTTTACAGGTGCACAAACACATGTGTGCTTGTGCATGTGGAGGCCATAGTTCAGCTTCAGGTGTTGTTCCTCAGGAACCATCCACCTTGTTGAGACAGTCTCTTCCTGGGAACTAGAGCTCACAGATAGATCTAGAATGGCTGACCAGTGAGGCCAGGTATCTACCTGCACATCTCCACCTCTACAGGGAAAGATTACAAGTATGCACCACCATACCCATATTTTCAAGTGTTGGGATCAAACTCAGGTCCACACACTAATACATCAAGTACCAACTGAGCTCTCTCCCATTTCCCCTCCAAAATAATTACTTTAAAAACAAAGATAAGAACACAAAACACAAAGCAGAACGGCTTTTCAAGTATAACAGTGAACCTGCCAACCAGAAGGCTCTAAGAACATGCCGGTCTTACAGACATACAGCACACTGGGTACGTTCTTTGTCACGGGCCTGTGCTCTGCTTCTGCGGCTGCTGGGCTCACCCTCCCCTGTAAAATCAGGACAGTACTTCCTTGACTTCCCATTGCCAGAAAAGCTCGTGGGAAGATTAGGTAAGAAACTTCAAGAAAGTGTTAAAATGTAGATATTCTACTCGAGAAAACAAGGAAAGTCAGACACGGCAGCACGTGCCTGTAATCCTAACACTCGGGAATTTGAAGTGGGAAGGAGGAGGCTGGGTCACGGTTCAGTGGGTAAAGAGCTTGACAAGCAAGCGTGAGAACCTAGTTCTAATCCCCAGAACCTCAGAACGACAAGCAGAGGTCTGTAATCTCAGTGTTCCATGAGATGAGAGGCAGAGACAGGGGAATTCTAGAAGTTCAAAGGCCAGGTAGCTGGCACTTGCAGTCACAGAGAAACAACAAACCCACAGGAGCCCCTGTCTCAAACAAGGCGGAGGTGATACCCAGAGCTGTCCTCTCTCTGACCTCCACGTGGGTCATGGCATGCAAACATAAACACACATCTCACACAAAAACACAGACTTTAAAAGGAGTAGGGCGTGGCTGGAAAAATGAGTTGTGGTTAAGAGCGTTGCTGCTCTGTCAGAGGACAAGACTACCCACAGCAGGCAACATCCAACACCCTCGTGTCCTCAGAAGGCATCCACACATACATAACACACATGCAGATATACACACATACATGAGCAAAAATGAAATAATAAAATGTAATTTTAAAGGAAGAAATTGAAAAGGGAAGGAGGAAACTATACAGTGTAATTAACTAAATATCCATCGAAGCAGCTGAAGTTAAAAACATAGCTATTTCTCTTAAGAGCAGAAGATTAATTTCCACAGTACCACTATTCCTTCTTCCCAGGCTTGTTTCTTGCCCCCCCCCCAAAATGTATCTATTAACAATAGAAAGAACCTTCAGTGTAAGAAACTAGATAGATTATGCAGCACTTCTTCTGGCAGGAAAGATATTAAGTGAGAAGAGATAAAACATTTTAATGGATACCCATATCTAAAACTATGCAAGATCTCTAGCTATGATAGCTATGTTTGAGAGCATTATCTTTCTAACCGCACGTCAGAGAAGCCCTGGATTATGAGGTCAATTTGTGGACCACCACAGGATCAGTTACTTTGCTCGCTGCTACAGCAAATGCCTGACAAGACATCTTAAGCAAGGAGGGTGTGGTGGTCTGAATGAAAATGGCTCCCATAGGCCCGATATTTGTATGCTAGGTTCCCAATTGATGGATTATTGAGGAAGAACTAGGAGGTGTGGCCTTGTTGGAGGGGGTTGTGTCTCTGGGGGTGGGCTTTGAAAGCCAGGCCCAGTCTCTCTCCTCCTCCACTCTCTCTGCCTCCTGCATGAGGATCAGGATAAACCTCCAGTTACTTACTTAGTTGCTCCAAGGCCATACCCAACTCAGAAGAAAGCCCCCAATTCAACGCATGCAGCCATGCCCAGATTGTTTACATGGGTGCTGGGGATTCAAACTCATGTCCTTAGGCTTGCAAAGAAAACCACCTTACCCACTGAGCCTTTCCTACCCCCCAAGTAAATTAAGAGTGGTAAATAACAGAGGGAGAACAGATGGCTTCTGCAGGAACCTGCTCTCATTGCACCCATATTCACATAATTTAAAGGAATATATTTTTTTTAAACACAAAGCTATTAACTACTATCATATTTCTACATGTTGTTGGGTCCTGTACCAGAAGCTCTCTGTTGCTGCCTTGAAGAATCTTAAAGACCCCCACAGATAGTTTTCTTAGAATCAAAGCCCATTTAAAAGAAAATTAGGAAAATTCAACATTGTTATACCCACAATCAGTAGTAGTTTATAGATAAAAGAGTAGCCTATAAATAAATTCCCTTTTGTTGCCTATCTAGAGTAGCATCAAGTACTTTAGCTTCACCACACATTTTCTGGACAGAGGTGTCAATCATGTCCTCAATGTTTTCCTAGGGTCCCATCATTTCCCTGACTGGTCTTGGCTATTCATCTCAGTCCATATGTTCCTCTGCCTGCGGGTAAGCCCCTCCCTGGTTGGTGCCCCACTTCCCGATACACAGAGCTGGTCTCTGGAAAAAAAACAAAAACAAAAACAAAAAAACAGTGGCTACAAAACTTGCAGATAAAAAGACACACACAAAACTAATTTTCTCATATGGGGAACGTGCTGCATCTTCTGGGGAGGCAGTCACACAAAGGTGGGTATTCAGATGTCTTATTTGGAGCCACTTTTGAGACTAAATGGAATCTGTATCCGTTTCAAATCTTCTATCTCTTTCTATTTAAGCATGAAAAAAAATGACAGCTGAGAAATGTATAAAACAGGGCTGAAGGGAGAAGTATTGTTAAGGGAATAAAAACAGACCAATACAGCAGCCAATCAATCATGGGAAGCTATGCAGTCTATGAACACTATTATAAAACTGTCCTAAGGACAAGTAATGAAAGGAGTAATTACACACGCATACACGTACGTGCACGCGCGTGCACACACACACGTGCGTGCATGCACACGTGCACACGCTCCCATGCACACACACACTGCTGTCATCAGGCCTTATCATTAGTAACATCAGAAGAAAGACAGTGCATTATTTATATTCTGGAAGTAGATATCATTTCTCTCTCGTCCTATGGGTCACTGTCTACTTTGAATTAAAAAAAAAAGATTCTCCCACATCACATCACTGTGATGGACATAGTGTGCAAAAACAACACATTAAGATTTATGAAGTCACTTTCCTCAATCTGTTTATCATATACACATACGGTAAACTACCAAGCATTTAATTTTACTAAATGCCACCCAAACACTGAAAATGGAATGGCCTTGACTCATAAACTCACTCTGGGCGTTATGCTAATTAATACACTGTTCTGATGAAAAACATGTCGGCGCTGAATAAAACATAGGACCTGAAACCAAAAATGTGTACAAAAGAGATAATCTCTGTAAAAGTGGGTGTTGCTGGATACACACTGGAGCAAACGGAGGACAGGAAGAAGAATACACCTCGCTGTCAAGCCCTGAAGCCAACAGCAAAGCTCTGAAAATCAGATATGCACAAATTAAGCACCATAGGAAAACTGAAGAGTGAGACTTCCCAGACATTGATGACAGGAATTCAAACTTGAACCTGATAAATGCCGGTGTTATTACTAGTCTACTCATGAACACTCCTCACAGGGAACGGGGAGGGAACTGGATGAGTCTGTGAGCCACTAAAGTCACACCTTGGTGAGGGCTGAACATGGATAAGAAAAACATGAACTGGGGGCTGGAGAGATGGCTCAGCAGTTAAGAGTACTGCCTGCTCTTCCAAAGGTCCTGAGTTCAATTCCCAGCAACCACATGGTGGCTCACAACCATCTGTAATGAGGTCTGGTGCCCTCTTCTGGAATGCAGACATACACACGGACAGAATATTGTATATGTAACAAATAAATAAATATTTAAAAAAAGAAAAACATGAACTGTAAAAATGAGATTTATAAGAGTAAATTTCAATGATACAAAATAGTTAATAATACAGCTAAATTTTCGCAATTTTTTCTTATTCTCAGTGCACTGAAACAGATGATTAAGTTTTTGCATAAAAACTGCAAGAGACCAAACAGAAGCTGTTCGGTACAGATACTAACGAGAGTGGGATAGGACGATTCAAAACGAGTTTTGATGACTGCATCGATATTAATATAAACAAAATTATTTTTAAAGAACACAGATAAAACTCAAAAAACTATAAATGAATTCTCATTCCGATACATAACTTATTTAAACAGTCATTGTACTACATCAACTTAAAAAAGAGTCAGACTCGCGTTAACAGGCTGAAATGCGAGGACGCATGCGCGGAACCTCCAGTAGCTTCACGCCAAGGAGTACTCTGAAAAGCATTTCGTCCCATCCGCTACGACTCACCCAACGTTTTCCGCATCCTCGTCACACTCAGCTTTGTACTTGCACGGTCCACACTTGGAATGTTTCCTGGGAGCCTCTGCTCCGGAGCCTTCCTCCTCTGTTTAAACAGAAAAGTTAAACTTTCAACCCAAAGTTGGGATGGATCCTTTGCAGATCGGCTTCAAGTTTTCAGGAGCCATTATCTTGTTCTAAAGGGAAACGCACCCAAGCTTCTGGAGAGGATCACTTCTAAAAAGTCCTCCAAGTGGGAGCCACAGACTGCTGCTACTACTGAATGACATATTCCACGCCACAGTGCTCTTTGTTAAATAACCTCTTGGGCTGTGTGTGCGGAACAATACAGGAGGTTTAATAAACTACATTTCTGGGCCGGGCGATGGTGGCGCACGCCTTTAATCCCAGCACTCGGGAGGCAGAGACAGGCGGATCTCTGTGAGTTCGAGACCAGCCTGGTCTACAGAGCTAGTTCCAGGACAGGCTCCAAAGCCACAGAGAAACCCTGTCTCGAAAAAACAAAAACAAAACAAAACAAAACCAATAAACTACATTTCTAAAGAATTACTATAACACTGAGAAGGAGAAAACAAAATGAGCAAAAATCCAGCTTGTGCTACCCTTCCTAAAGAAGCCTGTATAAGCTGAGGTCCAGACATGCTGGACCACACTTAGAACTTAACCGTCACCTTTCCCTCACATTTGCTCCATGCCCAACATTCTAAACACATAAAAGCTAACTCCAGAGTTAACAGAAATATTTGTCTCCAATTTTGAATATGGAAGGGTGCACCCTTATGAAGCCCTTCCCCCGTCTCTACTTGGCCCACCTGGCACAAATAGATGCGGAAATCTGTGAGTCTCTTTCCCAGCAACAAAAGGAGCACTTGTCGCTAACCCCCAAAGGACTCACATCCCCCAAACAAGAGCATCCTGTATATGTGGGCCTCAACTAGAGTGGATCTTTGCAGCTCTCTCAAAGAGGGCCAGGAGTCAGCAGTGAGGAAGGTATGCTCGCGAGACTTGGTATGTCACAGAATTCTACAGCAGGGTGCCAGTCAGTGAAGAACTGATCAAAACCCAAGTCCACAGGTAACACCTAACCTTCCCATGTATACCATCTGCCTGCTCTCTGATTGGAAACACTCCTCAAACGCAAATGAATACCGAAACAGATTGCAATGATCGCCATAGTTTATAACTTTGAGGCCTCGGAACCATCAAGACATTGGGAAAGGCTGAGCAAACCACTAAGCCTTTCCGGGGCAACGCTCCCTTGAGGGCTGAGAACAACCTCCCTTCTCAGCAAGACAGTCAGGGCCGTAGGATATTAGTAAATCCTGGGAGCATCTGAGTCTCTTAATGGAACAAGGACCACGGGGAGCAGGCCACATGATCTCTTAAAAATCCTTTCTTGCTCACAGATCTAAAATTCATGAAGTTAGCTTTCACACATGATTACAAAGCTCCTGCTTAAACACATCCATTTAAATCAAATCCTATTGTTCGCTGCTTTTATCATTTTCCTTCTGGCTGCAACTCCCATCCTTGAATTCCTCCCCATAAACGTTCCATTCTCTACAGTCCTTCAAAGTTCCTTCCAACTCGGAAACTTTAGGATCCTATCAAAGACAGGGGAAGGAGTGGCCTAGCACAAGGTTTCCTATGGTTAGGATCATAACCATGGTTTGTATTTGAACTGAATTTTCCCGAGGAGTGTTCTTTTAACATATCCTCGGGGTACCTCAAATATTACTTTGCATAGAATAGATAGTAATATTTACAGCCTCCTTAAACGATGACGATTAGTCATCCTCAGTTCTGGCCCTTTAATGCTATTACCAAATATGACGTTGTTAAACACCAGAGATGCTTTTATTTGAGATACAGAAAGTTTTAAAGGTTTAAATTTAATTCTTAATTCCACCAAAGTTGTCCTGCAGGGTTTCCCTTATCTGGGCACAACTTATCTGGAACTTTTGACCCTGTTATTCTAAACACACACACACATCCTTATCAGTAACAAAAAATTGGAAGCAAAGAATAAAAAAGATCTGAACAATGTTGCATGATAAAAATCACTTGTGTGGACAATTTTGTACAGAAGTCAGCTTGTGTCACCTCAGTTTAACGGGAACTATGATGGGTTCCCTTTAGTCTGACAACGATCCTTCAGTGGGGATTGCACAGAGCCAAGACTGTCTATGGTTAAGAGGGAGAGCCAAGGCAGGCGTGGTGGCCAGGGGGCAGGGCTTCCTGTAAGGTTGTTGGTGGCAAAGCATCCCTAACTCAACACACACTAAGTCCTAGAGCTCCGAACTTCAAATGAGTGAGTCCTATATGTATGAATTGTATCTTAGAGTTAAGAAAAATCAAAGGAAAACAAAGACCGTTAAGAAGTATCTGAGCTGAGCTTAGAGGATCACACCTGGGGTGCAAGCACTTCAGAGGCTGAGACAGGAGGACCGGTGTGAGTTCAAGGTGAAAGCCGCACTACAAAGTGAATTCCAAACCAGCCTGCGCTACAAAATGAAACCGTCTCCAATAGCAAAGCATGTGAAACTCACCTCCTTCTCCAGATCCAGAGCCGTTATCTGAGGGGGAAAAAAAAAACAGCAAATGTAAACATCTCTCCCAGAAACTTCATCTTTTCAGATAGTAACATTTCTTATCAAAAGTAAAACCATGACATTCGTGACATTCCTTTTCTCAAATTTCTAAGAGTTAAGTTTATTTTCAAGCCTACTTTAGGCTCTCCTGAGTAGGTAACCTAGACACACAACCATCAGTATTCCTTATAGACTAAGTACATATCTTCTATCTCTGAAGCCAGTACATCCAGGAACCACTCAGATCCCATGCACCATGACTGAAAAATACTAGGAACAGCTAAAGAGAAACGACTATCCAACTCATTTAAAAGGAAAAGGGAAATTTTAATTTTGTTAGGGCTGGAGAGAAATACTGAACAAACTGCTTTTATTAGAAAGATAAAAGCTGAGCCTGGCTCCAAAAGTCTTCTTAAATCAAATTTGTGGATGCAGACCAGAGGCCAAAAGGCTTTAAAGAAAAATCCCTAAGGTTTAGCGAGGAGAACCTCAGGGTTGAATCTGCATAGGACTGATAAAATTAGCTTCCTCCAGGAAATCTATTCAGGATAAATCTCAGAGAGAAATCCATCTAAAATGTAATTAATGCACAAATTTAAATTTTTTTTGTAGTGCTGGGTCTTGTACACACTAGGCAATCACTCTACCACTAAGTCACATTCTAAACCCTAAAATTTTATTTTATAGTGCTCAAAAAACCAGTTCATAACACACGGTGAAATAGGGGGTTCTGTCATATCAGCATGGCGCTGGAACGGTTAAAAATAAAACAGAGATGGCAGATGAAGATTTTGACACTTTAGCCAGAACTCTACAGGGGAAATGATGTCTTGACCCAGGGAATTAATTCTATTCTTCAAATGGCCTCTAGAATGGAAGATAATACTGAATAACAGTACAGGTCCGTTCCCTCCAGAGTCCGTCAAGCAGTAGCCAAGCCCTAAGCTATGCAGCAACGAAGGAACTAGAAAGCAATGGGGGAACTAGAAAGCACACATCATAGTACATAAATTCTGTGCATTTCGGAGAGTTTTCAAATGTGTTCGGCTTTGATCTAATCAATCACTTAAGGATGTCTCCTGAAAGGAAAGAGGGGAAAAGTGTGGGAACGGAAAAGGAGGAGGAGGATGAGAACTGAATTTGTACCAACTTACAACCATATTTCCTTAAGAAAACTGACCCTTCTCCCTTTCATTTAATAGATATTAACCGGATACATGTTAGTGCTGAGCACTGCGACAGGATTACAGAGATAAATAAGGCGCACTCCTAAGACACGAGACACTCACCCTAAACCTTTGTGCAAGCCATGGCTAATTTTATAAAGTATTAAGTCTCACAACTTGTGTGGCCATTAAGAATTCCTAAGGGCTGGAGAGATGGCTCAGCAGTTAAGAGCATTGCCTACTCTTCCAAAGGTCCTGAGTTCAATTGCCAGCAACCACATGGTGGCTCACAACCATCTGTAATGAGGTCTGGTGCCCTCTTCTGGTCTTCAGGCATACATACAGAAAGAATACTGTATACACAATAAATAAATAAATAAATAAATAAATAAATAAATAAATATTTTTAAAAATTCCTAAATACATTAAACACTATGACTACTGTAGTAACACAGTGGCGTTCTCCTTGTGGAATTTTATTAGTAGTACACACGGCCAAGAGTCCATCCCAGCCCTTGGATGATGTCATGCATCCCTGGACAGGACACATCACCTTCTGGTTAAGAAAGCACTTGTATGGCTGTAGGTAAGTATGTCAGATAAATGAAACGCTGCATGTTCCATGCATAAGTACACAGACGACATAACACACTTCCCAGAGAGGTCATAGAAGAAAGACTTCAAAGGAGAAAGCATAAAGCCTCAGAAAAAATAATTTTTCTGAGGAATTAAAAGAGAAAATATTTCTAACTCACAGAAGAGGACACTTTCCAAGCCCAAATGACATGAAAACATGGCCCAGCCAGCAAACCACATCAACACGGCACCTCATGGCCTTGGTGTTCCCAAGCCTAACAAGCCCAGAAGACTATCATCCATGTAAGGATGTAGGGAATGGAGTTCAGAGAGTCTATGTGACCGGCACACGGTTACACAGTAAATAAAGGCTGGGATAACTTTAAAGTGGGGCCTTCTCCTGGTTCAGTGTTCTTTGCAACCTCCCCTCTACCTCCTGTTTAACATTCACTGCCTATCAAATACTTGGCATCTTAAGCACATGCTCCTCATAAATGACTAATATGGCATCAGGAAGATGCCCAAAAATGTCTAGAGCAAGCCTGTGAAGCGCAATGTACTTAGAGAAGTATCTGAGGAGATCACATGACAGCCCAAGAACACAGTACTTTCTCTCAGCACCTAATTATTTTGTGTATAGTAAAAAATTTCTCCTTGTCCAAAGAAGTCTGATATGTGAGCTACGTCTCTGGGCAGTGCTTTGTAGCATATCTGATAGGAGTGTCTGTTAGGAACAAGTTCTACATCAGACCTGAAGAGGGGGAAAGTCACATCTCACAGTATGAGGGCCAGCTGCACGACCAAGAGCAAGCCTGAGGATCTGCGTTTGAACCCCCAACATCTGCATTTAAAAAACCTGATGTGGCACCATGCTCCAGGAACACCAGTACTGGGGAGGCAGAGCAAACAGCTCCTGGGAGCGTCCTGGCCAGCCAGTCTAACTATACAACAGTGGTTTCCAATGCGCTGTGACCCTATCTCCAAGAAATAAGATGAAGGAGCTGGAAGAACACTCCGCCATTACAGAGGACCTGAGTTTACTTCCCAGGACCCTCAACTCCGGTTCCAAAAGCGTCAGCACCCTCTTCTGACATTCTAGGGCCCTGCACAGACGTGGTCCACTTACAGACAAGCAGGTGGAACGCTCATACCCATAAACAAAATAGAAACAAGGGAAGATAGCAGATGTCTCCCTCTGGTTTTCACACATCCACACACGGAGGTGTGTACCTGCACACATATGTGCATATATTACACACTCATGCACACAGAAGAAAGGAAAAGAAAAAGAAAGCTCAGCAGGGTAATTTAGAATGGGAGCTTTTGGGTCGGACAGTGTTAGAGGGTGCAGAGCAGTGGTTCTCAATCTTCCCCATGTTGTGTCCCCCTTTAGTGCAGTCCCTCACATTGTGGTGACCCCCAACCATGAAATTTTCATTTGCTTCAAAACTGCAGTTTTGCTACTGCTATGAATTGTAATGAAAATATGTTTAGAGGCAGAGGTTTGCCAGAGGGGTCCCGACCCACAGGTCGAGAAGCACTGATCTAGCGTCTAAGCTCAACAACACAAATAATCCACCGATCAACCCCACTTATGGAATGAGGCCCCTATAAAACTCAGCACCAAAGCTCAGCTTTCCCAGTGGACACTCCATGAGGAAGTAAGGCTATCCATGAATCCTTGGACCTATCACAGAATCTGCTCTTTGGCCAATTTTAAGTCTATCTTTTCTGTGAAATGAATCATAACTATAATGATTTTTAGTGAGTTTTATTAGTCCTTCTAGAAAATTATACCAGAGGACAGATTGGGGAACTTCTTGAACAAACTGGTAACCTCAGGGAGAGCAGTGTTAGGGACTATGCCCACTAACTTACAGTTGGTCCTAAAGCCTTCGCATTTACTAAGAGGGCGAACTTTAAACACTGTAGCATAATCGGAAAAGGAAGTAAATGGAGACAGGATCAGTCCCCATCTTTACCACTGGCCTCTACATGGTAATTCTAGTTCCAGTATCTAACCTGCACCTCCACCTCCACCTCCAACACCAGGAAGCAACGCACAGGAAGGCCTCCCGGAACCAACTACCACCAATTCAGAAAGGTGAAAGGGGGGAGTAATAAGGAGGCTTGGGGTGCTGGGTAGAAAGGAGAAAAGAATTTGGAAAGAAATACAATTTGAAACGCTCATAGATAGAGGTTTTCTAAAGACAAACATCTCAAAAATATAAATAAATAAATACATACATATATACATACAAAAACTTATCCCATGCCAGTTCCCAGCTCCAAATTAAAGCAAAGAATATGTGACATCCTCATACAAAACAGGCATACAGCCAATACAAAAATCACCCCTCTTAAGCAGCAGTAACATAAAATATGAATAACACTCCCTCAATCAGCATCAATCCCTGTGGCAATGCGAGCCAAACAACGCTGGCTAAAGTCTCCCCTTGGAAAACATGGCAGCCCCATTTCTAACCGTCTACATACCGGAGTAGCAAGGTCCACGCGCCACCACCGTTATGTCTTTCTGGTGCTTACACGCAGCCCTCCTGAGAAAACATTCATTCTGGTAAGTATCCCCATTTGATCCACAGACAGGAATGTAATTTGTATGGCACTGCAAAAGAACAAAAAAAAAAAAAAAAAAAAAACAGAAATAGACTCTCAGAACTCGGCATAAATATTAATGGCGCAGCGCACACTCGTGAACACAAAAGCAGAGTTGTTGGCGTTCTGCTAGCACAGGTTGCCCCTGTGTTTGATTTTTAGCAGAGGACCTGCCTCTGTCTCACAGATTTTTCTCGTTCCTAATGAAAATAATTTCCAGGTACCCTTATGAAACTGGACAACCCTGAGCCCATATACTTAATTATTTGATAAGAAAACCCATAGAAATATTAAGAGGAAAGTCACAGTGACAGTGTTCATAAAGAGCTGCCTGGGTGACGTCACCTCATCATTAAAACTCCTTTACTCAATACGTCTAGTAGTAGAGTCCCAGGGAAGGAACAGGAAGACACAAGAAAATACACCAGCATCTCTGTTCTCAGAGATCTCATAATCTTGCTAAGCTAAAACATGTTTGCAATCATGTGATTTGGAATCAAAAGATCAGACAGGAGGTACAGTGCCCCACCTCCAGTACTAAAAGAAGCTAGGGTGTTTAAGGTAAACCTCCTCAGAGAGGAGAATTCAAACTGAGCCCTGAAGGATAAAGCAGGAATGAGGCGGCGGTTGAGGATCAACGGTGATGAGATTTGAAAAACGACACTGACTCTACTTGTCAATAATAGCACAAAGGTGTGGGGGAAGGGGTGGTGGCTGGAGAAATGGCTCAGGAGTTAAGAGCATGTTCCGCCCTTACAGAGAACCAGAGTTCAGCTCCCAGTACCCACATGGGCAGCTGGCAACTGTAACTCCAGCTACAGGCAATCCAATACCTTCTGGATTCCATGGGCACTTGCACATACCCACACAGAGACACATACGCATACACATAATTTAAAAAAAATTATTTTTGGTTTTTCAATACAGGATTTTTCTGTGTAATAGTCCTGGCCACCCTGGGACTTGCTTTGTAGACAAGGCTGGCCTCAAACTCAATGAGACCCGACTGCCTCTGCCTCCCCAGTGCTGGGATTAAAGGTGTGCACCACCACTGCCCAGCGAAAAGTTATTTTAATAATTTTTTAAATACCGTAAATGAATTTTCAAAATTTGGAGAAAGTATCACAAAATGATACAAGCTATTAATTGTTACTTAAATAAAAGTAATGCAAATGTTCTTTTAAAACGAGCCAAAATATTTACAGAAAAATTATAAACAGCCAATTAATATATAAAAGTAATTGACATTCATTAGCAATCAGGGTTGTATACTGAAAACGAGAATTGGGAGATGGGGGTTCTTGAGACAGGGACTCATTACAGAGTCCATGCTAATGAGGAGCTCTCCCCTGCCTTCTATTCAGAGATTACAGGCATGTGCCATCACGTACAACTTGCCCTTTTTAAAAAAGGATCAATGAAACTGAGTGCAAACTTTTACAATAATATAAAATGAATATAGCAAGAATACATTACATTCAGTCCAATTCAGAAAAATATGCATAAATTCTAGAAGAAAATGTCAATAAACTTTCATATCATGTCTTTTAATTTTATGTACGTTTCAATTTTTTGCAAATAAACAAACTTACTAATATTTTTTAAGTGGTTGGTCTCAGTGTATGAAACATAAATACGGCACATTAGCAAATTCAGCAACTGCTAACTAACACAATATCTTACTTAATACCAAGTTGATTTTACTATATGTTCAAGTTCAATATCAGCAAAATCTTACATGAACTTTTATTAAAATTAAATTTTCATTTGGAGGGCTTTGTGTATGAAACTGCTTATGAATATTTTTAATCCGACTTCATTATAAGTAGACATAAGTGCCTGAGTACTATATTTTCTCTAACATAATCATTCCAAAGCATGTAAATTATGAAATATTCATATCATAAATGACCTTTATTTTTCTTTTATATTAAAATTCTGTACCATATTAATTTCTTTAATCATGTGTTTATGTGGGTTACATTATGAATTTCATTTAAAGGGAATAAAGAAAGAGATCTGAGTTTGGTAGGAACGGAAACCTTAACATTTATAGAACAGTAACCCAGTAAGCACTGGACAGCAGCTTTAAATGTCCTACCAAATGAAGCCCATGACAATGTCAGAGCCAGGGCTCTGAAGTCCCAAATCCCAGGCCCATATGAAACCATACCACATTCCCCATCTGTCTGAAGGCAACACTATAGATCTTCTCAAATAATCTCATGGGGACTAAGCAAGGGAAAGCTACCTAAGGCGTTTGTATCTGGCACGGTAAATTCTCAGTAACTATTGGCCCTCATTGCTGCTGTTACTGTCATTTTGAAGCCTTGAGTGTGTGCATAGGAGCACAGCTGGTAAGTGGAAGAGTCACACCTGCTCCAGAGTGACCGGACACTAGACACAAACTACTCAAGTCTCACCCGAGTCACTTGGTGATGGTGAACAAGGACCCTAACATCCCTGCCATCAGTCTCACGCACACACCTCAGAGTGAACCTGAGATGGGAAAGCAGATGCTGCTCCTTCGTCATTCTTGCTTTCTAGGGTCTCTCTCGGAAGCCCCCGCAGAAAACTTGTGGACAAATGAAGGGATCCAGGCAGTGTTACAACATTCAGACTGATCCTACTTCTAACCCCTAATCTGCCACCCTTTGCTGAGGAAAGAGGCTTCCCTATTAAGATGGTGATGTTACTGCCAGCTGTTTGCAGCTGTCTGGAAGATAAAGCACTAGTCAGCTCTGGACCTCCATCCTTTCAAGCATTTGTCGTACACCTACTGTGTTCCAGGGATTGTTTGGAGCACAATAAAGTAAGAAAATGTTGCTGCCAGAGTCCACCTCGATTGTCAACTTGATGGGTAGATATCGTGAAGCTTAGCAAAGCACACGTCCTTAGGGAGAAAGGTCATTCCTGAATACTGTGGCACCGTGCAACAGACTGGGGAGACTTGAGAGCCTGGGACGGGGACGAAGAAGCCCACGGGCACTGGTTCCTCTCTCTATTTCCTGGACACCACGATGTGACCACCCACTCCACTCCGCCACACCACGATGGACTGAGCCTCTGACAATGTGCACCAAAACGAGCCTTTCCAAAGACTAACTAAATAAATAAGACTTTCTCCCCCACGTGGTTCCGCTTTGAGTATTCTGTCGCAGCGAGGAAAAGGAGGACTAACATAGCTGCGAGGGTTAATTTCATGTGGCAGCTTGACTAGGCCCCGGGGTGCCCGGATTTAAAGTTATTTCTGGATGTCTCTGTGAGGGCACTCACAAATGAAATTAGCACTGGAGTCAGTGAACCCAGTAAAGCAGGCTGCCCTCCCTCAGGTGGTATGCACATTCCAATACGGTGAGAAATCAAACAGAACAACGTGGTGGAGGGTACACTCTTCCCCCCGGCTGTACCGAGATATGGTCTTCAGTCTTCACACAGGGACTTCTGTCACTCCATTTCCCAGTCTTCAGCCCTTGACACTGTGGGATCTCAGCCTCTAGATCAAATAAGCTAACTGTTCACGAGTTTCTCTCTCCAACTCCGCAAAAAAACTCATGTGCATGTATCCTGCTGTTTCTATTTCTATGGAAAATTTCAATACAAAGGTCTAGTGAGAGACCGTGGAAGGTATTAAAAACAGACACAGGCTGGGCGGTGGTGGTGCACGCCTTTAATCCCAGCACTCGGGAGGCAGAGACAGGCGGATCTCTGTGAGTTCAAGACCAGCCTGGTCTACAAGAGCTAGTTCCGGGACAGCCAGGGCTGTTACACAGAGAAACACTATCTCAAAAATATAACAAAACAAAACAACCAAAAATAAATAAATAAAAGCCCAGACACAAACACAGGATGATAGCCGACAGAACTCTAAATACAACGAGGAAGAAAGAAAACTAAGGGGAAGCTAGAGACGCTAAGTTTTAAGGGTACGATGTACTATTAATGATTGTTCTATGTGTATAATTAGTAGGTGGCTTTGTTTATAAGTAGCAAGATAATGGCTTTTATTAGACAACTAACAAAATTTGCAGCTATGTACAATTCTACTTTCTGTGAAAGGAACTTAAATCATACCCCAGAAGCTTGTATTAGCACTGAAAGCACGCAGAACTGTAAGCAATCTTTCAAACAATTTGATTAGCACTGTTAATATTTACACAGCAGAGAGATATGCCTGATATACATGTCAAGTCATTGTTTTTAAGCTGCCAGTAATTTGGGTTTTATGAACAGATCTATATATAATCTTATAGAAAGACAGCAGAGCAGGCAGAGGAAGGATTCCTCAGAGGGAGGAAAAAAAAAATCAGGCTTTAAGCCCTTAGGCAGTTTGCCCCTACAAGGAGAGGAAACTGTCTTTAAAACATCTTTAGCATCCAGCCTAAAACACAGCATACAGCACGCCTGGAAAAGCATCTAGTGATCTCTCTTTCTCACTTATATTTCTCTTCCTGCTTTGTCACAGGTTAAGAACCAAAAGATTTAAGACAGATCATGGAAAGATAGTTTTTTAGCTATTCAAGGACATTGAAAAGGCTACTTTTTATATATATAATCTTAAAAAAATCTCAAGGGCTTGCGAAAAAAGAAGGAAAGCAGAATAGAAGGCAAGCTCCATGGAAATGAAAGAGCCCCATGGAAAGGCAGGCGCAGAAGGAACTCATGTCCCTAGCCAACGGGCAGCAAGGGTATGAAGCCAGCCAGAGCAGGCTGAGCAAGCTTGGAAGAAAGTGGCCATTGTGGGGCTGCCCACAGAAATATCGCTCTGTGTCAGTGAATGAACAGTCTCTCTGACCCTGAGAACCGGACTGGATGGTCAATAGCAGCAAACACAGCTACCAGCCCCACTACATCCATTCTCTACTCCTTTGAATGGACATACGCGCCGTGATGCTTTATAGCATCCAACGGTTTCAAACAAGTGCTCTTCCCTGTGTGTTCTCACCACATCTCACAGGTGGGAAATGTGCCTTCTCTGTCCAGGTGGAATACTGCTGAGGGAAGGAGGCCATACGGCTGCTGAGGTCTCTGGGTTACCAAAAACACTACGAAGCCGTATGCCTGCTTTCTAAAGGCCTTCCTCTCCTCAAAATTCAAATTGGCAGGCTTAGTTAGACCAAGACTGTAAGTGAAAACCAACCAAGCTCCTTCTATACCTCGTCTTCAATTCTGATTGGGGGTGGGAGTGTCTTCTGAGAAAACATCTACAGCTACATTATAATTTAATCAAAGAAAACCAGCAATCAGGAGCAAACAAGAGTCACGCTCTCGGGACTGGAGAGATGGCTCAATGGTTAAGAGCACTGGCTGTTCTTCCAGAAGACTTGAACCCAGGACCCACAAGGCAGCTCATAACTGTAACTCTAGTTCCAGAGGATCCAGACAAGCATGCAGGCAAAACACCAATGCACATGAAATAAAATAATAGTAATAATAATAGGAAGAAGGAGGAGGAGGAGGGGAAAGGAAGAGGAAGAAGAGGAAGAAGAAGAAGAAGAAGAAGAAGAAGAAGAAGAAGAAGAAGAAGAAGAAGAAGAAGAAGAAGAAGAAGAAGAAGAAGAAGAAGAAGAAGTCATTCTCCACTTCTCTCCTTTACTTTTCACACAGTAACAGCACAACTAGAATCCAGAAGGAAAAGCGAAGGCACCATACTCCAAACTCTTGGGTTATGGCTCCAATTTCTCCCATCTTTAACCCCGACTCTCCCCGAGACTCTGCTTCCTCCTGGTTCTAAAGAGCCGCTATAGCAATGGGGGACAAGGGGAGGGAAGCCAGGCTAACAGAAAGAGGAAACAGTGCCAACCTATGCACTAAGAGGCTCTGCCGTGGCAGCTGCTCTTTCCCTACTGTGGCAAAGCTCACACTTGGCTATGACAACATCTTTCCTGTGTGTGCTCACATCTAGTACAGTCAGCCTGACCTCTTTCATTTCTGGATAAAGCACAGAAAACACAAATATCAGGACTTCACCTGGCAAGGAAGAACTAGTGGGCTGTGAGCCAAACTTCCCATGGGGCTCAAGGTGATGTGTGCTTTTTACTTGTAGAATGTAGGATTATTATAAAATCGGGAGGAAATTTAAAACAGCTGATTTTGGTTTTCTCACCTGAAACTGGCATGCACATTTCAAACCATCTCCATCTTCTTTGCAGACACCTCCATATTTACAGGACGACTCATCACACGCTCTGACATCAGATTCTCTCACATTTAACTCTGCAAGAGAGGAAAACATTGTTTCAGGTATCTACAAACATACGCACACATACAACACACACATAAATACATAATGTATACAGATTAATAAAGAATAAACGTATTGAGTATCTCATTCACTGGTATAATAGCAAGACAATACTTAAAAAAAATTAGCAAGAGGGCTGGAGAGATGGCTCAGTGGTTAAGAGCATTGCCTGCTCTTCCAAAGGTCCTGAGTTCAATTCCCAGCAACCACATGGTGGCTCACAACCATCTGTAATGAGGTCTGGTGCCCTCTTCTGGCCTGCAGACATACANTCCTGAGTTCAATTCCCAGCAACCACATGGTGGCTCACAACCATCTGTAATGAGGTCTGGTGCCCTCTTCTGGCCTGCAGACATACACACAGACAGGCTATTGTATACATAATAAATAAATAAATAAATAAATAAATAAATAAATAAATAAATAAATGTAAAAAAAAATAACAAGAGAGAGAGATGGCCCTGAAATTAAGAGCACCTGCTACAAAACATGAGGACCCAAGTTCAGATCCCCAGCACCTATACAATGAGCCAGGCATTTCACTACACCTGTGGGACACAGGTGGGACAAGGTGGGACACAGAGAGGAGGGCCTCTGGGGCTTGCTGGCCAGACTGTAAAGCCTAGGTTTAGGAAAAGACCTTCAGAGACAGGTAGAAAGTGCTGAGTCACCCCAGGCCCTCTTGCGGCTTCAGCATAAAGGCATAGACGAATATACATACACTACACTACACACACACACACACTATATATATATATATATACATATATATATATATATATACCCTTAAAAAATAAAAATGGAAAAGCAACTTCTTGTAAGACTCAAAATGTTCAGTATACCCCCAAGAGAATCTTAAGCTCTATTCCTAAAAGGAACTCGCCCCCCCCAAAAGGAACCTCAAAATGCTAGGTTTTAACATAATTTCCAAAGATAAATCTACGGAATTCTTCTATTTTGGTTTGCTAAACACAAGATAATTTTGCTATTGTCTTGATAGTTTAGATTCTTTGTCTGAATTATAAAATTAACTTGAACTTCATATGTAGCATTTATGAACACAAAATTAAGGAAATCGAAAATTTCTCTCTCATTAAAACTTTTAAATGACTGAGTTAATTTTACCATAGGAAGCTCAATCACTGAATTTGTTTCTGCTCTGAGATTGTCACCCTTGACTGGAAGCCATACATTAAACGTCCTCAGAAACCCATGCGTGGCTTCCAGGTAAGGGCTAAGTCAAGTGGAACTGGGTAAGAATCATTGGGATGCATTTCCCTACCTCCCCCCAATTGGGGACCGGAGCCACAACAACAAACATGCACAGACAGACAGTCAGTGCCTTAAAAACCACCTTTGTACAGTCATGGTCATGTGCATGTAGGCCAGCGGAGCCAGACGCCAAGGCTAACTCCCAGCTGGCTGCAGCTCAGCGGGTGATGGACTCTGGAAAAAGTACAAGAGGTCTCTTGCACTCTAAGTCATGATGAGGTAGGCCCCAGTAAACAGACCCTTTTCCCCAGCAACCCACTATCCCTGCATGCTCTCTTTTCCTGGTTTTCAAAGCAGGGCTCGTGGACAGAGTAAAGGAGACTCCGATGTCGATGGACAGCTACACTAGTGACATCTCGCTGGCCTCTTCTCACCATCTTTTTGTACCACCCTGCAAGGGCACCCGCAGTGCTTTGCTTCTAAGGGAACTGAGTCACCAGTAGGTATCTGAGTTGACATTCTGAAGCACCGCGCACTGCACTGGTGTAGAAACAGTCTACACACTTGTGGGTTGCAGCTACTCTCCCTTTTACTTAAATGAGCCTCCAGGTCACAGAAACAGATTAAAATTCAACATTTTTGCACTTAAAACAAGGCAGCTGATACAACTGTTTGCCTGTTCTGTTCTACAAATTATTCCACCTACAGAAGATGGGTCCTAACTTCCTTCTACCTGGGGCTGTGAAAGTCTTGGGTTCTTGGCTCTCTTCTCCCAATTTTCGTTTGCCCTTCCTTCCCTCCTTAATAACATTTAGTTTTCAAGACTCCTTGATAATGGGCTTTTTTTCTCTGTATCTAGTCAATAAAAATATACAGCAGGTCCAGTTCCAATACTACCAAAGACACAGCTTCAGCCCAAAAGGTCCTGTTGTCTATAGTCAGAGCTGCCGCCATCCACACATAAAGATGCAGAAAGAAAGATGGATGACAAGAATCCTGAGGTCACTGTACCACAGCGGTCCACTCCTCTAGACTATTCTTGTAGGAAGTAAGCAAATGAATACATTAAAATAAAAACAAGCCCTCTTCTTAGAAGCTAAGTCACAGGTGAAAACCATTAAGTATGATAACAATAACAATAGTTACATGCAAACTTAATTAAGACAAACATTTCTAAGCAAAAGGCTTATGTCTTTTTGCTTCCTTATACATTTATGAATTTGTCCAAAGCACCATTACTTCCCGGGGCTCTACCTTCTAACCAGCGTTAATCAAAGCCTTAGCTTAAACTCAACCCAGGACTCTCTGAGTGTCCTTGTTGGGCATTCTACACAGTACCAGGGGAAGAGGGCACTCTGCTACTGTCAGCGATGACGATGGTCACACACCTGCCTTTTTGAGCCCAAAATAGAAATTCAGCAAAAAGGGATGCGCCGTTACTATGGCCCTCAAAACTCAGCTCTCCAAATAAAAATAGTTTACACAAAAAAAAGCACTCAGAAGAGTGGCTCAAAACAAAGATACTTTGCCCTGGTTACCAATCTGTCCATCATCCAGTTCTCATAATGTAAGACCTGTCTCCAATCTCATTAGCATTTCAAGGCTGGGAAACAATGCACAGGAGGGGCAGGAACCCTGCTGAGCAGGAGCAGGCGCTGCCAGATGCTCCGGTGGTTGGCACCACTCACTAGAGGTTCAGCACGCAGTTCAAACCAGGGCCCCGCAGGCCTTCGGAATGATATGGCTTTGCTAGCACCTTTCAGCACACAGGAAGAAAACGTCCGCTTGGCTAACAGTCATAAAGAACCAAAAGGGAGTAAACTCAATGTGACCACAGAGTTTGGGGCTTCAATCTGGGCTAGATATTTGAGAAAAATTATTGGTAAGTTACTGAGCTATCTTGAGCATTGGTGGAGTGTTGAGTGACATTTCTGGCCTCTCCTTACTAGGTACCAGGGGTCACTCCAGCTGTGACAAGTCAAATGCCTTCAGACTTTATCACACAGGTCACCTGGGGAGACAAGATCACTCCCAACTGACAAGTACTGTGAAAATGAAATCAATGGCACTGCACTTTATTCTTCTCTAACAAGGGTGTCCAGCGCTTCTGCACTGTGACATGATGTCATCTATAGACCACACTAGGCCACCTCTGTAGCTATCCTGGGGATACATGCATGCCCTGAGTTGCAAGTAAGACATAGCCTTCAACACCAATCACTATAAGCAGCAGCCTCCAAGATCTTAGCATATTACTAGAAACATTTGCCATTTCAGAGGAGGGACCTACATACAACCCTATAGCAAGCTAAGGTTCACAGTAGGAGTTCCAGACGTAATAACACCTTAACTACAGCAAAAGTGGCTTCCTGGGCCACTCAGAAACTGGCCTTCCTCTCTCTTCCTATCAAAGCATTTTCTTCAAAGTCAACAAAATCTCACTGTAACAATATGGCAGCTTTTTTTTCTTAAGTCTTCAATTTTTTTTTGTATTTATTTATTGGGGGTGGGGGTACCACAGTGCACATGAGGAAGTCAGAGGGCAACCATCACGTGGGTTCCAGTGTCATAGGCTGGTCAGGAAGCACCATTACCCACTGGGCCATCTCAATGACCTTCCAACCCTTTTCTGGACCCTTCTATAGCAGATGACACTACTCCCCCCCCCATTCTAGCATAATCTTTATTATCCTCCAGTTCTGACCACTTCTCATCTGATCGATCCTTTATTACAGACTGTCAAGTCCAGAGCAATGCGTTCTTAACTACCCAGATTAATCAAAGTACGCATCCTTTGGAGCAGGTCTACAGCACAAGGACTTCTCCAGCTACAGACACGCTGCAGAATGCCAGGGACACGTTGACTCCCATCGCGGGAGGATGTCTTTATGTTTCAGTGGCACCCAACCTAGTTAAGCCCATATAGACAGCGTTATAATTATGTTGCGCCAACATTTCACAGGAGTGAAAACCAATTGTTCCCGCGAAAGGTAAACTAGGAGACCTGGAAAAGATGAGCTCCTTCAAATACAAATGGATTCGCATTTACAATTCTGCATCTAGAAAACTTTAGGTTCATTTTCAAAGGAATGAAAAATGGAATCTAATTAATTATGAATATGCTTTATTCAAGGAGGAAGAAACTATTCTCAGGGGGAAATTCTATACCGGTTTTCAAAATATCACCTGATAAGTATACGTGTTCAAGTTAAAATAAAATATTCCATGCATTCATGAATCGTTTTGAATTCATGAATCATTTACTTAAATTTCTCAAAAAATACTAAATATCAGAGCCCTACTGGACCATACGAGAGGGCTCTTACCACATCCAAAAGCACTGTCCTCGGCCGTCCATCACGCCATCCTCTCTGGAGTGCTCCCTGGCAGCGTTCTCCATCACACTAACTTCAAACCCCACACAGCTTTCACAGCCTTAATGACAAATTCACTCGTTTCATGTAGTTCGAGCTCCAGGCTGCACAACTAGGGAAAGCCCTTTCTGTGACTGCTTCCCGAGGCCTCGTTAACAATGAAAACGTCCCTTCCTCTCTGGTTTTGAGTCCCATCTGATTCCTCACAAGGCATATCTGAAGACGTTACCTTGTCCTCAGAAACACTATTTCAACGGCTTTATAATCACTGCCTACGTGTTACTTGCATTTGGGGAAAAACAACCCCTTTCAGAACAGCACAGCCACCCCAACACCGGCCCCTCATGGGTGGTTTCAGTCCCCAAATGATGTTCTGGAATGTGTGTACCCAGCTGCCAGTTAAGCAATCCCATGGCTCCTATGTAGGCTGAAAACGAAAAATACGGAAAGGTTAAACATTCACAAGATTCCTTGCCTGAAACAGAGTGGTGCAGTCATGGACTACCACATACCAATTTAAAGATTCATTTTATATAATCCACAAATATTTCATAGTGACGATGTGAATGTTTAAATGAAAAAAGAACATAAAACTATACATACATGTCATTATATTTTTAGATCCCTACAAGGAAACCCAGTTGGGAAAAATAAAAAATGATAACAGCAACTGTCTTCCACCATTTCTACAACGGGCAACTGCTCCCCTTTTCAGGTTTCTATATCAGTTACTATTTAATGGGGGGGGAGGGGGGACTCAATGTGATTTCAAATCAAACCAGAACGAGTTTGCTACATCATGAGCAAACTAGGGATTGTGGGGCTCAATGAGGGCCGAGTTCCCACGCTTGGCCTTTTTGATCAAGGAGATAACGTGTTCAAAACATCAGTGTCTCGAATAAGTAGACCCAGTACACGGCAAAGATCTGTCCCCTCCCGAGATGTGACTTCAACTCCTAACCCATCAGAGGCCCCTCTACTGACAGCAGCTGAAAATATAAGTCGGGGTAAATCAAGAAACATATGTAACCTGTTAACTTCAAGTTCCAGCAAATCTTAAGAATTACAAATCAAATTTTCTTTAACTTGTTGGCTAAATTAACATTATTATTACAGTCTCTATCTTCTCCCAGGACATGATGACAGAGAAAATGAATTTAGTATTCCATAATGCAAACGCAGTCTACATTGATATTGAAATGCATTAATAGCAGAGACAGACCACAACTTCTCTTAAGCTACATGTGAGTGACAGAAACTGCGCACGCGCCTGCCACGCAACGACGTCTCCAGTATCTTTCACGCGTTCTGCATGCTCCTGCCAAACTTCCTTTGCTAAACAACACTGCCATCCTATCAGCCCTGCACCCCCACACCCACGTCTTTCCCTGCTGCCTCCTTCAGTTCTAAACGCCCGTGTCAGGATGTTCCAGGCAAGGTGACAGAGAGGACACGGCTGCAGGTTCAGAACAGACCTGAATCGCAAGCAGAGGAGTAAAAACACCCAGTCCTGGCCAGGGGTGCTGGACAGCAGTCGGTCCTCCCTCCCTCCCTCCCTCCCTCCCTCCCTCCCTCCCTCCCGGTTCTGATCTCCAGGATACTGACACTAGCTTGGCAACCCCGTGTGTTTTCCTATCACAGATGCATAAAGTGAATCTATTATGATGCTTATTAAAAATAATGATGACAAATCTCTACATTCCTGACACAATACATTTAGCTTTTTAAAGGCCTTTTTTAAATGGGCAAGGCGCAGACTAGAGACGAAGCTCAATGGTAGTGCGGTTACCGAGCGTGCACACAGCCCTGGGTTCAAGTTCCCAGGGCACAAAAAAAAGTACAATAACTAACCTTTTTAAATCCAACCTTTGTAATGCCTACAGAAGAATTGTCAGGGATGGGGAGATGGCCATGCAAGCGAGGACCCGAGTTTGGACACCTCGAGCCCATAAAAACTAGACACACAGTGCAAGTCTCTGTAATCCCAGCACGTGTACCCCAAGGAAGGAGATGGGAACAGAACTGCAAGCTCTTAGGCCAACTAACCTGGCACATGCCGTGGAAAAAAACAGCAAGGAGGGGCTGGAGAGATGGCTCAGTGGTTAAGAGCATTGCCTGCTCTTCCAAAGGTACTGAGTTCAATTCCCAGCAACCACATGGTGGCTCACAACCATCTATAAAGAGGTCCGGCGCCCTCTTCTGGCCTTCAGACATACAGACAGAATATTGTATACTAAATAAATAAATAAATATTAAAAAAAAAAAAACAGCAAGGAGACCAGGTCTCCAAAAGGGTGGCTACGGGGGCTGACACTGAGGCTGTCCTCTGAGCTCTTCAAAAGAGCCACGCCACACACGAATGAGTGTGCGCTCACACGCTAATCTATGAAGTACCGTTCTCTCTTGCAGAGATGTGGAGTTTCTTTATTAGTCTGTCTTTCTGAAATATTATTTTTAGCTTTATGATTACCTCATATTACTTTTCAAATCAAAAAGACTGTATGTATGCTGCAGTATGGCGAAGCCTTGAAAAGACAGTGAGAGAAAGAAGCCAGGCACAAAATGGCCATAGAGTACAAGATTCTGCTAATATACAGAAAGTCACAGACACCATTCCTCTGCAGCTGTGAGGGAGAGGTGAGGGTTAACAGGACTGGTGGTTCATACCTAACAGTATGATCCAGCTTTCTCTCCCAAGTGATGGACGTGCTCTTGGATAGGCGGTAACGATGATATTGGGCATATAAAACCCACTGAACTGCAGGTTTTAAATGGCAAGAGAGATATCACCCCGTCTGTAAATCAGATTAAACCATCATGCTACTGAAATTGGGAATCTGACACAACCAGGGGACATGTACTATAATGTGGCATTTAAGGTATCATCTGGCACAAACTCCAGCGGTCTCCGGGCTTTTCCACTTATCAGCCGTGTGATCGCAGTAATTAACCACTCTGTAGAAGGAAGACGGACCGCTCTTGAGATGCTCAAGATAGAGAAGCAGCACCTTAGAGCAAGCAGCAGGTAACATGCAAATGCCACGGTCTCCCCCCCCCCATATGTTTCTCCTCTGGGAGCTCACTTAAATACCCAGGGAGGGGTCAGGACCTGGCATGCTGGGATTTGTAGTCCAGACCAATACAACTCCCAGGCCTGAGGGCTGGGATGGATGCGAGGGGCTGAGGGGCTATGCTCCCAACTTAACAGTTATACTCTCATTTTTACTGTGCGCATACATTTGTTTACATACATGTTTTAGGATTTTCCTAGTGCAGTTAATAGACTGCCTCCAAAGAACATTTTCCAAAAGTTAATAAATCTGAACATGTAAATACTGGCTTCTGGTTCTATTCCTAACTTCTGGCCCTTAGTGTCTGTAACTAAGTAGATAGGAGGAGGCCAGAATCCTCACCCACAGAGACAAAAAAAAATCTATATAAAAACAAACTGAATGAAAATTGGCACTGGACAACTTGGTATTAACTGCTTTAAAGGAAGGGGGAAGCTTTTTTGGTAGGCTCTTACTATGTAGTTTTGGCTAACCTGGAATTTGCTCTATTGACCAGGCTGTCCTTAAACTCAGAGATCCACCTGTCTCTGGGTCTCTGGGTGCTGGGATTAACCACTGCCAAAAAAAAAAAAAAAAAAAAACTGAATAGAAATAAGGTTTAACAATAAATGAAGTCGCCTAATAAACAAAATGTATAGACTGGGAAAAAAAGCTCATGACTTAAACATATAATTCTAAAATACAAGAACTATGCCAAGTTCATAAACCCCTGATCTCTCTCTAGAGAGAAGCTAATAACAGAATTAATAGTAACGCATAAAAATAGTTCTGTTACATATTTAAAGACGCCTAAATGGGTTGAAGTCACCAGCTCACCAAACTTAAAAAGAAATTTAATTTTTTTAATCCATTAAAGAATCTACATATGTAGGAAAATTTTAACGAATATCAAATTAAATGAAGATGGCTGGCTGTAAGGGAAAAGAGGAAATGATGTTGAAAAAAATGGAAGGTGGGTAGGTCACACACCCATCACTGCTAAGCTAACACAACCCTACTATCTGGTCACAAACCATCACTGCTAAGCTAACACAACCCTACTGTCTGGTCACACACCCATCACTGCTAAGCTAACACAACCCTACCGTCTGGTCACACACCCATCACTGCTAAGCTAACCCAACCCTACTGTCTGGTCACACACGCATCACTGCTAAGCTAACACAACCCTACTGTCTGGTCACACACGCACCACTGCTAAGCTAACACAACCCTACCTTCCGGTCACACACGCATCACTGCTAAGCTAACACAACCCTACTGTCTGGTCACACACGCATCACTGCTAAGCTAACACAACCCTACCGCCTGTGCCCCTCACAGCCATCCCCAGGTCACTGAACCTCTCTCTACATTTCCCAGCGTCACTGAGCTAATTACTGGCACGGTGCTCATCATCCCCTCACTAGAACAGGGCTTTATTCCTAAAATTCTAATAAAGAATGAAGATAGCTCAGGATAGCGATACAGCACCATGTGTTCAGTACCAGGGAGGTGAAATCAGTCCGGCCTTGGCTACGTAGAGAGACCACGCCTCATCGCCTTGCCTGCAGGGTGCTCCTTCCCACGAGACACACATGCTAAAGAGGAGCACACACATATAAGTGTGTCATTTGTGAATGGGCTGAGGGCCTGTGAGAGCAGAAGGAGCCACGTCCTGCGGGGGGCAATCCCAACTCAGAAAAACTAGAAGGTAAATCCAGAGATGGCTGGATATCATAGCCTGAGAAAAGGCTTTAAAACACCCTACAAAAAAATCTAAGTTATAAACAATGGCAAAAAGTGCAACAAATTATGAGACCGTTTAATGTACATTTCCTAAACAAAATAACAAAAATCCCTGTATAAAAACCTATGTCATATTTGGAGGTTTAAATATTTTATTAAGAGATGACAAAATAAAAATTAAATTTTCAGGGAGGCTAGGGAGCTGGTTCAGTCAGTAAAGCTTTAGGAAACCTAAAGACCTGGGTTCAGACCCACCCCTGAAATGGTCAGGTGTGGAAGTGGGTATCTGTAATCCCAGCACTGGAGAGGCAGAGTGGGCGGATCCCTGGCTCTCACTGGCCTAGCCAGCATCATCAGTGATCTCCAGGATCAGTGGAAGGTTCTGTCTCAAAAATTCAGCAGAAAGTGACTCAGCCCCAGGGGATACTCCGCCCTCTTCTGGCTTCTGGCTTCTGGCTTCAGCATGCATGTGCACACACACACACAAAAATAAGATAGATCTTCAAAAACTAAATTAGATCTTTCCCTTTATGGGAAAGCAGTTTAGCAGAGGTAGGTTCATAAAAAAAAGAGAGACAGACAGACAGACAAATGAAGACTAAATGAGAAAACAGGAGACCCACAAAGAGAGAACAACTGTGGAAAGACATTGTGAGACCTCAGCTAGACACCGTGGATACACTCCTGTGACTCACTCTTCTGAAGTTGAGAATTTTTAAAAGTTTAGTAAAGTAAGAATTAACACGGAAACTGAGAAGACGCGGAACTTCTTTTCCTAGAGTATAAATAAATATCTTATAAAACTGGTTCTCAAAACACGATGCCAATATCCACCCCCTTTAATATACTCAAACCTATAAGATCTATATGGCACATTCTCAGATCATCACACAAAACCATTAAGCAAACTAGCACACCTAAGTTTGTGTACCATATAACCATATGTGGGGTGTAACCGCATTTTAAAATTAGAGTGTAACGCATTCAGAAAGTGGAAAGAAAAGGCTACGTGTAAAAAGAGGAAGTGCCAAGGCAAAATGAAGAAAATGCAGGGAAAATAAACATGATAAAAATATCATTAGGGCAACCCAATTATAAAATGGGGCACTGAGTTGAACAGAGATCTCTCAACAGAAGAAGTTCAAATGGCCAAAAGACACTTAAGGTCATGCTCAACTTCCTTAGCGATCAGGGAAATGCAAATCAAGACAACTTTAAGATACCATCTTACACCTGTCAGAATGGCTAAAATCAAAAACACCAATGATAGCCTTTGCTGGAGAGGTTGTGGAGAAAGGGGTACACTCATCCATTGCTGGTGGGAATGCAAACTTGTGCAACCACTCTGGAAAGCAGTGTGGAGGTTTCTCAGGAAATTCGGGATCAACCTACCCATGGACCCAGCAATACCACTCTTGGGAATATACCCAAGAGAGGCCTTATCATACAACAAAAGTATATGCTCTACTATGTTCATAGCAGCATTGTTTGTAATAGCCAGAACCTGGAAACAACCTAGATGCCCTTCAATTGAAGAATGGATGAAGAAAGTATGGAATATATACATATTAGAGTACTACTCAGCAGTAAAAAACAAGGACTTCTTGAAGTTTGCAGGCAAATGGATGGAAATAGAAAACACTATCCTGAGTGAGGTAAGCCAGACCCAAAAAGAGGAACATGGGATGTACTCACTCATATTTGGTTTCTAGCCATAAATAAAGGACATTGAGCCTATAATTCGGGTTCTTAGAGAAGCTAAATAAGAAGGAGAACCCAAAGAAAAACATATAGGCATCCTCCTGAATATTAACCTTCATCAGGCGATGAAAGGAGACAGAGACAGAGACCCACATTGGAGCACCGGACTGAAATCTCAAGGTCCAAATCAGGAGCAGAAGGAGAGAGAGCACGAGCAAGGAACTCAGGACCGCGAGGGGTGCACCCACACACTGAGACAATGGGGATGTTCTATCGGGAACTCACCAAGGCCAGCTGGCCTGGGTCTGAAAAAGCCTGGGTTAAAACCGGTCTCGCTGAACATAGCGGACAATGAGGACTACTGAGACCTCAAGAACAATGGCAATGGGTTTTTGATCCTACTGCACCTATTGGTTTTGTGGGAGCCTAGGCAGTTTGGATGCTCACCTTACTAGACCTGGATGGAGGTGGGTGGTCCTTGGACTTCCCACAGGGCAGGGAACCCTGATTGCTCTTTGGGCTGACGAGGGAGGGGGACTTGATTAGAGGAGGGGGAGGGAAAGGGGAGGCGGCGGTGGGGAAGAGACAGAAATCTTAAATAAATAAATAAATAAATAAATAAATAAATAAATAAATACTAGGCAGTTCTTTGCCAAGCTTAGAAAAAAAATATCATTAGGGAATTTTAAGAAAAATATTATAATCAGATAGCAGAGTTAAGTTTCAAAGACAAAGAAGAGGTGGATTCAAGAAAAGGATTAAGTCAGGAGAAAAACCACCCTGAGTGAAGCTACTGCTTCCCTGAAAATCCTTTGGTCACTGATGCCAATCCTGGAAGAGTGAGGAGGATGCTAGCTGGGGTAAAGGGAGCAGGGTACAGCACAAGGAAGGTCACACACAGGCAAGAGGGTGTGCAGGCAGAGAGTCTGCAGAAGCGGAGCTACAGCTAACCTAGTGACCGTGGTGAGAAGGAAAGCCCGAGATCTCGGCCTCCTCCAGTTCCTCCATCCCACATTTAGTGCAGCACAAGCCTTTCGTCTCTAGGACGAGAGATCTGGGGCTATGGCAGACGACACAGGAAACAGGCTAGCTGCTGGAGGACCCAGGAGTAACAATGCCATGCCTTATTCCTCACTGACCCACTGTGGCCATGTGAAAATGGGGGCCCAAAGTTGCCAGTATCCCCAAGTCTAGAAAAGTCTGAAACCCAGATTTTAGTGAAGCCTTCAGATTTCAACGGTACAAAACCAATGCAACTTTTCTAAACACCCCATCGGCTGAACAAGCGTCTCTGTCTCCATGGTCATCATACCGCCCCTTTTTTCCTGGCCAATTCCAGGCTTTGCTTTCTAAAACAGCAAGGCTAATGTGAACTTTCTAGTGAGACTCCCCTGCCTTCAGAATAAATGCTAACCTTTCAGATTGGCCTTGAATGCCTGCAACCTGCGCCTATCTCCTACCTGCCCCACCACAACCTAGGGCGGTGTATTAGTCCCTGTCCTTCTGGCTGCAGCGAAACCCCTGGACAGCAGCTTAACCAAGACTGTATTCTGGCTGATAACCCAAGGGTTCCGTCCATCCTGGGATGGGCGTCCAGGCAGCAAAAGTTCAAGAGAGCTGCTCACAGGCGTCTAGTCAGGAGCTGGAGATCCATGACTGCTGGTGCTCAGCTTCCTTCTCCTCTAGGAAATGGTACCTCCCTCCTTCAGAACAGGTCTTCCCACCTCAAGGACCCTAACCAAGAGAAGCCCTCCCGAGTGCCCAGGAGCCTCCCTAACCCCTCACAGCTGCCCAGATGTGTCTCCTAGATTGGAGACGCACAGGCAATACTCCTGAAATGCCACCTCCATCTTCCCACCCCGGTGCCTTTTCTAAAGCCACACTGTCAACCTAGTGACACCCCCTCCCAACTCTCCTCAGATGCTCTGTCTTTGTGGTCATTACATCATTCGGTAAATAAATATGCAGTGGGCAGCTAAACTCTGCCGGGTGCCATGCTAGGGACATTGTAACCGAAGTGAATGAAACGGACAAAAATGCCTTGTTATGGAATTTATAAAGGAAGAAAACAGCTTGATGGACAACAGGGTGGGAGAAGAGAGGTTCCACAGAAGGTGCTGAGGGCAGCCGCATTGGGAGGCCAATACTTGAAGGAGGTGAGGGGCTTCATGACTGGGACCAGCAGGCTCCAGGGGAGGGGAACACTGCCAGCAAAGGCTCCAGGAAAAGGTGACCTTCCACTACCCCCAAGGTCTGACTCAAGAGCCCCGTACCCTAATCCCACAAATCAGGACTGTCCTTCCTCAGCTCCCTGTGCAAACAAACCTTCCTCCAGGCGTTCTGTGGGTGTGAACACAGGCAGGAGAGACTGGTGAGGAGCAACTGGGAGGTGGAGGGAAAAGGGGAACCATAATCAGAATACACTGTTTGAAAAAAAAAAAAAACTCTATCTTCAGTAAAAGAAAAAAAAGATGGTAAAGCTGTTTACAAATGATACAGTTTTGGGTTGACCACATCTCGCCCAGACTTCTTCTTTGTATAGGACTCTGGGGAAAGCTGTCCCGTTTTCCTAAATAAACTACACCAGCGATAATAATCCAGTGCTTATGAAGTCTGTGCTCCTTTCAGAGAAGCAGAAGGTCTGAAAAAGACTTGTAATGTTTTCCGAGGAATCCAAAACTGTTTCTGTTGCCTTGATCTCAAATCTAATTCAAAGGCAATTCTTTCCATCGCTTTCCTTTATCAAGCCTTTCTAAGCACTGCACAGAATAGCTTTTCCTATCTATACTTCTTAACCTGAGGAACATTTATTAAATTACTCTCACAAGTACTGCTGGCATAAACAAGTCTGAGAACAAACAGACCTGATTCTTGCTAGGCAGGGAAAGTAAATGGCACCCAGGTAAAATGCAGCTAGCGGAGGAGTTTTATTACCTGAATGTGTGCTGTGAACCTTCCTGAGTACAGAGATTGGTTAACCTGAGATGTCAAAATTAAGGCCAGGCTGGGTGGTGGTGCACACCTTTAATCCTACCACTCGGGAGGCAGAGGCAGGTGGATCTCTGTGAGTTTGAGGCCGGCCTGGTCTACAGAGAGCATTCCAGGACAGGCTCCAAAGCTACACAGGGAAATCGTGTCTCAAAAAACCAAAGGGAAAAAAAATTAAGGCCAGGAGAAGATTTAAATAGATATTTCCATTCACCAAGTAAGATTTACAAGTGACCAGTAAGTACATAAAAAGGTTTAACCTCATTAAGTCATTGGGAATATGCAAATCAAAGCCACACTGGCACACAATCTGACACCCGCTAGGATGGTTGTAATCAGAAAGAAACACAAACACTAGGGAGCATGTGGAGAAACTGGGACCCTCACACGTTACCAGTGAGTGCAAAGAGCACAGAAACTTCAGAGCATAGTTTCGCCGTTCCTCAATTAGTAAAAGACATGAGTTACCACGTGAGCCACTGACTCCATTAAGTGTACACCCAAGAGACAGAAACAGCAGGAGTGGATGCACAAATGTTACCACATCCATACGACAGAACAGCACTCGGCCCTAAAAGGAATATAGCCCTAATACATGGATCAATGTCGAAAATGCCATATTAAGTAAACGAAGTCAGATACAGTGGATGCCGTAGGTGTGATTCCACTTCCTTGTATGTTCAGAGCAAGAGACTCCATGGACACAACACAGACTAGTCAGTGGCTCAGGAGGGGGTGGCCATTAACAATAGAAGGTCTTTTTTCAGGGTGAAGCCATGTTCAAGGATTAGTTGTGGCGTTTATTTAGTTACTGTACTGCTCTTACTGTACTGGTTTTAGTTATTCTGATTACTGTTCGTGGTTGATAGATGCTAATTAGGGGGAGAGGTAGATGCAGATGTGCTAGGTAGTAGGGGGAGAGGCAGATCCAGATGTGCTGGGTAGTAGGGGGAGAGGCAGATCCAGATGTGCTGGGTAGTAGGGGGAGAGGCAGATCCAGATGTGCTAGGTAGTAGGGGGAGAGATAGATCCAGATGTGCTAGGGGGGAATTTCCACTGTACATGCTTTGTAAGAAAATGAGCACCCTTACTCTGACTAGCATGTCTCTGAGGGCAGAAATGGCCTCTCATATATTTCCCTTAATATCTGGTATGTTAGAGAAAACTACACAGACTCATTCAAGGTTCACTAATCAATTAATAACCACATTTTACATATCAGAGACCTCAAACAGCACACTAAGTAGAAAACTCATTGCTTACTCCCCAGAATTCCGAATGACCGCTGACATTTCTGCCATCTATTTGTAAGATTCTTACCGTCACGTAACATCTAGAGGACCCACTTCTACCCTTCCTGACATTTCCTAAACCCAGTAAACATTCTCTGTCGTATGTCTATCACTGAATGCCACTGGCTGGTCTGTATTTTTCTACCTTTTTAACTACATCCCTGTTCTCGAAAAGTGCAATACATATTTAGCTTCATTTGTTCTTCCAGATACCCCTAAAGCCCCCAAGCCAAAAAGAACCAAAAAAGGACTCCTATTACAAGTGGGGAAAATGTTATCTATGATTATTTAGTCTCTTGAGCTTAAGTTCATCTTTACAAATGTCACATAATAGCCACAATTTTTGTCTTTGGATAAACAGAGAGCTTCCTCATAAATTAGATTTTTAAAGGGTAACTGGAAATAAAAAGATGTAAAATCAAAAAAAAAAATACTAAAGCCTGAAGTCCAAAATGAGCAGAATACTGTGCAAAGAGACTAATAGAAAGAGCTCACACGATGAGAGAAGGAACGGGCCTACTGCTTAGGGAAGACACTGCCCAAACAGAGACGAAAGGACAGCACAGGCTGCCTTAGAGGAACATGCGCTCCAAACTGAGGCTAGGACTCTAAGGAAGGGGAGGACACCGGAGGTAAGTGGCATGCACCCTGAAGAGCCGCAGAACATGGAGCCCACTCCAAAGGGCACTTCCTGGGCAAACCAATTGTGCTCAGTGATACTGAGAAAAACTTTCAGATCATACTTAAAAAACTACTGCTAAATAGTTACACTATATTGATAAGGAGCCAGTAGACCAGAAATTAAAGAACATGACCTCCATTTAAAAGGGGGGGGGCACAGAGATACAGCAAATCATCTATGGGTGAACTTGTGACTCGGATGCCGAAACTTTCTAGAAAAGGTAACAGTGTGTGTGTGTGTGTGTGTGTGTGTGTAAAGAGAGGAGGAGAGATAGAGAAAGCAGTAGACTCCTAATGAATGCAGGCTCTCTACACAGGGTATATACTCTTCCACTAGAATGGAGAAAGGAGAAAGGCACGGTCTACCAAGATGCTCCGACCGTATCACTTGAGGATAGTCTGGCGAATAAGATGCAAAGTGTCAAACATCAAAAGCCTGAAAATCCATCCATCTCAACGAAGAGGATGCCCGGCCTGAGCGTCAACAAACTCCCCGTAAAACGCCGCGGGATCCCATCCTTCCCATAACCTATATAACTTCTGTTGATAAAAACATTAGACTCATCTTCATATTTACAGATGCCAAGGCTCTGAGTAACCCAGCACCCACGGCCTGACAGACTCAGACTCCACTGAAGATTACAGAAGTCTGAAATAGCAGACCAAAGAATAACAACAGGCAGTCAAGAGCAGTGTGCCGCTTCTAAAGCTCAAACACACCCTGGGTTAACTGCAGTTTACACGGAAACGCCGGGGTGTGCCATCCCAAGCGGTCTTAACACTCGGATAGTGTGCCCATACTGGACTGCTTCAGTTCTCAAATTCATCAACTAAAATGTGCATTTCCCTTGTGAATCGTTTCTTCATCCCCGAGAGTTGTAAGAAAAATCTGCCAATATGCACTGGAAAGGTGGCCCAGCCATTAGGAGAACTTGCTGCTCTCACAGGGGACCTGAGTTCAGGTCCCAGCACCCACATGGTGGGCAGCTCAGTTCGAGGGAAATCTTCTTCTCCTGCCTTCTTCTGGCATCTGCAGGCTCTACATGCATGTAATGTACATACATGCAGGTAAAACACATAAAATAAAAATATTGGTTCATTTTAAAAAGCCTGCATTTATTACTTAGTTAAAACTATTTTAGATCTAGAATTATTAAAGTATACCTCATCCCCAGAAAACATTTAAACAGTCTAATTTATTTGCATTTATATCAGTGACAAATATTCCTAAAGGAAGGCTGAGATATTAAATCCAAGTCTGTTTTAATTGAAGAAGCTAGAAGAAATCAAGCCATCTGCCCCAAGGTAGAGCTATGCAGCAATGACGATGGCCTTCAGATAGACCCCCTTCTTCCCACACCCTGTGAGTGTCCAGTCCCCTGTGTCCTTTCTAAACACATATCCTATGCTCTGAAGAATCAGAGAGTACCCAAAAACATCCATCAACAAATACTATGCTTTGCTGAGGACAAATGAAACACACACACCAATAACCATAACACACCACCAGGAAAAATATTTTGACATAGTGTGATCACCTACAAATAGTAACCATTATCTGTCACCTCAAAAGATCTACTGGGATAGACGAACAGCTTATATTCTTAAATAAGACTGACTGCTTACTATAAAGCATTAGCTCATTCCAATCGCTATTAGAAAAACAGAAGAGGTTTGAGGGGTGGAAATGATTTTAATGGATATGCCATTGTTAAGTCCTCAAACCCCTCCCCCCTCATAAAACATACCATGTGAAAATTATTAAAAAGGTACTGGTGTTTGGACTTATCCCCTCCCCCACCCCGCCCCCAGAACCTGAAGAGCAGGTCCCGGCCCCCAGGTCAGCATAAACCTTCTTGTCCCTAAACCACTGGCCCATAAAGAAACCCCTTCAAGAACCCCCAGGTACAAGGTTGTCTGACAGGCAGGCTAGCAGACTCATGGTGGCTCTCGGGTGCACCCTCCTCCCCTCTTCAACCCTAGTTAAAAGGACGAGTGCTGGGCTGGGGAGAGATAACAAGCCCAAGTGACCATGGGCTGGCTTACTAGGTCTGCTGGGCCAGCTGCAGGAGGACCTCCCCTCCCCCAAAGAGAACCTGGAAGTCGCTCCTTGCCCCAGGGCCCGAAATCTCCTGGCTCCTAAGGGACTCCTTCCGAAAGGCTGGGGCAACTTCACTGCCCGGCCCCCTCCTCCCCTGTGTCCTCCATTAAAACCCCAGCAAGCTCTTTGTTTCCAACAGCTGAGGGAGGGCAGGCTGCCTCGGAGAGAGGGGAGAGGTCACTCACTCCCTGGCTCCCCTGGCTGCCAATCTCCAGGTCCTCCCGCTACACACACACACACACACACACACACACACACACACACACACACACACACAGCACCAATTCCCTCTCTTTCTACAGCACTTTAATTAACCCGGGGTTACACGAGCTACACAGGGCATTCTCTGAGACCTAATTACCTTTCATACCCAAATCCCACACAAGCTGACTCCCTAGCTCCCTCCCTCTGTCAAACTGGGTTCACTACTGGACTCTGCCTCCTAAATCCGTACTCCAGAGCGGTTACCTGAGCCCCAAGCTTTGTCCAGACACAACATACAAAACACTTCCTGGGCCCTCCTGGGACTCCCTACTGCCCTGATTGACAGACATGTGGGCTGTGTAAGCCCCCCACTGCACCCCTGAACCCAAACAACAAACATAACCACTCTTTCCTTTTACCCACATGACCTCTCTGAGACTCCGGGTGCCCGATGGAAGAACCCCCACCCAACACACGGTCAGTCCTCAGGCCCTTATCCTCAGTCCCCCAGATCCTCACCATCACGCACACACACACACACACACACACACTCCCCTTGCAGCTTGGCCGTCCTCCCTCTCTTGAGGCTTCACAACACTTAGCACGCGCTTCCACGAGCACACCCACGATCGCTGCTCCGCCTGGCGGAGCCTCACCTGCTCACCACGCCGCAGGGCCGCCCTCGCCCGGCCACTCGACACCCACGGACTCACGCACGGCCACTCCCCATCCCCAACGCAGGGCAGGTCCCCAAGCTCGCACCACCAACTCGCGTCCTGCCCTCAGCCCGGCTCCCGGGACTCCCCAGCACGCAGGTCCACACCGGGTCCTCCCGCGGCGACCCAGAGTGGCGGAAGGGAGGAGCCCCAGGGGCGGGCGCCCGCCGCTCCTACCTGAGCAGTTGATGCTCTTGCCTCTGCCTCCGGGACAGTCCCCGCCACCGCCCGCGGGCTGGTTGGACGCGCGGCTCCCCGGCAGGCAGAAGGCGAAGAGCAGAAGCACCGACGTGTAGCCGCAGACGGCGAGCGGGGGCGCGGCCGGTAGCCGGAGCGGCGCCTGGGCGCCCATGCTGTCGCGGCCGCACGGCGGGGAGCGCAGGGAGCGGCAGGCCGGGCGCACCGGCCCCGCGCCGCCTCCTAGCAGCCGCGCCGCCGCCCGGGGCAGCCCCGCACCATCCCCGCCAGGCCCCGTCCCTCCGCGCTCCGGACGGCCTCGCTGGGGGACCCCGGCGCGGGCGAGGGGCGCGGGCACGCGAGGGCAGGGAGCGCGCCGCGTGGGGGGACACGGAGCTGGGGCGCGCGCAGGGGGCCCGGGGCGGGGACGGGCGCAACCGCTCGCTCGCAGGCTAGCCTTCCCTTTGTGTCCGCGCGGCCGTCGCCGCCGCGTCACAAAGACCCCGGCCCGCCCGGTGAGGGGCGCGTGACGGAGCCGCGGGCGGGGAGGGAGCGGCGACCCCGCCCCGCGCACACCCCCGGCGCCGAGCTCCGCCCCTCCCGGGGAGCCATTGTTCCTGAGGCGGGCGGGGGCGCGGGCCGGGGTCGTCGATCCCTCTGGCTGGTCGGGCGGTGCCGAGGATGCCCGAGAGCGCTCCGGGACCCGAGTCTCGGAAGCCCTTTGTGAGCCTTTCCCACGCGCCTTCTAACCCTGCACGAGCCCAGGTGGTCTTTCGCGTGTTTTCCAGGTGGAGGGAAAGGCAAAGGTGACTTATCCAAGGTCAGTCGCAGCCCAAGAAATGGGCAGGATCTGGATTGGTACCGGAGTTCTCACTCCAGCTGTGCACTTCTCCAAGCGGTTGGCTTAATCCCCAAAACTCACCGGGCCACCGGGCTCCTGGATAACTACAACCCGCGGCTGAATCCTAAAAGTGCCTTACCCTTTCCACACCTAATAGCAAAGATTTAGAGCGGATTTGCTATATCCAAGGCCTAGAGGAAGCTCTTAGCCTGCATTCTCTCCAGTTCTTTTTCACAGCCTTACAAAGGACTTTTCATCCTGATGTTTCCTAAATGAGGAAGTTGGGACCAAGAGTCTCCCAGCGATCTGGCGCCCAGGCCCACTGCCTGCTCTGCAGACCTGCCTCCCCTTGCTAGGTGATAACTTCACTCGGACACAAGCAATAAGATGACAGCCGAATTCTTGCAAGTTTTCTGTTTTGGTTTTTTTTTTTTTTTTCAGTCTATTATGTTGTCCACTTCAGATTTTAGAATCTCGTTGTAAAATTAAGAAACATGCAAAAAGCCGCTCTAAGAAAGCTACAATCTAACTATAAGGCAAATACTGACGATAAAAGTCAAGAAGAGAAAGCCGACCAAAAGGGAAAATGCAGGCAATGAGAAAGGTTTGCAGACTGCTGAGAGATGGCTCCGCACTGAGGACACTGAAGGCTCTTTGAGAGGCTCCAGGTTGGATCCCCAGGATCTACAGAGCAGCTCACAAACCTCTATAACTATAGGTCCAGAGGATCCTAGGCCCTCTTCTGGCCTCAAAGGGCTATATAGGCACATGGTGCAGACATAGGTGCAAGCAAAACACACATATACATTGCAAATAGGTTTACTTTTTAAAATGATTTAAAGCCCGCCATGGTGGCGCATGCCTTTAATCCCAGCCCTCAGATGGCAGAGGCAGGTGAATCCCTGTGAGTTAGAGGCCAGCCTGGTCAGCGAGGGCTGTTACACCGAGAAGCCCTACAAATAAAGGGAAAGTTCAACCATAAAAAAATTTTCCCCTTTGGATGAATATTAAGAAGAGTTAAAAGGATTGACAAACTTAATGTTATTCATTTATACATTTTGGAAGTAGGTCAACCATTTGGGGAAAAAACTTCCAATGTGTTTTCCTAACGATACCAATATTGGAATCTATGCTTTAAAGATGGTTTGACAGGACACAGCAATGAAGAAAGGAAGATGCTCATCACATATGTAAGAGTAAAACCGAGCCCCCGTGAGCATCAGTGAGGCCTGAAGGATGATTGTCTCTGTGGGTCTCTGTGTACAGCACTTGATGGCTGGGTTAATGTTTGGTGGTACAGAAAAGGGGATACCAATGATTTGCGTAAGAAGAGCCTGAGGACTGGAGACATGGTTCAGAGGTTGAATGCTTAGTGCTCTTGCAGGGGACCTGGGTTTGGCTCCCTGCACCCGCATCATGTGACCCCCAACTGTCTGTGACTCCAGTTGCAGAGAATCTGAAGCTCATAAACGCATGCAGGAATGCATTAATGAATAATCTTTAAATAAAAAAACAAGAAAAGAAAACCTTGTTTTTCTAAAATGCGCATGTGTACCAGCCAGCCCAGAGGAAGGTCAAGACTGCTCTACTAGATTACATCACCACGGACTCTGGAAAAGAGGATTGTGGGTAATAGATACTTGTCCTTCATGTTTTCCTGAATTTTTTTTTCAGTGAAAGAAACGTGGTTGTCATAGTTTTTAAAACTATTTGCTTTTGAGTTATACTTCTGTCATGCTTTTTAGCGAAATAAATCTGCATTTCTATCGTTCTTCTATGGTTTGCCTCAAGCCTATGAACTGTTGCCTGGTACTTCCTAGTGTCCTGAATCAAGAGTGATCCCAGCCCTTCCTGCTCAGTCACTGCCCAGGACTCCTTTTGAGTCCAGTCTCCCAGCAGCGTCTTTGCTAAAGCTTGACTTCATGTATGTTTCCTGCACGAGCAGTGTCTTCATGCTTCCAAACCCCATATTCTGCCTTAAATTTCCATTTGCCTGCTGATCATAGCCAAAAAGAGAGACAGACAGACAGACAGACAGACAGACAGAGATTACAGCCTTAGTTTAAATTGAAAGCAAATAACCCTAGGTCATACTTCACTATCCCATCCAGATGAGGTAAGAAAAAGTCAGCACGGATTTTTCCAAAGTGTTCACATTGAAAAAGATTCTGAGGACTTGACTCCGGGGAGGAAGGATTTCTCTGACCGAAATCATACAGTACCAGAAAGGATTTTTCTTTTTATTCTGTGGTCAAAGAAGGAAAAGGATCTTAGAGGTTTCCTAGAAACCCCATCACACATGTGAGTATTTGTGATTCTCAAAGAACAGATAACAAAAGGATGTGGGACCACTATGGAAAAATTCACCCAGAGAGCTTAAAGGGAATGTGGATTTCTGAAGAGCTCTCCAGACAGTCTGAAGGAAGCTTTAGTGTCTATTTCTCTAAAAAATTCTCAAATACCTCAGATGTTCTGCCAAGGTTAGAAACCCCTGACCTAACCTTGATCAAACAGCCATTACTCCTCAACAAACAACCATATAATTTCAGCATCCTGAGACAAGAAGCTTTCCTCCTAAGTCTTAGAGGGGTTTGGGTTAAGACTGGAGCAACCATGCGGCGTGGCTCCGCTTCAACTGCAGATCCCGCAGGGCTTGAAGGGAGCATCGGCTCCAGGAGGGCCTCTCAGTGCTGAAGGCTGTGCAAGCAGTTCTCTCCTGCCGCTTGTCCACATCTGACATCCCACCAGCTAAAGCCAACCACAAACAGAAACCCAAAATCTAGATGACTCAGTGGGTAAAAAGTGCTTACCGTATGAGCATGAGGTCCTGCATTCAGACACACACACACAGAGAGAGAGAGAGAGAGAGAGAGAGAGAGAGAGAGAGAGAGAGAGAGGAGAGAGAGAAGGGTGGCAGTGTGTCCTTGTATGGCTGGGGGTGGGTGCAGGCAGGAGGATTCCCAGGGCTTGCAGCCTAAAGGACAAGCTCTAGGTTCAATGAACCACCCTGTCTGAAGAACTAAAGGGAAGGACTAGGAAGATGGCTCAGTATGGAAGAGTTCCCGCAGCACAAGCGTGGTGAGGACCTAAGCTCAGAACCCCAGCACCAGGGGAAAGCCAGGAGCAGTGACAGGTGACTCTAACACCAGCAGCAAGGGCAGAAACAGATGCATTTCTGTAATCCCAGGCCAAGCCGACTTGCCATTTAGTGATTCAGTGGTTCAGCGAGAGACCCTGTCTCTAGGAAATAAGACACAGAGTGCTAGAACTGGACTTACATCCTCTACCGGCCATGGGTACCTGCCTCAGGCATACACACACACACACACACACACACACACACACACACACACACACACAAAGAAGTACAGAAGTGAGCCCAGACAAATGTGGAGTGGATATTTTTGAACAAATACCTATTGTGGATCCTTGAATACCATTTGTTGTGTTTTTTGAAAGAATGTTTTCACCCCCAACTAATAGAAAACTCAAACAAAAAGATTGGGAGCAGGGGCTCAGGACTTTGTTGTTGCTGTTTAAGCCAGAGGCAGTGCCTTCTCCATGAGTTGGTTTTTGTCCTCAGTAATGAAGCTTGACTGGGGAGAACAGTCATTTCTTTCGGAAACCTTTGTGAGCCAGCCCTCCTTGCATGCTAGGCACCACGGCAGCCTCTGGGGGCAAGAGATAATCCTGCCCCTCCTGTGTGAGGGCGGAGAGACGGCTGAAAATTAACAGTTACGGCACAATGTGATAAATACTAAATATAAACGTGGTTAGGGTGAGGACCGAGGAAATGGCAAATCCTATTCCAGACTCCCAGCCCTGCCAAAATCCCGGCTTTGCAGGACCTCCTGCTGGCTGGTCTAGCTGTATAATGAAGTCCTGATAGACGTAATGAGACACCTTGGGGCTAACTAATTGGCCCTGGAAGGAGACAGTCACAGTGCCTGAGCCAGAAACAGGGAGAGGGATAATTTATGGTGGAGCATGGGAACAGCCTGAGATTGGCATCTAACCCAATTTGGGAGTCTAGTCCCCACTTCCTAGAGAAAGGGTGAGGGATTCAATCTTAAAAAGTGGAGTGGGGAAAAATATTCATTTACCAAATCAGGGCTGAAAGTCTCCCAGTCTCAGGGAATCCAGTGACCCTGTCCTGAGGAAGTTTAGAGCCAAATATTGCTAATATAGTTACCACAATGTATAAAAATAAAATGTCAGCATTGCTAACAAATGCTATGGAGAAAGGGAGGGCAGACAAGAAATCACGAGGAGCATCGAGCTTAAGAGGAAAAGTTCCAGATCAGCAAAGGGCCCCGTTAGGATGTAAGCCAGTGTTGAAAAGACCGGAGAGAGCAACTTGGCTGCCTCAACGGTGTCTCCTGAGAGTCGACTACGGCTTAGGTGCTGCTCTGGGTGCAGAGACACAGCAGCGAGGAAACAGAGCCGCTGCTTTGGTGGCCCTTACAGTCAAGTGGGGAGATGCAGATTATGATAAAAACAGAAGGCGAAACGGTTGGGTGAGGGGATGGTGATAACTCCAGTCCACCGAGGACACTACATCCCAGATCACATCAGGGCCAGTCTTTGTTGTCACCGAGCCTCCTACCAGCTTGTTAGTGTAATTTTCTTTTCACGGGTGAGGAATAAAGTCCTAACGGGGTTAAGTACCTGAGACCGCCACCAACAAGTTAGAGTCATCCGGTTCTTCTAGCCCTAAAGTCCTACCGTACCACTAATTAGGAGGGAGAGAGCCTCTTGTCTGGCACAAGATGGAGTAAAGATTGGCACTATCAAAACAGCAACCAGACTCCTAGCAATAACTAAGAGATGTGATCAGCTTTGGTGACCATCAGATGAATGGCTAAAGACAGCAAATATATATGTTCAAAACATATGTGTGTTATTATCATGAAATTGATATGATAACAATATAGCCTTAAAAACAAATGAAACACTTGCAGCCAATAGTTGGAGCCGGAGGACGCAGGGTGAGGGAAATAAGTCAGACATAGAAAAAGTGCGCCTCAGGTCTTCTCCCATGTTTGGGTGCTTAACCACGTGAGCCTCTAAGTAGAATGGTGATAATTAGAGATGGAGAAGGGAGCAAAGGTCAGGGGAGGGTGAGGGGGGGTAGGCTACGACTAACACTCTGTATGCCTGGAAATATCAAGGGAAGCTCCAGTGATACGTACAATTAATATCGCTTTTCTAAAATAAGACTACACTGGGGAGCTGGCTGTGTAGCTCTGTGTAGAACACATGCCTAACGTGGTCAAGGCCCTGACATGGATCCCCAGAAGCAATTGATGTTCAAAATTTTAAATGACTGCCACCAAAGGGTGTGCACAAGCCCTCCTTGGCACACTGCGAATACACTGGAAGATTTTGTTCGGATTCTTTGACTGCACGATGCCGCGGATCTTCTGCATGCTCCAGCGGAAGGTGCTATTCTTGTTACCCACGTCTCTCTAATGACCCTCAATTATCTAAGTGGAGGTCGGGAGCCAAGGAGGCTTTTGCAGACATCTAGTCTAGCTCTGCCTGAAGGAGATGAGCCTCCCCACCATAACGCTGCAGGTCTGAAAGCCTTGTCAACCAAACAGCTCCCACGAGTGGGTAGAGGGAGGAGCCGTCCCTCGGCTTTCCACCAGGCCTACTTGTCCTTCATTGGTTCAGCGCCTCTCTAAAGACAGAATTGAGGTTTGTTATTTCTAGCTATTTCAGCAAACAGAACAATTTCAGATGCGATTCAAACATTTCTCTGGTGGTTTTAGCTTATGAAGGGTTTTGCCAAAAAAAAAAAAAAGGCTTCTCTAGAAAAGATGAGCATACATAACGGGAAGTAGAAGTTGTAATGTGGTATTAAGACTGTACACTCTGGATCCACGCCATCTGGGTTTGTTCTGCTAGTTCTCTGAGCCTGGGGAGGTTTACTTAGCTGTTCTGAGTCAGTTCCACGTCTGCTCGCTTCCATGCCTGTCTATTTCACAGGGTGGCGCTGAGGATATGATGAGTCGCTATGTGCAAAGGGCCTGGAACCACGCTTTGTACGTCACGTGTACTCAAAAAGTACCTGGCTAAACGTAGAAGTGGTACAGGAACTGCGTGACATACGTTGGTCACTCTTAGTGGCAGTTACCTTTAGCTGCTACAACCTAAGAAAGAGCTCTGTGTGCATTAGCTTATGCAGTACTACACAAAATCCAAGCAAAGTCTGGTATCTAGCTATCATTTATTCCAAAGATGAGGAAACTGGTTGGGAAGGGGTGACGCCCAAGTTTACACAGCGTGAGGACCTGGTCTGTCTTACCCCGTAGCCCACGCTCTGAATCAAACCCCAAAGAGTTAACAGTCCAGAGAGCACTTCAGGCTGGCCGCCTGCTAGAGAAGTATGTAAGAGGGCAGTCTGGTGACCAGCAGAGGAGGTCATGCTGTTAGGAAATAAAGTCGAGACAAATAGCCAGGTGGGTCAGGGAGAAAGACAAGAGCTGAGCAGTGTGGTGCACACTTCTAAAGCCAGTGAGTGAGAGACGAAAGCTGGGGGACGGAAAGAGATCCAAGCCAGTCTGGGCTGCTTATTAAATTCAAGATAAACTCAGGATACATAGCATGCTAGAGAAAGAGAAAAAGGAATAGAGAGAGAGAGAGAGAGAGAGAGAGAGAGAGAGAGAGAGAGAGAGAGAGAGAGCGCAGGGGGGGGGGGGGGGAGAGGGAGGGAAGGAGACAGACAGACAGACAGACAGAGTTTNGAAAGACAAGAGCTGAGCAGTGTGGTGCACACTTCTAAAGCCAGTGAGTGAGAGACGAAAGCTGGGGGACGGAAAGAGATCCAAGCCAGTCTGGGGAGATAAATAAATACAAAAAAAAATAAAGATACATAGCATGCTAGAGAGAGAGAGAGAGAAAGAGAGAGAGAGAGAGAGAGAGAGAGAGAGAGAGAGAGAGAGAGAGAGAGAGAGAGCACATGGGGGAGGGAGGGGATAGGAAGGGAAGGAGACAGACAGACAGACAGACAGAGTTTAATTTCTACCCAGAGTCTAGGAACAAGTGGAAACAGCATCCACTGAGCTCAAAATCCCGAAAGAGTCATCAAGGAGCTAGAAATTAGAATGTGTTTAAGTATGTCAGCTTGCCTCTGTATGTATACATATGTATTGAGCATATGTCATTTGCCTGTGTGCATACATATGTAAGAAGTATATCAGCTTTCTTCTGTACATACGCATAAGTGCCAAGCATATGCCATTTTCCTCCGTATGCACATATGTAAGGAATGAGTATATATACGGTTGCCGCTGAGAAGAGGATGCACGCATACTTGAGTGCTCCAGTTGAGCTCCGTGCTCGTACGTGTACACGAGCACTTATGCACACATAAACATATAAACCTCGTCTTGTATTGCACATCTGAGTGTGAATGTAATCAGGAGAACTAAAATTGCTCTTAGCGCCTAGTTGAAAATTACCACCTAAAATCTAATGGCCTAGGGAGTTGGCAACAAGGTCAACAGAGCTGGTCTTAACAGCCTGCGTTCCCAATTAAGAGAGACGCAAAGGTGACCACATTCTGGACTGTTCCTCTCGGCACAGAAAAGCAGTAGTAGGATTTAGAGCAACTTCAGCAGTGGTGATTTCAGCAATGATGAGAGCGGGGTCAGGGCAGAGAGCCTGGTGACAGAAGCTGCATTCATCGCTTGAGTTGGCCCATTCTATGTCAGGCAGTTGTGTGAGGCTGGGAAGACACAGAGAGTGGACAAGACAGACACAGTCCCTGTCCTACAGCCCAGCAGAGAGACAGACACGGTCCCTGTCCTGTAGCCCAGCAGAGAGACAGACTTGATCCCTGTCCTGTGGCCCAGCAGAGAGACAGACACGGTCCCTGTCCTTTAGCCCAGCAGAGACAGACACAGTCCCTGTCCTGTAGCCCAGCAGAGACGGACACGGTCCCTGTTTTGTAGCCCAGCAGAGACAGACACGGTTGCTGTCCTGTAGCCTAGCAGCGCAAAGACAAGGTCCCTGTCCTGTAGCCCAGCAGGAATCAAGCTTTAAATCATTACAAGCACAAAGAACTGAGAAACAAGTCATCCAACCCCTTAGGTACCAGGAGTTGAGGCATGATGGAAACCTTCCCCAAAGTGCCATTTCAATTGAGACTGTGAAATAGATAAAGAATTAGAAGGAAGGAGAGAAGAAAAACTATCCTATGAAGAAAATCCAAAATATGGAAATGAAGTCTAGACTGTGGCAAATTCAAGAGACATAGGAAATCAAATGTATTAGCTCATGCATATGTGAAGTAAAAAAATGTTGAGCTCATAGAAATAGCAAGGAGAATGGTCATTACAGAGACTGGGGTGACTCAGGGGTGGGCATGTTGCCTGAGGATGTACAGTTATAGTCAGATAGGAAGATAAATTCAAGAGATCTGACACGTACTATGGTCACTATAGTTAATGATTCTCTCTGTGCCTCTCTGTGTATCTGTCCCCACCTCTCTGTCTCTGTCTGTGTATGTGTGTCTATGTGTCTGTGTGCTTCTGTGTATGTGTGTGTGTGTGTGTGTGTGTGTGTGTGTGTGTGTGTGTGTGGTGTTGTGGATTGAACAGTGGGCAATGACTATCACTGTTTTCTATTCTTGAAAAAAATGCAAAGAATGCTAAATGTTCTTGTCCCCAAAATGGTAATCTTATGCTACTACGTGTATCAACTAGCTAGATTTGACCATTTTACAGCACACGTTTTGTAATAAAGGGGTGACAATAGCTTGGAGTAGGGAAGATGGGACGAGTAAGTGAGCCAAACAGACATGGCAGATAAACGCAATAGAATTTGGTGACAGACTATATGTAGGAGGAGAGGGAAGGGAAGTGTCAAGTGATTGTTTGGTAGTATTTATAAAATAGCCAGCCCTGGAGGAGAAGCAGGTTTGGAGAGGGGATGGTGGGTTTAACCTAGGCATACATTGAATTTGAGGGACCAATGATACAGAACTCAAGTAGCCATTAGATGTATAGGTCTTCAGGCAAGTGAGATTTGCACTGAGCATGTCCAAGTGAGTCATGGACACGGATATAACGACTTCATACAAATTAAGAAGGTCTGTGCTACTACTGAGAGAGTCAAGAAGAGGGAACTGTATAGGAACTGTCAGAAACTTAGGAGCAGAATTAGAAAAGAACAGCGTTATGGTGACCACAGAACCAGTGTGTGTCAAGAAGTAGGATGTAACCAACTGGCCAAATTCTGCTGAGAAGTCAAGCAAATATGAAAACTGAACAGTTTCCCAACTGATGCGGTCACTTGAAGTCACCAGGGATCACAGCAAGAACCACTTGGTAAAGCTGTGGGGGCAGAATCTAGATTAGAGTTCAATGTCGCATGAATAGGAAGTGGAGTAAGAAATGGAGACAGAACATTTAGACAGCTTGACCTTGACAGGAGGAAAACCAAGCATGGGATGGCCGTGGGCAGGGGAAGAGCTGTGGAATATCCACATGACGGTGATAGAGATTCACTGAGAGGAGAAGAGGCAGGCGTACAGCAAAGCAAAAGGGACCGTCAATTGCGGGGGATCCTTAAGAGAAAAGTGGACTTCAAAGTGCATATGGGCACCTTCTTCTTTTTCACAAGTTGGAAGGTGGGTAGAATGGGGGGCTGGTTCAGTCTGTCTTATAGACAGGGTGTTTAGAGGCCAGGGATGTTTGGGGATTCTGACTTCTGTGCTTTCCTACAAAAAAAGGGAGTAGGGCAGAGTAGGGGTAAGGACTGCCCAGGAGAGAGGTGGTCACATGACTTGAACCCCACTGTGATCTCCATCCACCCTCAGCCTCCATCTCTCAATCTTTAGTGTGAGCAATCGAATTTCTCGATCTTATATAAAAATGCGACTTTTAAAAACTGATCTATAATATGCATTTTATATAACAGCTACCACTTCAAGACAAATATTCTGGCACCTCCCTCCCCACCAGATTGCTACCTACCCCACTCTTCTGCTACACAGAAATTCTGAGTCAGATTTGAAGAGTGGAAACACAGTGTACTGGTCATTGCTGGTAATGGATGAGAAAGCATATAACATCCCAACCGCGCTCAGGGACAATCAATAGCGTCCAGAGACACAGTCTAGGGCAAGATGCTCAGGAGAAGGTAACTGGGAGTCATCTTCTCTCAGGTGGGCATTTCTTAGTACTGTGGGGGGCAGAGGGACTCTACCCCTGTGTTCCTCGCCTCCAGCAGAGACATGAAGCAAGCCAGCCATGGTGGCACATGCCTGTAATCCCAGCATTTTGGGAGATAAAGGCAGAAAATCAGGAATTCAATTCATTTTCAGTTACATAGTGAGTTTGAGTCCAGCGTGAGCTACATGAGTCTTGACCTTAAAATAAAAAATAGGGGAGGGAGAGAGAAACTGAGGCAGGGAGTAGATCTTTTGTTTTCTGTCGGTATAGTCAATGGTACTAGGTCCCTCAATTTAGATTTTTATCAAATCTAGCATAACTCCATTCTACATGAATGCTGAAAAATGGTCAGGGCATGGTCAGGGCTGACTGACTCGATGATCATTTTTTTTTAAATCTCAGTGAAATAATTGATTTGGGTAAGATATACCCAAAACAGATTAAATCCCAGCATGGGTGAGGGAGGCAGGCGCATGGCCCCATCCCTAGCTGAGAAGCTATTTGATAGCTTCGGTGAGTGGGAGAGTCAGTTTTCTCGCAGTAACCCCCCCCTCCAGTAGGTTGCCCACACTCCAGGGCAGGCTCCCCTCAAGAGTGGTTGGCCCACATACACAGAGCTCAGTGGAAAGAGAAATGAAAAAGAAAACTCACAGCTGAGCAGTGGGAAGATGAGAGCAGATATGGGAGGAGTTGGGGGAAGGAGTGGATATGATAAAAATTCACTGCCTGAAACTCAAAGAATTGATAAAATATTAACTCAAGAGAGAAACGTCAAGAAACTAAAACCATTAGGCAAAAGGTTATGAGGAAAAGGGAATATTCAGAGTCTTAAAGTATCATCCAACAGGTAACACTAACCACGAGTGAAAGAATAAAATTCTACAATTGGTCTGGCAGACACTGACTTCACTGAGAGATCAAATTAGCATTACCAATGGTGGGACCATCTGCCAATACACCTCTCCCGGAGATGCGGTGAGAAGGGCATGGCATTTATCTGTGTGGTCCTCTTGCCAAAGAATTTCGAGCCAAATCTAATAAGGAGGATTGTAATCAAATAGACCCAGAATGTGGAGTGCTTTACAAAACCAGGGCTGGAAAAGAAAGCTTTGTCATTAAAACCAAGAGAAAGAGAAAAGCTTGTTCCAGGTTATATGAAACAAAAAGGGTGATGATCAATGATGATCAAGTGCAGTCAGCCTTGATGGGACCTGAGAAAATAAACAGCAGTAGGAAACATTAGGATAGCTGGAGAAATTTGGATGTAGGTTACATATCGAGTGATTTATCGATTTAATGTTAACTTTTCAAGGCGTGATAATGGGATTGTCGTCATGTAGGACGGGATTGTCGTCATGTGTGATGGCGCTGTAGTCAAGGGATAACGTTCATACGCCGAGTACATATTGCTGAAGTACTTTTGGGTAGAGTGTCATAGTGTCCCAAACACTCTAGCTACAGAGAACAAAAAGAGGGAGGAAGAGGAGGATGTGGGGGAGGAGAAACAATTACTGTCCAAAGCAGGCTATTTCTTAGTCACTCCACCAAAAATTTTCTTTTTAGCTCCTTGTGTAGCCTCACTTTTACTATTATTTTTTTCTCCATTTATTTATTTATTTTTAATTAAAAATTTCCTCCACCAAAGATTTTCTTTTGGCTCATACTTTGGCTAGCTTTATGCTTATTAAGCACAAATCTCACAGCTCACTGTGCTAAATTAGATTGAAATCTCCTAAGGCATCGTAGCAGGAAGCTACTCTGCAGAGCTTTTTAGACCTAAAAGGTATTCTAATTTATATAGGAGTGCATGTAAAGCTTTGTTGAAGAGGAGCAGGGCGGTGGTGGCGCAAGCCTTTAATCCCAGCACTTGTGGGGGGGGGGCAGAGGCAGGCGGATCTCTGTGAGTTCAAGGCCAGCCTGGTCTACAAGAGCTAGTTCCAGGACAGGCTCCAAAGCTACAGTGAAACCCCATCTCGAAAAATCAAGAAAAGATTTGGTAAAGTGGGTAAATAGCCACACATTAAAAACAAAATTTCTTGAAATTGGAAAACTTTGGGGTCCAACGCGTCAAGATTGGAGGTGTCCGTTTCCTCGCCTGCCAAGTGCACAGAGCTTATAAAAAGCCCTTCTAAGCTGGAACTGTGCAGCCTGTGCAGCACATGGAGTGACGGAGCCTGCACAGCAGGGTGATGACCTGTTAGCGGCACTTCTTAAACGTTACCGCAACAACACAGAAGCTTGTTAAACTTCCTGATTCTGTGTGGTCCTCAGAGATCCTGATTCAGCAGATCTGGGATGGAGCACACATCTAGATTCATTGAAGCCTCTCAACCCCCAGGTTCTAGGGCAGCGCGAGCGGTCTGAAACCCACATGGAGGGGGAAGTTACTCTTGCCTAAGTCCGTGCTACTCCACAGTTGCTCCATGGCCAGCATCTTCACCCAGGAGTTTATTAGGAATGCAAAATCTGACTCGCTCAATCAAACACGCTTTTATAATATGATGTCCAGGGGTTTCTCGTGCACATTAATGGCGAACACAGATCTAAAGGCAAAGCTAATTGGCCACTTTTTTGACTTGGTCACTGTCCTCAGCCACCTTTGCTGCCGCTGACACTTTTCACCTCACTTGGCTGCTTGCTCCTCTGTGCTTCTGGCTCCTGTGTCATGGCAGATCTCTTAAAAGCAGGTTAATAAACAGCGCTAAGCAGTTGTAGTGGTTTTTTTTCCTTGAACCATACACACAGCACACGAAGCATTCTGGCTTGAGCTGGACATTGAGTTGAGCTCTTCACTAGGTATGTGATTTTTCCTTCTTTTCTCTATTTTTTAATTGCATTGAAGCATGACATTTGCCTTAAGTTTATAGATCAATGACACAAACTATCGTTCATTCACACCCATCCGCACTACCCATCACCAGAGCTTTTGATACAAGGTTTTGGACAAATCACTCACTCTCCCCAAGCTTCATTTACTTATCTACAAAATATGGATGAAATTATGTATGCCTGCAGGTTATTAGAGGCAGTAAATGAAATCATATGGAACTTGACCACCACCTACAAAAGGTGTTCCTTAAATGCTAACATTCTTCTCTCTTCCCTAGTTTTATAGAAAATGTCAGCTACCGGGCTGGAGAGATGGCTCAGAGGTTAAGAGCATTGCCTGCTCTTC
>NW_026067972.1:1555519-1567850 GCF_014885135.2 Alexandromys fortis
ACACAAACGCTTTACCAGCTGAATCATCTCCTAGCCCTCAGGAATCTTTTTAGATATACAAAATCTACAATTCTTGGCTTATCATTGCCTGAGAATAGAGTTTATAAATAGAAGAACTCTATAAAATCTAGAGTTAGGACTTTAAAACAAAAAGTAATTATTCAGATTTCATTGAGAAAATTGCATTTGGGGAAGCAACAACTCCTTTGATCCTAGAATACAGAAATATGCTTTGTAATTGAATATTTGTGTGACTGTGTAGAGATGTGTTGTGTTTACTTATATTGCATTTGTTTAACTATGTAAAGGTGTGTGTTGCTGTTTCACCTTGTCTGCCTAAGGCACCTGACTGGCCTAATAAAAAGCTGAACATCCAATAGCTAGGCAGAGGAGGGATAGGCGTGGCTGGCAGACAGAGAGAAAAGGGGAGCCAATTGGTCAACTGGGAACCAGCCCTCCAGGGCCCAACCAGCTGGTGGCCAGCCAGTCAGCCAGACACAGAGGAGTCAGGGAAGCAGAATGAATGGCATGTAGATAAGGTAAATGATCCTCGGGGCAGCACACAGATTAATAAAAATGGGCTAAGTTTAAAAAAAAAAAACTAGCCAAAAACAAGCCTAAGCTAAGGCTGAGCATTCATAATTAGTAATAACGCTGTCATGATGTGGGGACTGGAAGTCCAAGAAAGCCTGGTATAGAAATGCTTATATTGAATATTTAGGTTGTGTTATAAACAGTTTAAGAACAATCATGATCCCAATATCGATGACATTAACAAATGGTACTTTCAGCCTCGGGACTGAGTCGCCTGGATGCAATATTTAAATTCCATTTATGTGTACGCTGTCTTTTAAGGAGAACGCTAAAGTGGAAATTTGGGTTGCATGCACTAAATTGAAAAGATTCGTTAACTTCAGAATTAAGCTAATCAGAGCACAGGGATGAGAGTCAGACACCCTCTTCTCGATACTCTTTATTTTACCAACAAGGACCTTGGTAAGAGGAAAGAGACTAAGAGACACTCCTATTTTACCAACAAGGACCTTGGTAAGAGGAAAGAGACTAAGAGACACTTAGTGTCTTTCCTGTTCACAGTCACAAGATGTGCTGTCGGCGAAGGTGAGACAGGAGCCCAGGTTCCAGGAGGGTGTCCTGGTGTTCAGTTGACCTTGAAGAGCTGGCAAACTTTTAGCAGCACAGGTGATAGGGAGTTGCAGGGAGGCTGGGAGCACTCCAGGGAGAGGGGTCACCAGGAGTGATGTCACCGAGCCCGGCTGTGAAACAGAATGATAATCGTGTTCAGTGTGCTCCCTGGGTGAGGAGGCTGGGAAGAATCAAGATGAGGTGTCACTGTGAGTGAGAACTGTTGTCTCTTGGAACACACACAATCAAAACTGTGGTGTAGGGTTTTGGTTTGTTCGTTTTTAGTTTTGATTTTTCAGTCTGCGGGGCGGTTCCATTCAAGTGTCTTCTATAACGCTACTGCAATCATGAGTAGGAATTTATAGGTGATTACCAAATACCCGGGAGGTAAATGCTCTTTGCAAAGCTAAAATATTTGAACAGAAGCCCAAAGTAGGAATTCTGTGTATTAGGACTCTTAAAAGTGTGACGCCTAGACCCAGAACCCTTGGGTTCAAATCTTTGAATCTCCATGTAATCCACCTTGGGAAACATACACTAAGGTTTACAGTTTACTCTGTGTCCGGTACTTTTCTAAATATACAGACAGTAAATGACAATACTTCAACTTCTTTTCTTCTAATTTACTTTTAAAATTATGTCTGTTTGTATGCATCTGTGGTTGGGTATGCGGATGTAAGTCAACGTACCAAGGAGATCAGAAGAGGGTGGAGTTACAGGGGGTCATAAGCCACTACCAGGGTTGTGCTGAGAACTGATGTGGGCTCAGGACAAAAACACACTCTTAACTACTGAGCCATTTCTTCAGCCTCCAATTACGGTTGTTTTTACTTCGTGATGGTGCAAAGGCGGCTGTCACTCTACCGGAGCTTTACTGCAGATCTTTCCCTAGGCTAGCAATGTTGGACAGCAGCCCTGCGCCTGTGGCACTTTGAACTTGGGACAGCTTCTACTTTCCATGAGTCCTTCTGGATAGGATCCTATCAGCAGCCAAGGGGTCTGTGTCATAAGTGAAATACAAGGTATTGTTACTACAATGTCAGTCCCTTTGCTCTGAAAAACTGAAAGACAGAGGAGGGAGGTGCTTCGCTAGAGGTGGATGGGAAATGCAGTTTCCAACTAGATTTTCTGTTCCTTGGTTTATGACATACTCCCGAGTCCTTGGTGTCTAGCAAGCACCCCTCCTCATTGTAATAATATGACAGATTGAACTATTGTTCAAAAATATTCATCTCCTCCCTTCACCTTCTGAGGAGGGATCTACTTCTCCCTCTTGGCTGTGGGCTCAGCCATATCAACTGCACAGGCCAAGGACAGCAGAAGTAACAAACAGAACATGGACTGTTCTGCAGTTGTGCGTGGCTTCTTGTACTTCTGCCCTAGAAGGAAAATCCCCTGGGTAGCTACAAGCTCTTCAGCCTGATGTTTGGGAGGCCACAGGACAGCAGATCCACATGGCCCTGTAGGGCTGGGGTGTGGATCAGCGGTGGAGTACTTGCCTAGCATGTGTGAGGCTCCGGGTTTGATCTCTGGTAGCACACAAACATTTCCCATCTAATGGCAGTAGACTACACTGTTGGGGTAATAACCAGATTGTAAGCCTGTAATTGTATTGAGTAATGGAGAGTCAACAGCTGTGTTCTTTAAAAGTATGCATAAATCGCATTTCTATAAATTGAATCTCACTCTAAATGTACCAAAGGACTATTTAAAGAAATGCAATCTTGAAATTTTTCATTTGAAAATAATCATGGGGCTGAGAATGTACCTCAGTTGGTAGAGTACTTGTCTGTTAGGTAAGAAGGCTTGAGTTCTCTCCTTAGCTCTGCCTAAGCTGGGCATGGCGGCCCAAGCCTGGAAGCCCAGCACTCTGGCTTCCACCATGAGGCAGCCCAGCCTCTCAACAGTAGAGCATCCACGACAAGAGTAATGTCAAATGCTTGTCATCATTCTTTATTTCAAAAGTGCTTTACCAACACATACTAATCTTCACAACATCCAAGGGAGGTAGATAAGTATTACATCACTTTCACGGATGGAGAAACTGAGGCAGAGATTAGTTAAACTCTGTTGAAGAGCATAATAATATGGCACAATTGGGGAAGCATCTGCTGCTGTCACAGGTTCCTGGTCACCTTTCCCATGACTTTTGAGTCCCACGAACACAAAGGTAGCAACTGTAGCATGGAAGCAAGTCACAGAAACATGGACCAAGGCCGCCTCAGGGGCTGAACGAGCCATCCTCCAAGCATCCCAGGGACAAGCATCCTTATACCTTCCACCTGAAGCCTGGGAGAGTGGAAGCTGTGGTGGGGGCAGACGGGGCTGGAGAAACGGGGTTGGGGAGGGGAGAGGAGGCAGGGAGGAGTAGGTGGACCGCCTGGGCAAGAGCCCCGCAGGGAGGACGGCAAGCAGAAACGAAGTGCCATCCCCCTGAAAAGCTCAGGCGTCCAGAAATGCTACTAAAAGGGCAATTCTCAGCAATGACATTACAGAGCCACTCCTCATAGCTTTGCCAAATATAATTATCAGGTCCTTGTGACATTCCCAGGAGGCACAATCATTCCTTTCCTCTGGCCTAAACCAAGTGCTGATGTAATTGACCTGACACGGCAGAGGCTGTTGACAACTCAAATGTACTCTCCCACTGTGTCATCTCTGCCTCCCAGTCTCTTCGGAAGTGAAACAAAAGAAAATGCTCTTAGAGATTGTCCTGGCAAAACCCTTGAAACAGCCCTAAATTGTGGACCCACTGGGTAGGATGCCATCTTTGATATTTTTTTTTAAAAAAAGAAGTGTGATATTAATACATGGAGGTCACCAACCTTTTCCAGACAGGATTTCTCTATTCAACATGGGACATAAAAAAACAAAATGAAACAAAATAAGCAAAACACCTCAAATTGGTGGGTGCCAACCACCTAGAGAAAAACTGGAGGCCACCACAAAAAAACAAACAAGCAACAAAAAACCTGCTGTAAGAGATATCAAATGAGGGGCCTTTAGTGGCAATGGGGATATTAGTGACAGAGGCAGTGCCAAATGAGTCGGGTGACCAAGGACCAGGTGGAAGGAACAAGGATAAAGAGGAGAAAAGTCACGGCAGAGATGTGACAGCCAAAGACCTGAGAACAAGTGCCAGTGTTTGTACCTAGGCTCCTCTACGACAAGCCGTATGTCCTAGAGGACATCTGCATCGTCCCTTCGTGTCACTCACCAGTATTCCCTCATGAGTCTAGGTCTGAACATCTCCCACTCCTCTCTAACAAAAACCATCACCAAGTCAGCCTCTACCCTTCACGCCGGTCTCCACTTCCTCACCTCCCCCTGGTCCTGACACCTCACCTAACCAAAGCCAAGCCCTCCTGCTTGCAAGCCCCAACTTCAGTCTCCTCTCCTCTCAGTTCCATCTTCTGGTTTTCCTCCTGGTGCACAGCTCTGACCTAATCTGAAAATCCCCCTCTCCCTCACTCTTCTCTCTCCCATCCACGTGTCACGGAGTGATGTGCTCCGCATTCCAAGTCACCTGCCAAAATGTCAGCTCGAAAGCCTCAATTCAAACACCCCCCTTCTATGACTCCTTTCCTCGCTTTCCTTCGTTTTCCGTTATCTGAAAAAGCATTTGACGATGTGTACCAGTTAAGTCCACAGCCCGCCGGGTACCAGCCCTCCCTCCCAACGTCCATGATGTTCCGCCATGTCTTAATATTTTCTCATGTGTATCTGTCCCACAATTCCTGTCGAGAAATGATTATTGCATTCCCACCTCAAGTAATGACGGCCTTAACAGCAAAATGAATTGGGATGTGCTGTGTTTGCTCATGAATGAAGATGCTTCAGCAAGCACTCTGTAACATTACCCAAGTCTCGTCATAAAACAAGTCCTTGATACAGCTGCGAGAGAAAGGGTACAGACAGCAGGTGGGGCTGTGTGTTTCAGAACCAAGAGATCCTGCCTGAAGTTCTCTTTTGCTATTTACTAGCTACAGGCCTGGTGCCAGATGGGTTCTCTGAGCATCAATTCCTGACTTCATCATGGCTTTGTGGGATTAAGAATCAACAGATATATAATCGTGAACTCTGCACAAAGTGGTTCTCAATCTCAACGATGCATCATAATCACCTATAAAGGTTCCAAAAATACTGAATGTCAGGCCCCACCCATTGTCAACTGATTCAGAACCTCTGGAAGGGAGACCCAGTGGGGCTAATTAATTATAAAATATTGTTTCGAGCACATAGTCAAACATTGCAGACCTCTACTGCAAACTCATAAATACCATTAGCAGTATAGCAAGGGGCTTTAGGCTCCGGCTTAATTATCCTGCATTTGTTCAGTCAGGAATTAGTTCAGTGCTTTTATAGTCCAATTAAAATGCACTATGGTGTGGGGAAGTTTTTTGTTAATCTTTGCTGCTGTTTGTGAGTTTAAGTCATAAATTCTTAGAAAAGCACAACCACCACATCACAGATGCAAAGCTTCCGGAGGTCCCTTTAAGTCTGGGCATTCAGAGATGTGCTGAGCAGACCGTCAGATCAGGCATAACCTGGGACTGACACAAAGAGCAGGAAGAATCTCACGCCTCACTCTGGGATGTGCATCTTAGTAAGATGTTTTGATAGATCAGTAGGTGAAGCAAAGGCAACCCTCTTCATCTTACGTCTGTGCTTAGACCTTTCCATCCCTGTCCTGATCCTGAAGAGGGACACAGGGATCGATTCCTATCCTCCACACACCATCTGAACTCGAGACTTTAAAACCCTTCATTCTCTGAAGGATCCATTTAATAAAAACTAAGAACAGAAAACCCTCATGAAAGGATCCTACTTCTAGTCCCTCGTTTCAGGATATATCTAAAATAATGGACTAATTCCTCTAAAATATTTAAAATAGATTCAATGTACAAAATTGATACCTGCTTACGTTATATGCAGTGCACAGATTGTGAGTCTGGGAGAACCTCACAAATCCTTACAGGCCCCAGGACCCAAGTTCCAAAGCTTGGCCACGTCTGGCGACAGCCCTGTGTAGACCCACACCCTCCAGGCTGCCATGATGTCAGCCGCAAGCACACAGGGTGGCACAAGCCACACCATGGCTAAAGAGCTGAAACCGGCTCCACACATGATATAGCTAAACTCCCTTGTTCTGTGGAAAGGAAGCACCAGGTCAAGGTTTCAGGGAGTTGGCCAGAGTCACACAGCACCCTCATGCAGAGCCACACTTAACACACCAGTCCTGACCACTACCACCCCCCACCCAACATAGAATCTCATTCCAAGAAAACGCTCACCTGCGTGGGCACTGAAGCATCACTCTGCGACTTCCAGCTACCACAGCCCCAATCTAAAGGGATCTAAAAGATCATTCTGCTTATTTTTTTTTTTAACATTAGGCTATAGCAGAAACCTCACAGCTCAATCAAAACACCATTTATCCATCCATATCACCAAATATGTTGGTAACAGATCCTCACAAAGCCTAATCCTGGCTGATGTGCAACCCCAGCAACACAGCATCACCATCAGCTAAGGCCTTGATGAACACAGCGAGAGCAGGCCCTTTCCTAAGGAGGCCAGAGACGAAAGTCAGGGCAACGATTCATGTGCAACCATTCATTCAGTAGTAAAAAGTCGGGGTGGGAGGAGGGTCTGGGCTGGGCTGGCAGCACCTTTAAAAACATACACAGTGGTACTGTAACATTTTAAGACGTTTTTAATAAAACAAACAGAATGTAGGAACCTAACTGAACATTAATCCCTCAACGTTGTTCTATCCCTACTTCTACTAAAACCACCACTGTGGGAGACACTCCTTGGAAAGCCTCTTTGGGAAAAGCCTTAAAAGGCAGTTGTGAGCCCTGTTCGGAAATGCCCTTCCAAAGGCTGGGCTTCCCGGACATCCTCACTTGCAGAGTGACACCCAAAAGGTGGAGAAACAGCCGGGCGCAGGGCAGCCTCAACAGTGTGTGTGGGGGGGGGGAGGCTGCCCAGCAATCTGGGCGCAAAAGCTCCACTGTCAGCTGAAAAAACAAACAAACTAAAAAATAAAGTAAAAATCACCAGCCAAACTCCTTTTTCATCACACTTGCGTTTCGTTAAAAAAAAAAAAAGAAAAGAAAAAAGAAAAGAAAAGAAAATACGGCACTCACACATGGTTCTTCTACGAATTCTAATTAAGAAACATGACGTTCAGTGAGTTCTAGCACGCATAGTGGTGATCTTCAGAGACTGGACCAGCTTCTTGGCCACGTGAGGGGTACCTGGGACGCAGCTGTTTACCTGAATGGTTTCTTAAATAACTGACTACTATCACTCTAATTCTCCTAGGCATAGCTCCGTTACAGGCTACCGACCGCCAAAGTCCCATCCCAAACTTGCCTTGCCAACACACGTTAACTACAAGGGAGCCATCCCCCAGTCTTAGGGTGAATTGGGAAAGGGCCGGTTAAACGAGGAAACGGGCCACTCCTTGGTAAAAGTTTGTAGTTTCCTTTCCCAGTACATCTTCTTCTTGTTGAGGACTTCCATCTTGATCCTGTGCTCCTCCTCCGCCATCTCGCACTCACGCTCTATCTGCTGGATTTTGGCCACGTGCACCTCGTTCATCTGGATCAGCTGCAGCTGGAGGATGGACATTTGCTGGTGGTGCTCCTCCTCGTGCATCTTCTTCAAGGCGCCTTCCTGAGTGGTTTTGCTCCTGTAGTTCTTATTGGCTGTGATTCTGACGGCTGAGCACGAAGGTTCCGGCTGCGAGGTCCCCTCACACACTGGGAAATGGACGAACTCTTTCTCTTCGTCGCACAGTTCTCTATTGGAAGCAGCAAAGGATTCTGGGAACAATAACGGCAAAAAAAAAAAAAAAACAGTAGCGGGAAACATGTTAAAAGACTTTACAGGCAGAAGAAAAACGTCAGTCCAATCCCAGACAGCAGCGTCCCTCACTGCAGGGTCTGCACTCGGCCCTCTGACCGCACCTGACTTTTGTCCTTGGGACATCTCCAGGACATGGTCAGAGATCCCGCTTTCATCTGCTGTCAGCCCCAGCACTGTGGGGAGGAGGCAGTGCTCAGGTCCCTTACCCTCTCCTCAGCACCTGACAAACTTGAAATCCCCTTCCTCCATTACCCTCCCCTAAGTGCTTTTCACAGCCACCTTCCTCCCTGATTGCTCCTTGGAGTATGGAGGCCCCTGTTCCATTCACCTGTCCTCCTTTCGGTACCCCCTCCCAAGGTCCCCATCTCTGGCTCTATTGTCAATTTAACCCCATAATCTGGTCCCAACCTTGCTTCTTCCTTGTTTCACTCTCCTGTGTGCACTTGGGTTCTGCCCCAAACACTCATTCTCTGAAGTCATGCTTCTGTGTCTCACTATTCTCACAACTTGGCGTTAGACTCAGTACTTAGCCCTCCCACACACCAGTTTCTCTTTCTCAACCTCCTCTGCGATCCCTGCTGGTTCAGGGCCAACACTGGTTGTTCTGAAACCTCAGACCTCTCCTTCGTAAGTGTTCTCCTTAACAGCACTCAGCACACAGTGTTCCATTTTGGCACCAGGCCTTGCTCATTTCATTTATCCGCAGATACTAATTACCTTCCTTGGTACCCAGTAAATGGCTAGTGATGCTTATTGGCCTGAATACACAAAGAAAAGAGCACATGGACATAAAAAGTTTCCTTTTGTAGATGCGGTGTGTACAATGGTATTTCTATAGGGCTATAATATTAGTCTTAGAGAATGTCAATAAGAAAACCACTAACTCCAACAGCTCGTGGATCTTTTTGTTTGTTTGCTTGTTTGCGATAGGGCCTCCATCCCCGGCTGTGCACAGATTTGCTGTGCAGCTGAGGATGACCTTTAACTTTTCATCCTCCTGCCTCTACTCCCCACTCCATTGCCTGCGGCTGGGATTACAGGCATGCAAACCACCACCTCTGGTTTCAAGTGAAGCTAAGAGCTGACCCCAGGGCTTTCTCACAGTGGGCAAGCACTCTCTACACCTCCAGCATTCCCATGGAGATCTCTAGCGGTGACGCCATACCGTCTTGAGAAGCTCTGCATTCTCAGTAATGAGAATCTTCTCCTTAGAGAAAATACTAGTTTACTAACAAAATTGATTACGTGATATGTCCAGTACATGATCCTAGAAGAGGAGATGCTGGGAATGGTAACAGCTGCTGGGGAAACCCAATTTGTAATGGTCTACTAATGGAAGGAGAATGGCTCCTGTCAGGATGACTCCATTCCGAGGGCTGAGGTAACAGCCATAAGGAGTCTCTAATTAAGGCTAAAGAAAATGCAGAAATCTGAAACAGAAATTTTTAGTAGAGAAGGAAAAAAAAAACCTTTTTAAAATAATTTATTTAATTTTCTTTATGTGATTGGTGTGAAGGTGCCAGATGCCCTGGAACTGGAGGTACAGACAGTGAACTGCCGTGTGGGTGCTGGGAACTGAACCCAGGTCCCCTGGAAGAGCAGCCAATGCTCCCAAGTGCTCAAGTGCTGAGCCATTTCTCCAGTCTGGGGGGAGGGGGACCAAACACTTTAGTATCAACTAGATAGTGAGACTGTTTCCCTGGTACTCCTACCAAGTCCAACAGCTCTCACCGGGACTCAGTGTCCTTCCTGCAAATTCTCTGTCTTCCTGGCACTGGCTGAAACCAGGTATTACACATGCCTGTCTCCTAGTATGTAGAAGACTGAGGTGATGTCAGCTTGGGCCACTATAGCAATATTTTATTTATTTATTAACAAAGCTTGCCTGAAGATCAGAGTGCAGAGCTAAGCCACTAGAAGCCAGGGAGTGTTGGCTCACACCTTTAATCCCAGGACTTGGGAGACAGAGAAAGAGGGACTCTGTGAATTCAAGGCCACCCTGGGTTTGAATCTGTCTAAACAAAGGGAACTAGAACTCACACAAAGGTGATCCCAGTGCTCAGGAGTCACACGTCTTTAAGGCCAGCACTAGGGAGACTGAGACAGGAATGATATGGCTGGGTAGAGAGGTATATAAGGCAGGAGGAGACAAGAGCTCATTGCAGTCTGAGGTTTGGTGGAGAGCATGCAGTCTGCAGTCACACAGAGGACAGGATCGCGCCTTTGTTTGCCTGAGTCTTGGTAGAGGTAAGAGCTCTCTAGTGACTTGCTACTTTGCTTTTCTGATCTTCAGCTTGAACCCCAATATCTGTCTCTGGGTTTTTAATAATCATGCTACAGGCTACATAGCAGATTTCTGTCTCAAAAATATTATCTGGGGCTGGAGAGATGGCTAGACTGCTAAGAACACCTGTGGTTCCTCTGGAGCTCCCAGGTTTGAGTCCCAGAACTCTGATTTCAGGGGAATCTGATGCCCTCCTCTGGTCTCTGTGGGCACTGCGTGCATATAGTGCACATGCAAGCAAAATGCGTATACACATAAATAAAAATAAATCTTTAAAAATAAATCTGAAAAAAAGGAGAGAAAAAAGGAGAAAAAAAAAGAAAGGAGAAAAAGTCTCCAGCTCTTTGGAGGGAGAAACAGCCTCTCACTTCACTCTCGTGTAGAGCCCAGCGCAGAGCCTGGGACGTCAGGGAGCACCGGATAAATGCATGTGGACAGAGCTGGTGACAGTGGGGCACATCTCTCCCCACCTGACACAGAAGACGGGGATGCGAAGGGCGACACTGAGCAGAGGCCCTCGGACGTGAGGCTCGACCACTTTACCTCCAGTTTTCCTTTCCCATCTCAGATCTGAAAATGGTTTTGATTTTGAAGACTGAAAACAGACACTTCTACCCTCACAGCTCGAGCCCACGCCTATGCGCCTTTAAAGTTCACCCATTCACAAGGTAAAACTTCCAGTTCCCAGACAGTCCCCTTTATCTGAACAATCCTAGGCTTCAGGGACACGGTGGTGGCACTGCCCGCAGCGCCCGTCCCGTGCACCACACAGCCACCGGCACTTTACAGTCCCTCAGTCAAAGTCTACAGCCTCTGGGGACACGATGACGCCAGGAAACCAAATCTAGCATCCAAGGCCATGTGGCAACATGAGAATCCAGGACTCTGATCCGGGCCCGCATAACAACAAAATCATAGAGCAATGTAATGTCCGTAAGCAAAGAAATGATTCCTTTTTAAGATGTGTGCCGCCATACGCATTCCAAGAAAAACAGCCAGACCTCTTAAGAAGACTGGAGGAAGACAGGACTTAAAGCAAGACAGACCAGTAAAGTAATTTTCAAACAAATATTAGCACCTATACATAGATGCTAGTACTCAGGCTGAGCGATCCCACATAGGAAAAAAGACTAGCCTGGGAATGGCAGCCTGCTGCAAACGTATACCCTACCGTCTCTCTCCCAGGTGAAATGATGCCACCCAAAATAGAAAACAGCCCAATTCTATGCAAAGACTGGGAAGACTTTCCTGGGACCGAGAACTCAGCCAGGAAGGTGTTCTATCACTTGGGTAATTTGAGTAAATTTAACACTCTCAGGAGAAGCCTACTACAGCAACGAACAGACGAGAAGAAAACTGTGCAGGACAGTGTCCGGTTAGCTCACCAGAGCGAAGGAAAGATGCCTGAGGAAATGAGTGTGATGCGGCAGCTGTGAGAACGGAGTTTACATGTTAACTAAAACGAAAAGGCCGGGCTTACACACAACAGCAGACCTGGGTCTTCAGCATGCTCTTCCAGGTGAGGAAAGCAAAGGCAGACCCACTGTAGCACAGGTGTAGCGTGTGGGCGAATGAGTACAGGATGCAATGCGAGAGAACACACACAGCTAACACACTTGACCGAGGATGCAAGTGTGCCGAGACTGGAAATCCATCGTAGTCCTCGGTACCTGAGCTCACACCCTAGGAGAGAACTGGGTTCAACAGCGAAAAGGGGACCCAGAAGGAAACGTTCACATGATTTAATGAAAGCTTCATAAAGAGATACAATGCAAAAATTTAAATATAACTTCTCATAAACCGTGTGGCTGCTATTAAAAATGCCCAGTTCTGTGCAACCACTCTGGAAAGCAGTGTGGAGGTTTCTCAGGAAATTCGGGATCAACCTACCCATGGACCCAGCAATACCACTCTTGGGAATATACCCAAGAGAGGCCTTATCACACAACAAAAGTATATGCTCTACTATGTTTATAGCAGCATTGTTTGTAATAGCCAGAACCTGGAAACAACCTAGATGCCCTTCAA
>NW_026067972.1:1568665-1645168 GCF_014885135.2 Alexandromys fortis
ATTAATTAATTTTTTTTTAAAAAAGTAATGACTTAAAAAAAATGCCCAGTTCTCTTAAATGTAGTCAAGGCACTACTGAGATGGCTCAGTGGGTAAAGGCGCTCGCTGCCAACTCCGATGGCCTGAGCTGGATCCCCAGGATCCATGTGGTAAATAATAGAGCCCACTCCTCCAAGTTGCCTTCTGACTTCACACAGGCTGCGGCAAGCACAAACGCAATTAAAGAAATAAATCACCTTAATATGTATTTCAACTGTCGTCTTACCCACTAGGCCACCTCTCCACACCTGTTCTTCTAAAAGGATAATTATCACAGGTCACAAAGTCTGCACACTGGAAACTGATAAGGAGCCAGTGCCTACAGGACAAACGCTGGTTTTCTTATGAATACGTCCCTAAGTATATTTCTTAAATGGTAAGGCCACTGTGTTCAAACACTGCTGAACATGTTAAGAAGGTCTTCGACGAAGCCATGAACATCCATGGGTGATGCCATCTCTCATAATAACACAGCTAGAGGGAGGCCTCTAGTGGAACCTGTAAAACTCCATCCTGCTTACCATTCTATAATAAACTCCAGCACATCTCCGGGAACCCAGCACTGATCAGCAGAGTAGACTATAAACTGCATGAGTAACTCTGAGTGCTTACACCCACACTACAAAAGCCACACCGACTTTGTGATGTATTTTATCCAGTGTTATCTGAAAACTTATTTAAACATGTAATTAACATAAAATTATTGATGAGATTCCTTTGTGATATTAAGGCTTCAAAATGTGGTGCGTCTGATTACAGATCATCTCAGTTTTGTCTACTCATATTTCAACAGCTTATTAGCCTCCGGCCTACATGGCTTCTGAATTAGACACTACAGTGTTACAGATACAAAAGCAACACACACGGTCATGTGTCAAAAACACACAAGATAGTTACATTTTCTACCTTTTTTGGTACCAATTTGCAGAAGCTATCGTTAATAATGCTAGCTTCCCTACCCCTCCCATTTTTGTTTATTTAACTCTATTACCACTTGTGTGTGTGGAGAGAGGGGGAGGAAAGAAAGTAAGGGAGCTGGAGGATGCGATGTGGGATGCACTGACTGAATGCTCCGCAGCCATAGCAAAGTGACCAAAGCCTCAAAGACCAGCAAAGGAGGTGCATGCCCACAGAAGCAGCACGGAGGGAGAAGAGAGCTGGCGGTGCCCAGAGTTAGCTTGGCATGGGACCCCGAGAATTAAAACCCAAACATTAATCTCCTATGTCATGAAATGATACATAAGGTTCATGACAACTGACCACAGTGGTCACCCAGCCTACTAGCCTGGACTTAATCAACTGATTAGCAAGCAAAGTCTGGGCCGTAATTTAGCTTCCTAGGATGATCCACCCACGGGGGGAAAAGTGTTAATCAAAAGCACGCATTCGGCTCACATGGTAACTACCTTTCTCACGCTACACAGCATTCTTGGTTTCTAAGTTTCTTACGACTTTTAATTAATAGGAGCCAGGCCCTCGGAGATCTGTCTACTCTGGGGACACTGAATTCAGTGTTCTGCAAGGTAAGACCCAGATTTCCCAGGCAAGTGCTTGCTGGGTCCTCGGAGCATCTCTGTGCAGCCCCCTAGCAAGCCCACCAGCCTTCCTCTGCTGTGGAGTACCTTCTGCAAACTGCAATGACCTTTTATAGAAGGTGTCACTTCCTGTCTTAAAAGAGGTGGGAGTTGTTGACAGTTTATCTATCTGCTTTTCTACCCTCTGCCTGCCTGCAGACAGGGGCACCCCTGGATGCCCACCTTCTGAAGCCATGGATAACCAACCATATATCTTTGATTGCAGACTGTCTCTTCCTTCCCTGAGAATCATATGTGGCATGTTTTGCTCTTTGCAAGAGGAGTATGTTAAAATTTAACTTTCGTTCCTAGAATTTCCCTAAATCCCTAGAATGACACAAATAAGAAAATTGGGTCACAGTACTACAGGGAGTGAAAATACTGGTAAGAACTGGAGTGAATGCTAACACGGTGTTTTGCTTATTTAGTCTCTGTACTTTGGGTGTATTTTTTTTTAATTTATATTTCTAGTCAGGCATGGTGGTGCACGTCTTTAATCCCAGCACTCTCAAGACACAGGCAGGTGTATCTCTGTGAGTGAGGCCAGCCTGGTCTACAGAGTGAGTTCCAGGATAGCCAAGGCTACACAGAGAAACCCTGTGAATATATATTTAATATATATGTAATTTCTTTAATTCATCTTTGTGTGTATATGACTCTATGTGACCCTGCATATGAGCATGGGGGTGCCTGCACAAACCAGAATACGGCATTGATTCCCAGGGGCTGGAGTTACAGGCAACTGTCCACGGCCAAACATGGGTGTTGGGAACTGAACTCTGGTCCTCTGTAAGAACAGCAAGTGCTCTGAATCACTGAGCCATCTCTCGAGTCGCTAATCCTGTGCTTCTGTTTCTAAATTGGAAATAGTTTACTCATTTAACACGCCCTTTTGAGTGATTTAAAGCAGGACCTAACAGTAGCTTCTCAAAAACAGCTTTTTAAAAGACCAAGTGAACGAACAGAAATCCCCATCAAATTTCTTTTAATAAAACAGACATGGTTTGAGCTAAGCAATCAGAATACCGCGTTAATGAGCATGATACACATGCGCTCTTTATGGTCTCTGCATAAAAATAAAAATTAAAAAAAATCGGGATTTCTGTTCTGAAGGCTCTGTGTAATGACCCAGTCTGACCCAAATCTTACACATTGAAGCATTTTACAGTTGCAGTGTTAAGGGGCTGGAGAGTTGGCTCAGTAGTTAAGAGCACTGGTTGCTTGCTCTTTGCTCTTCTAGAGGTCCTGAATTCATCCCAGCAACCTCATGGTGGCTCACAACCATCTATAGTGGGATCTGATGCCCTCTTCTGGTACAAGGTCGTATACGCAGATAGAGCACCCATATACGTTAAATAAATAAGTCTTTTTTTAAAAAAAAAAAAAAAATCCCATGTTAAACTGTTCCAGCCCCACTGCCCGGGGAGTACCTTGAGAGGCTGCGTCCTGGTGGTATTCGGGCTCCTCCTCAGGCGGGCTCTGCAGGAAGTAGAGCTGCTCCGGGAGCATGCTGCTGATCTTCTCCTTGCCCAGGACGTGGTTACTCAGCAGGGGGCTCCCGCTGCGCTTCACTTTCTCCCTTCTCTCGTGGGCCATAATTTTTTTGGTCCGAGCCTTGATGTTCTCCCAGCACTTCTTGAGCTGTTTGAAATCCCGCAGCGACACGCTGGGCTGGGAGTTGTACTCGTGCGCCAGCGCCTGCCAGGTGCGCTGCTTGAGGGCGATAGTCCGCGCATCGCTTTTCTTACACTCCAGCACATACTTGTACTTCTCCACTAAAGCAAGCAAGATGCTCTTCTCCAGCTCGGAGAAGTATTTGGCCGGTTTAATAATTTCGTTGTTTTGCATTTTCCACTCTGTTTCTCCTGGTCGTTAGCTAGCCTGCAAAGGGAAGTTTGAAGAAAGAATTACCAATTCTAGCGATAAAAATGGCACAAATCACTGAGGCTTATAGTCCCTAACTTGGTTCCCTTCTTTATAATGGGGCAAGTAACTTATTTTTCACTAATGGTGAGCCACAGGAAGACGACCAGAACTTTACTGAGAATGGGATCTCTCATTCTCCAAGCCAACTTCCCAGGAGTCTACGGACACCCACGTATCACCCTGTTCTCTAATTTATCTCTGCTTAATGGAAGGAGCTGGTTAGTCTCCCAAATGTTAGGCCACTTGGGAAATAAACAGCCTACTCTTTTTTTCTTTTCTTATTTATTTATTATTTTGGCACAGATGAAGGTAGAGGAGATAACTGTCTAATCAAACAGATCAAGTTCTATATATAAAAGCACTACCAAGATTTCAGACTCATAAAGACAGTGCTCCTGAATATCTGATATTTTTATTTTAATTATTGTTTAGATTTATTTTTGTGTATGTTTTGCCTATATGTATGTCTACGTACCACTCACAAGCCTCGTGCCCAGGGAGGTCAGAAGAGGGTGCTGGATCTCCTGGCACTGGAATGACAGACAACAGTGAGCTGCCATGTGGGTGCTGGAAATCAAACCCAGGTCCTTTGTAAGAACAAGTGTTCTTAACCATTGAGCCAGCTTTCCAACCCTGATATCTGATGGTTTCAGTTTTGTATCCTTGCCCTGGGTGATGCAACTGGGGCAACCTCGGGTCCTTCTTCAAAACGAGAGGAGAAGCCCAGCATGGGAAAGGGAGCATTGTGAGCTGGAGCCCACAGTGAGTTCTAGACCAGTCTAGGCTACCGTGTGAGATCATGTCTCAAAAAGAAAAGAAATACATAAGAAGTGAGAGGCGAAGTCTGTGACCCATTGGGTCTGAGCCACTATTTTTATTTTTTATTTTATCTGGTGCTTTGAGACAGGGTTTCTCTGTGCAGTCCTGGATGATCTGGAACTCCCTACACAGACCAGGCTGGCCTCGAACTCACAGAGATGCGCCTGCCTCTGCCTCCCAAGTGCTGGGATTAAAGGCGTGCATCATCACGGCCCGACGAGAGTCTACAGTCTTAAGAAACAATTTCTGTAATTTCAGTACAACGCTCCTCTCCAAAACCGAGGGAGGCAAGAGCCGAAAAGCTGAAGGGACCTCCCCGGGGCACAAAGGCAGCAGGGGAGTCTGAGATCTTCTTGTCCTGGAAGCCCAGTGTTCCTGGTGTCATTCTATGACTATTGGACTTTGGGCCGTTTCGAATTATCCAACCAGGACTCCTTAAGTCACCCTGCCCTCCTCTACGGGGCCGAGTACTTTACAAATGACTTACTGTGCTGATGTGTACCAACACCCCCGCCCCCACCCTGCCGCCATCTTCTGCTCACAAGAGTTTTCTGTGAGATGAATCCCTCACGTGAGTGATGGCAAACACGGCAGAGCCACAGCAGCTGCAGAACAGTGAGCACTGGAACATCCCCTTCCTGAAAAGACCAACAGCCCAGACCCTTTTATGACCCTCTAAGCCTCTGATCTTTCAGAGTAGTGGGCAAACATCAAGATATTGACGGTGGGATCCATTTAAAACTGCCCACTTCTTAACAAAAGAACTGGGAGCCACCTTGAAAGGAGTTGACTGGTGGCTAGAAGTGAGGTCACCTGAACAGCAAGAGTGACAGATATACCAAGTTCACTATGTTGTTTCCGCAATTATTTTGTTCATTTGAATTTTTCCATAAAAAATATAGGGGGAAAGGCTGTGGCTTTTTTCTTTTCTTTTTTCTTTTTTCCCCTTTTTGATACAGGGTCTCATGCAGCCTATGACTTTAAGAAAAACATATCAGCTTATGGGGGCTATTTAAGAGCGCCCGATGCTCCTCCAGAGGACCAGAGCTCAGCTCTCAGCTCTCAGCAGAGTTCAGTTACTGAGCAGCTCACAACCAACTACAGTTTGGGCTTTAGGGGATTCAGCACCTTCTTGTGCCTCTACAGGTGCACGCGCACACACGCACGCATGCACTCACATGTGCACATGTGCGCTCACACACGAACATATTTTTTTAATCTTAAAACCATCCCATAAAAGCCAAACTTTAAGCCAGCACTCACACCCACAACACCTGCTGAGGGGGTATCCTGTTGTGTCAGACTGAGGCTGGAGCAGAGGAGGGCCCCACAATGCTCTACACCTCATCTCCAGTCAGGCTTAGAAGGAATACTGTGGGGAGGGGTGTCGCGGTCACACTGGGCACACAGGGTACCGGCGTTACAAACACAACCAAACACGTGTCAAAAGTAGGTTTGCCTCAGACCTTAAGCAGAGCTAAATAAGGGGCCATTTTTCTTCAAGGCCATGACGCTGGTTCCTTTAAACTTTCAAACCCATGCATTGTATTATTCCAGTAGTCCCTTGATGACACCCAATCAGGGCTCCTTTTTCCCCACAGGTCAAAATTAACTCTTTGCTTTCATCCATATGTCTACTCCCTAGAAACCATTGTTCCCCAAACTAAAATTTTTGAACACAGGTCCTGCACAGCTGCCCTCTCCCGCATCATCTCTATCTTACGCCACACCCATGTCCAACTCTCTGGGCTTTTACTACAGAGTCAGTGGGCACAATGGGAGTTATTAAAAAGCGAATAGTTCCCTGAGCCAATTCTGACTTGCCAACACCCACACCTCTGCCTCAGGAGCAATGATATGTCTACTGCCCCCGTGTGTTTCCTGTTCTTTTAAAAATGACTGCCCTAAGGACTCAAGTTTCTAATTCACAAATGAAAAGGGTTTCACTATTTTTCCTGTTAGGTATAAAGCTATTTTAAATATTTGCATATGCTTACTTTCTAAATAAATATTCCTCTTACTTTGACTATTTTTTCAAAACCCATCTAGACGAGGAGCTGTCGCCTCAAAAGACGGAAGCATCCAAACTGTCTCTGTAAACTGTGTAACTGACGACATCCCACTGACAGCACTCAAGTCCATCTGTCTGGCTACTTCTCTGCTCTTGTCGCGAACATTCTAATTCTACCCAACTGTGGAGGTGAAAAACGTCTTTTCGTTGCTTAATGTTCCATGATCTTGGCTCTCGGGCAGACAAAGCACACCCTGAGGTTCAGTCTCTGTGCTACCTGGTAGAGCTGAATATGTCAAGCATTTAGGAAGACTTCCTTGCCATGTATGCAGTACCACTGGCTGCCATCAGGTGGTGATGGGAAGAAAGGTCAGGGATGGGGGCAGGAGTGCTGAGATCTCAGAGTTCTGCCTTAAGGGTGGCCAGGCTGAGCCCCAGTAAGAGCAGACAAGTTTGACTGGGCTCTTATCGTGAGTTAGGCTGTATACCGAATGCTTTAGGTGCAGTATGTCATTTCATCTTCCCCTAAATCGCTCTTGAGAACATCATCCATTACCCTTCAATTTTTCTGTTAAAGAAAAATCTAAGTACCAGAAGAAATTACACAACTGCTCTCAAAAGCAAACACTCAGAATTACCAACACCTGGGAACCATTAACAGCCTATTAACTAAACTGTTATTTAATCACTAGCTAAGTACAACCAGAGTTGCTAATTTACTTTGCTTAATTTCGTAGAACACCAGGCCTCTCTGGGCCATGTGGTTGTGTTCAACAGAAAGTTAAAAGGGATTCTGATGCAAGCCCAAGCTTTTGCACCCCACAGTTTCCTTGTGGATTCCAAAGAGTCTTGTGAGGGGGGCTGTTTAACTCTACAAACTAATGATTATGTCTATTTCCAATATAAGGGGCTGAGACCCAGGAACCTGCCACGGCCACAGAGACAGTGAGTGGCAGAACCAGGAGTCATAGCCAGCACAAGTCTGCAAAGCCTACACTCCTCTGCTCGGCCTGGTTCTCTCAATTCAGCTCTGGAGATGGTCTCTACTTTCTGCTAAAATGATGTCAATTACTGGGCAATCCAGTGATCTGCTGGCAAAGGCCCAATGACAGAGCAGCCTGGAGAGCGGTGTCTGCTCTGCCCATCCCCACTTGCTGGTTCTGCCCTCTTTCCTCCCCACCTCTTTTCTCTCTCTTAAATGGAGGGCCCACACAATCCCCCACGAAAGCACTCCTCACTCAGTCTAATCAGAACTCTGAAATAATACCCCAGCCTGTCTGATAAAAACTGGAAGCAACTACAGAGATAAGGCAGTGCTTTAAAGTGGGCCACACCCAGGGGTTGGGTGGCATCCCACAGGACACCCGACTGACAGTTCTCGTCAAACAAACAACTTCCCAAGTAAGAGATCTCTCCAGCAAAGTGTGTCATTGGAAATACCAAGGCCAAAAAACATAATCTAGCTTAAAACTAATCCACGATGTCCACAATAGGTTACAGATGGCAACACAGCAAGCCTTCCCATTTGTGTGAGCTTTCGTTAGCGTTGGCTGCCTTCTCTGCCCCCTACTCTGCTCAGCAGCAACTCCTTATGGGTGCTGTTCTGCTGGTATCCTACCTGTGAGTATATTATCATGGTTGTAACCCGACAGCAGCCCTGTGACCCTCACAAGCGGGTCCCAGTAGACAGTGAATGCACATGTACATTTTATATAGGTATAAAACCACCAGCCACACGCAGAATATCATATAAAACAAAGCTGTGTTAAAGTATACTAAAAAGCTGCATTAAAGTAAAAATGGTCAATAAAACAGCAAAATCCAAATGCAGTGAAAGTTCCCCTGGGGCTTGGCAAAGATCTGAAGACAGGTCTAAATAAAAGAGCACAGTAATTCTAATACCATAAAAGAACAAAGAGGAAGCGATTAGCACAATTCCCAAACCACTAACATTGATTAAACCAGAAGTTGATGACCAGGTACTAGTTTATTTAATATTCACCTTAAAAGGGAAAGCCAGCTGTTTTGTGAACTGAATGACTGACTGTATGTTACCAACTCCCAATGCCAAATTGTTAGTCTCCAGTGGGCTGCATTTGGGATTAGACACTTAGAGAAGTAATTAGGATTAATTGAGACTCCAAGTATGGGCCTTTGGTCCAACAGGAATAGTGCCCTGACAGAGACATCAGAGACCTTGCACACTCCCCCTCCCGCTGTGGACAAAGGAGGGGCAGATGAGCATACTACCAAGACAAGAGCCTCGCAATGAAACCTTTCTTGCCAACAAGTTAAACTAGGACTTCTCAGGCACTGAAACTACAAGGGAAAAGTCTGTGCTGAAGCCACGCAATCTGCGGTTATTTTGTTATGGCAAGCAAAGAAGACTGATAATGACAATTTGTAATGTTAAAGTCCAACAAGGGTGAAACTAAATCTTAAGGCTTGAGCAAAGTCTAGAGAAATGGCAAAGACTTTGTTTCTCTTGTCTTTTATAGGAAAAAAAAAATCACACTTGGAAGTTAATCCTGGTAACTGAAGAGCTAGGGTGGGGAGACCTTAGACAGGTCAGGCAGTAATAAGCCGGGCTCCCAAGGCGAGGTGAAATGAAGCAAGATATGGGGTACCAAGAACCTCCACTCAAATTCTGGCCAACATTTGAGCTGTGCATCTCTGGGCGGGTCAGTGCATCACCTGCGAGATGAATTAGTAAGCCTGAACCCCGCACCAAGCCCAGCAGTGACTAAGAAGTAAGATGAGTACATCTGTGCACTGTGGTTCTTTCTGTTTAACCCCATTTCAAACTGCTTCCAAAGTAGCACGATCTGGATAACGTATATTCAAACATATGCTTACCAGCCTTTTATTTCCAACACATAAAATTTAACCAATATAGAATGCACTCCTAAAGAAGGCTAAGCACTGTCCTAAAATCTATGGCGGACACAAAGATAAGTGGAACCCCACATCTTGGGAAGAGCACACTCACAAGCAGATGCCTGAAAGGAATGCCATTTAGGAACAGACACCATAACAAAGGACCGCGTGCCCTGGCTGCTCAGGGACGGGAAGAGGGGGTCTGCACTCTTGTGAACAAGAGACCACATGGGTCTAAGGATGTGACTAGAAAGAGCCAAAGGAGATAATTCAGAGTTTTGCCCCAGGGGTGGGGTAAGAGAGGTTCTGCACCTGGAGTGGGACAATGTTCAGAGGGAGAAAGAAATGTGTTAAAGGACATCATGGCCAGGATGTGTCTGAGCACACACAGGAGGACGGAAGGAAGAGAATGCAGAGGCACCGAGATGCACAGGCCCCGAAAGAGCGACAGTCCTGAGCTGGCATCAGAGAACGGTGCTCCCTAAGGTGGAGAGACTGCAGTCCCACAGGACTGTAACTCAGCAGAGAGCTCTGTAGCACTGAGTGGCAATGCGGGCACAGCAGCAGAGATGTGCCCAGGACTTTATTACAGGACAGAGCTGTTCCTAAGAATAAGAACCTTAATGCCCACTAGAAACAAATTAGCAGCGGAACAAAACAGGCTCGGAGCCTGGGAGACATAAAGGAGTAACATATGATATAAGGACATCGTGGGTGGGCGGAAGGACCTGTCAGATACCTCCCATGGAGGCCTGCCAACAGGTTGCAGTCTGTCCTAAGAAAGCAAAGGCTAGTTCCTGCTTTCTGTTACCATTCTGTATCCTGATTCAACATCTTGAAAATGATCGTTCTCTGAAATAACCCAAATCCTAGCTTATTTAAAACTTTAAAAAGAAAAAAAAAAAAGACCTCACCTAACCTCTCCTCGTCACAGGTGAGAAATCTACGGCTTGGCACACGTAGGGCTTCTTGCGGACCTGGTAACGGAGGGGACAGCCTGCCCCTGAAGCTTCATGGTCTATTTCCAAGCTCTGTCCTCACATCGTCCCATTAAGGTGCCCTTTTCCGTGAGGTATTTTCAAGTCGTCCCCCGCCATCCCATCTGCTGTGATTTGGATCATAAGGCCCCTTGTGTTAGAGCCTGGTGCCCAGCTTGACATTCTCGGGAAGATCTGGAACCGTCAGAGGTGGCTCTAGTGGGGTGACTTCAGGACAGGACTGAGCACCTGAAGGAGACAGCAGAACTCCAGCCCCTTCCTCATCTTCTCTTTGCTCCGTGGCCTACGGTAAGGAAACTTTCTCTACCTAGTACTCCCACCATGCCACACTGCCCTGCCATAGGCCCAAATCAACGGGACCGACTGAATGAAGACCTCAAGAAGTCTGAGCCTTCACAGACGTATGGCACACACCTTTAATCCCACCTCTCGAAGCAGAGGAAGATGGACCTTTAGCTCAAAGCTAGTTTCATCTAAATAGCGAGACCCAGGTCACCTAAGGCTGCGTAGGCCTTGTCTCAAACAAACAAGCATGAGCCCAAATAATCATTCAGTCCCCAAATGCAGTGCAATGGCTAAAGCCAGGGCTTCGTGCACGCTGGGCAAGTGTGTACTTCTCAGCCACACCCCCAACCCAGGCTGCTTCTTTTTATAACCTGATTAGCTCAGAGTTAGGCACAGTGACAGGAAGCTCACTGACACGTCATCTGAAAACTCAAGAGCTCTCTGTCACTTATTTTGTGACATGCAGCAAGCTCTCGCTCCTCTCTGCCAGTTCCTCATCCCTGCATTACCACCAAAGCAGGTGCTCTCCAAGTCCCAGCCAGGGCTGGCAGTCCACGTTCACAGTCGCTTTTCTGCGATCTAATTTCCGCATTCCACCGCGAGACAGGGGTGGCATCTCTGGTTATTGGTTTGGACCAATGAAATACAATATCGCACAAAACTATGGAATGGTCCTGGAACTTCAAATGGTCCTTCTGGCTTTAAGGCCGTAGACAGCTTTGATTTCATAAATGAAGCAATTCCAGGTAAAGCAGCCAAAGCCAGTGATCAGTTCTCCAGCGTCTTGAAGACTGTCCACCACTCAGCAGACACTTGACAAATACCTACTGAATGCATGTTGACACACACCTGCCTGCCATTTGTATGTTTTTATTAATTACAGTTACGTGTTCTACTATCCAAAGTATCTCTTTTGATAAAGGATTAATAGGGAAATTGTAGTTTTCTTGAGAAAACCATGAAGATCGTGAAGGAAGTAGAAACACGGCAGTTTCTCGGAGCCTTGGGATAACTATGGCTGTCACTTTATGCTTGCACGCTCAGACCTACCTGCCCAGGACAGCTGCTCGCTCTCGCCCTTTCCTCCCTCCCACCTTTGCATCAGCACTGACCCTTTTCTTCTAATGTGTTGTCCCCTTACCCACTCTCTCCAAGTAGCCAGAGAACGTGGAAGGGTGTATTTTTGCCATCTGTATCCGAGTGGGACACAGACTGGAACCAGCTTTGTGTTTAAGGCAAGCCCCCACTCCTCACCCTCTCTCTTCTTCTCCGTCCTCCGACTTACACAAACCCTTCTTTAAACTAGATAAGTATTCTTAAAAGTCCTGACCCCTTCCTTCACCTCCTCCACTGCTTCATCCTAAATCAGCCCCCGCCCTGGCACCCCTGAAATGCCTTTAGATTTATTACTGAAGCTTCCCTGGCAGGAAGTTCTTCTGACATGCAGAAGGTGCCCCTCTGGGGGTGTTCCATGCCATGCTGCCTCTTGGCTTAGCCAAGACACTCTCCTCCACTCCCACTTCAGAAGACTGGGTCCCAGGGCTCTAGCCCAGGGCTAGCGTGCTCAGCTCTTAGCACAGGTCTTTTACAGCCGTTTCTCCACACTGCTATCGTGTGCATCCTCCACACAGGAGATGCTCAGGGCTTGCTCAGACACACTGCATCTCTCTGCCAACCTCCTCTATCACTGTCCCATATGGACCAATCCTCCAGAGAGCTGAAGCCATACTAATGATTCCCTCACCATCTGCAAGTCTCATGACATCTGGTGACTTTAACCATACCCATGGGCTTCCCCAAGCCAAACACCTCAGCGTGTTCTCCAACGTGAGCGAATAGTTACCAAAACTCATTCTACGATCTACCTCAGTATCTACTTCTGTCTCCCCTATTCTCACTGCTTGTCTCTTCTGTCAGACCCCGGTCTGCAACTGGTCTTCTAAATGCCTAATGCATCTGCCACACAGCCACAGGAGAGGTCATACTAAAATACAGCCCTGCTGTATTTAGCCCTGTGACATCTTTTCCATTTCCTAAGTCATAAAACAAGTCCAAACTCCTCATCAGACACTCAGGGAGTTTGTAGATCCTCCTCCATCTGCCCCTCCTCATATATCTTTCAACCTAATCACACCAAACTCAACTTCAAGCCCTTTAATTTGCTATCTTCTCATGGCTCAGTTTATTTCAGACTTCCTTTGCCTGTAATCTTTGCTACAAGGTCCGTTCAGTACCCATTTCTATCCTAACAGAACCAGCTCCCAGGGAACTGTACTAAAGCCTGCCTAAACTAAAGCCCACACAACTGCTTCTATGTAACAACTTTCCTTCCAAAGTGAGTTTAAACAGTGTAACGGGCATTGTGCTGGTTAACTGTCCTCTGATATACTGTGAGCTGTCTCTGGAAGAGGGGAGGTCCTGCATTGTCTCCACTGAGACTCCCTCTCCTCGGAAAGGAGAAACTAGCAAGCAACAGTAGCTATTAAGAACATTTTGTCCTGAGAACAAATCAACTATCTGCAACCAACTTAACTGAAGCTGGAAGTTCACCTGGAGAAGACAGAGCGGACACTCTTGCCTAGAATTCTCTCGGTTGGGAACTCCAGCTGACTGTCTCAGTTCCACAGTTAGTTTCTGTCGGAGAGCTGTTAAGCCGCCCAGTTTATTATGTTCCCAACCTGCTGCTGTTTGTTCTGACCCGAGAAGACGGTCCCACTCTACCTGGGACTCTTGACTGGAAACTCCAGCAGACTGCCGTAAGTCCTGGATTTGATCTAGCCTTGTGGTTGCTCTCTCAAGTGGTCTATACCCAGTCATCTCTGCTGGATGCTGCGGTTTGATGCTTTGCCGTTCAGCTATGTCGACCTGCGACTCACTATTTATTCTTTTACTTTTGCTATCTTCCTATTCAATAACCCACCCATTCAACACTGAACGCAAGAGTGCTGTAGAAGAGTCTCCGGACTCTGCCGAACGAATAGCCTCCATGCTCTATGCACAATGCCACTGCACTTTTAAGAGAGAGAATGTCACAGCTGAGACTCGACAGCATGAACGAGATAAAAGCTGGTGGACACAGCACATGCAGAATCTCTGCCATAGGGCTCGAACTCATCTCATTGGAGCACACTCCCCTGAGTCTCTAGCAAATGAGGTGACCCCCCTCTTCTACAAGCCCCCTGTCAATCATAAATGTCAACCAGTAGCACATCCCACGTTTTTTATAATTTGCCCTTTGGGCCCATCTCCCTCTCTGGAATGGGAAACTCCTAAGAAAATATATAATTTCTGACTCATCTCTGCACCTCAACATGTAGCATATGACTCAGCAAAGGACTGGCGCTCAGGAAACAGTTTTTGAGTGAATTTCCTAATGGCCAGGAAATAGAGTGAACCACTGTTGAGTTTCCTGCCAACTACCTGAAAAAAGAAAATCATCTTCTCTCTCTCTCTCTCTCTCTCTCTCTCTCTCTCTCTCTCTCTCTCTCTCACACACACACACACACACACACACACCATAATCACAAAGGTAAGAGACAGCAGGAAAATGGATGAGCTCCCAGGGTGTCCCTCTCCCAAAGCACTTGCTCTTTCCACTATGCTGTTTGTTGCCCTTACCATCACTGTGTACCCCCAAGTCCTCTTCTGCGTCCTAGTTTAAAACAAAACACCTTTATCCAAGGAATCAATCATGGGAAAGGTGACACTGGGTAAGAAATTGGGAGCGTGCAGAGTGCCTTGCTGGTGGCTTCCAGCCGCGTCCTGAAGTGGCCAGCTCCTCGCCTCACTGCTGGTCCAACTACTGCAGCAGACCCTGGCAGTTTTCCTGGCTTTTTTTTTTTTTTCCCTTATAGTTCTCCTCATTCCAAACTGACACTCTAAAGTTTCTTCAATCCCACTGTGTCACTTAGACAAGTGAAGACAGGTCCCAACAACCCCTTCTTCACATCAGTTAGGCTTGGTATTTTAAGCATCTTATCAACCTTGAGGGCTGTCCGGTATCTACTTCTCCCGAAACATGCTACCAGGACTACTGCATCCTAAGACGCGCACCGCTTAGCCAGGCCTGGTGTCAGTGCCCGCGTTTCATCTCAACACTTCCGCCCAGCTGCAGAGAAGCAAGGAGAGACAACTTTGATCTCTCTTCGGGTCTCCTCCCACTCCCCCTCAGGAAAAAACCTGTCTCAAGATGCAGTCGTGGGGAGAAGAAATGGATGACCCCATCTCTCTCCGGGTTTCTGAATTCTTTTTCTCCATTCCTATCACCCTCTCTGGCCTCAAACTCTCATAGCTGGCCTCAATCCTAACTCAGGAACTATTTTATTAACATGCAGCAATTTCCTGAGTAATCACACACTCGTGGTCTCTTCTGACATGCTAAACCGCCCCCACCACACACACACAGCTCGGGCCCTAATACCCCAGCTCCAGTTTTAAATGTGTGAAAAGATCTGTCTTCACCCTAAAGCCATTCTCCTAAGTACCGCAAACATTTAAACTGTTAAATGTTATTGCAGTGATAAAATATCCATTTTCTGTCATCAGAACAAGGAGACTAAATTCTTGTTTCTTACTCCAACATAAAAATTCTCCCTGCAATTTACAGAACTACCTTAGTACCAGTGCGATGATTTAATAATTCATGCCAACTGTTTAGGACCCGGGGCCTGGGACGTGTACTTAAATTTAGCTATCAGCGGATACACATTAGCTCCCACAATAGTACCTGGGGGTGGTTATTACATCACACCCTACTCCCCCATAATAGAAACATCAACCCAGCAGCCTCGGAGTAAAGGAGCTTCTCCAAGGTCAGTCGGGCCGGGACGTGAGGCGCTGTTTCTTCCTCGGAAGGAGGGACCCAGCCCATTATCCATCAGGTCCGGACCGGAGGCAGGGGTCTCAACGGAGACAAGTACGGAAAAGCGGCGAGCGCAGTTCCCTGCACACAGTGGGGATGTGAGGACCGCGGCGCCGCGGGCTCTGCTGGATTTTTCCTCCAGCGCCTCCGGGGCCCCGAGCTCGGAGCACCCCCTCCTCCCGGGAGCTCCAGCGCGTCTGTGAGGCCCGCGCGCCGGCGCTTTGTACGCGGGCGGGCGGGCGGGCGGACGGGCAGGCCGGGTTCCCGGGGCACCGCGGCGCGCGCGGGCGGCCGTCGGCCTGCGGGGAGGAGGGCGCGGCGGCTCGGCCCGAGAGCCCGCCAAACCCCCCCCCCTCGCCTCGCGCTCCAGCTCCGCCCGCTTTCCCCGGCCGGCCGCGGTCCTCCGGGTCTCAGCCTCCTACCTGCAGCGGCGGCGCGGCGGCCGCGGGTCCCGGGGAGTTGCGCGGAGGCGCGAGCGCGGCGGCCTGGGCGGCTCTGGCGGGCTGGGCGGCCGGCAGGGCCGCGGGCTCCAGGCGCCGGGCGGCCGCGCGCCCCCGGCCGGCCAGGCCCCGCCGCGCGCGCCGCGGCCACAAAGCCCCGCTCTGCCGCCGCCCCCTCGCGGGCCGCCGCCGCCGCCTCCTACCGCTCCGGTGGGCGCCGCCGAGGGCGGGAGCGCGGCCCCGCGCAGTGCCCCCCCCCCGCCACTCCCGGAGCCGCGGTCCCACTGCGCTGCCCACCTTGGCCCGGGAGCTGCGGAAGGGGACCGTCTCCGCCAACAACAAAAGAATGCATTTTCCTGCGCCGGGGATGTGGCAGTCACCCGCACGAGTTAGCGCGAGCCTCTTGACTGACGTGGGCCCTTTTCTTCGGAGACTCCACGGTGCTGGGAATGGCACCCCCTCCTACTCTTGAGTTCATCGCCAACTTTTGTAGGTTTTTTTAAACCATCGGCCGGGTGTATCTCCTAAGACGGTGTGCGCTCTCCCTCCCCCAAGGACCCCGGCTGTGCCCACCGACCTCAGGACCCGCCCTGTGTGCCGACCCAGTGGGACCCAGCGCACGCGGCTTAAACAACTGGGCGCCAAGGAGCCCTTCTTCGGACAAGGCCTTTGCCCCTCCCCCCAAGGATGAAGACTCTTTCTTTTGCTCTGGATCGGTAAAGAAGATCCCAAGCCCAGGGAAGGGCAAAAGAGGGTGGTTAAACTTTTACTTTTTACTCGAGATGAAACTTGACATAGCATAAAAATAACCATTTAACAATTAACAGTTCAGTGGCGTTTATTACACTTGGAACAGTCAGCAGTGACCACTTTACCTCTTAATTCTGAACGGTTCTATCAGAAGGAAACTCCCACAGAAATCAAGTAGTCACTCCACTGCTTAGTCCCTGAAAACCATTCATCTGTTTTCTTTCTCTATAGATTTACCCTTTTCTGCATATTTCATATAAATGGAATCGAGTACCTTTTCGGTGGTGGTGGTGGGCGTGTGTGTGTGTGTGTGTGTGTGTGTGTGTGTGTGTATGCCTAAGCTTCCCAAGTTGGCCTCGAACTGACTCTGTGGTCCGGGCAAGTCTTTGAACCTACAACCTCCTGCCTAAGCCTCCCTAGTAGCTTCGATCACAGGCCCACTACACCAGGTCTTGTGTGGTTAGATCAAAAGAATCCAGACAAGGTTCATCCAGGCTGTAGCATGAATCACACACTTCACTGCTTTTTTTTTTTTTTTAACTTCCTGCTCATTGGTGTTTTACCTGTATGAATGTCTGTGTGAGGATGCTGGGTCCCCTGGAACCAGAGTTACAGACAGTTGATAGCTTCCATGTGGGTGCTAGGAATTGAACCCAGGGTTCTCTGGAAGAGCACTCAATTATCTTAACCACTGAGCCATCTCTCCAGCCCTGCTTTTTATGGCTATGTAGGATGGTATTGTGTGTGTGTGTGTGTGTGTGTGTTATATTACAGTTTGCTTTACTGTTCTTACATCTGTCGGTGGCTTTGTGGGTTATTTCCACCTCTTGGCTAATGTGAGCTGGATCTCTGAATACGCCTACACCTTTGTCTAAATAACCTGTTTCTAGTTTTTTGGGAAACATACTTAGGAGTAGAATTTCCAAGCCACATATTTTAATATAGTCATATGGATAACTCTTTTGTTTTGTTGCTTTTTGAGACAGGGTCTCCTGTTAGCCCAGGCTGGCCTCAAACTTGCTTTGTAGCAGAGGATGACCTCGAACTTCGGATCCTCCTGCCTCTACCTCTGGAATACAGGTGTGAGGCACACATCCAGTCACCCACCGTCTTTAAATAGGTGGTCATCTGGGTTTTTGACTGCAGAAAAAATAGACACCAAAACATTCCCTGGTGTGGGCACAGAAGCACCTATAGAATACTCTAGACTAAGAATTATAACTGCTTTTTGTTCCCTTTTTTAACAATAACTTGTCTGATGTCCCAGGAGCTTTGAAATTGCCCAGAGAGCCAGGAAACAGATTGGGGGGGGGGGGGGATTCATTCAATTGCAAACAAGCTTTATGGCATGCCGTTTGCACTAAAGCTTTCCACGTAATGCGTGGGAGAAGTCCTTAAAGATGGTATCCTTAAATGAGGCTGCAATCAAAGGAAAATTACTTGGCTGTGAAATTAGAAGACCAATTCGGATCAGAAATGTGAATGATAGGTAGTAAAGCGTGGGAAAGCAGGAGATGTGTCGGGGGCCTGGTCTGCTTATGTCCGCATGAAGTCTTTTATCCACCTTGACTCTGTTTTCTCTTGTTTAAGGGACCGTTAACACGCCTGCCTCCCAGGGTAGGCAAAAGCTTCCAGCCTCACTGGTCGTGGTGAGAGCTTTAACCCCAGCTCTCCAGAGGCAGAGGCAGGTGGATCTCTGTGAGTTTGAGGCCAGCCTGGTTTGCAAAGCAAGTTCCAGGACAGCCAGGACGACACAGAGAAACCCTGTCTCAAAACAAACACAAACAAACAAAAAACCTTTCAGTCTCAACCTCAATAAATGATCAGTGTTTTGGGTCTAAAATGCTGACGATTGGGATGAGCAGCACGAAGACACGTGGCTACGAACACGGTTGACCACGCATTTTCCCTCAAGTCAAGAAAGTAGGCTAACGATAAAACTAACCAAGCCAGGCGAACAACTCAGATCCCCAACACAGTGTCTGTATCTCGTCTCACTGTTTCCTGGCTAAGAAAGGTAAATTACCCTGGCCGGGGTTTGTAATGTGGCTCAATCTTATCTGTAAAGCAGAATAACACCTACTTAAGAGGATTTGACAAGGTGGAGCACACGGAGGACTTAGCACAAAGCTGGTAAATAGGAAGTACTATTATTACACGTATTGGTAACAAAGCTATTATAAATTCTCCAAGGAAAGTATTAGCAGAAGAGCAAGATCAACAGAAAGGAGAGTAAATAGAGCTATAGGAGAAAACCCGTCCCTTGGGATGACTTGTTCCTTCCTTAAGACAGCCCAGTCCTCTCCCACAATGGATATGAGCACTGCACTGAACTCCGACAGTTGGTTGAGAATAACTTTAGGCACAGATTTTTTTTTTGCTCTGGCTCAGGCTTACCAAGCAGTCTTGATGTAGCAGCTGGCTTCCACAAACTCTCTGAAGGAAAGAATATGAACTGTGTGTCTACCCTGAATGCTGCAGCGTTCTTTGCAAATTGACATTTCATGTATCTCTCTGCCTCTTACTATTTTAAGTGGACAATGTTTCTGAAATCTAACTGGGAATGGCTATTAGAAACTATTTTAAACTTTTCTAGCAAGTAACAAAGTCTCCTCCAAATTTTCCAAAGGAGGATGTTTATTTAAACTGAAGAGAATTGAAACAACAAAACCAGCCTGAGCAGGACATGCAGTTATCTAAAAGCCACTAGGGACTCATCTCCCTCTATTTAGTTTCAAGTTACTAATCCTTCTTTCTCTCTAATTAAGAAATTTTTTCTGAAACCCAAATATTCCTGGAAATTCTTACTGACTACAATGTATGATAGTGTAAAGTAGAATATATCATGATAATGTGGCAACATTGAATGATTTTTGTATATGTAAATCAATTAAAATTTTCTACATACTGGGGCTGGAGAGATGACTCAGCAGTTAAAAGCACTGGCTGCTCTTTCAGAAGTCCTGAGTTCATTTCCCAGGAACCACATGGTGGCTCACAACCATCTGTCATGGGGTCGGATGCCCTCTTCTGGCAAGCAGGCATATATACAGAAAGAACACTCACAAAACACATACATAAATAAAAAAAATTTTAAAGTTTCTACATAAGCCAGGTGGTGGCTGTGCACACCTTTAATCCCAGCACTCGGGAAGCAGAGGCAGGCAGGTCTCTGAGTTCGAGGCCAGCCTAGTCTACGGAGTGAGTTCCAGGAAAGGCTCCAAAGCTACACAGGGAAATCCTGTGGAAGATAAGATAGTTGTTGATCTGTTGCAAGTACTTACATCTGCCATACATTCACTACCCTGACTATAACCGGAGACTGTTCATTTTCCAGCCACCCAGACCCGAAAAATCACATAGAAACGATTAATTACAACACTGTTTGATCAATAGCTCAGGCTTCTTATTAAGTAGCTCTTGCATCTTAAATTAACCCATTTCTATTAAACTGTGTATCACCACAAAGCTGTGGCTTACCAGTAAGGTTCTGTCATGTCCTCCCTCAGTAGCTACATGACATTTCTCTGACTCTGCCTACTCTCTCTATATATATTTCTGTTCCATTTTCCCACCTGGCTTTAACCTGCCCTGCCTTAGGCCAAAGTAACTTTATTCATCAACCAATAAAGCAGCACATATACAAAAGGACATCCAACATCACCTGACCGTATTCAAAGGCAGTGGAATGGATGGGAAAGTCAAGAAGGTCCTGTAGAATAGTGATTCTCAAGAGATGATGCTAGATCAGCTGTCTCACATCCCAGTTGTTGGAAACAAAGGTCAAATTCATGAATCTGTCCCAAACAGAACCTTGGAGGTTGGTCCCCATAAGCCTTCTAGGTAGATCATTTTGTGTACTAAATTTGAGAGCTAGTTGAATTAGGAATATCTGGTATATATCAACCAAAATACCAAAAGCATTTTTATGGACTTGGACTAGATGATTCTAATATTTGTTTGAAAAAAAAAGATGATCAAGAATAGTGAAAAATTTTTTTAAAAGACTCATGATGGCATTTACCCTACCAGGAAGTAAAATACTCTAAATTTATAGAAATTCAGTCTACATAATACAATAAAATAAAGCCTGCAACAGATTCCTGAACATGTTTGAACATTTAAACCATAAAGCAGTGGCTCTCAACTTTCCTAATGCAGTTCCTCATGTTGCAGTGACCCCCCCACCATAAAATTATTTTCATTGCTACTTCCTAACTGTAATTTTGTTACTGTTATAAATCATAATGCAAATATCTCTGTTTCCAATGATCTTAGGTAACCCTGTGAAAGGATCATTCAATACCCCCAAAGGGATCACGACTCACAGGTTGAAAACCTCTGCAAAGGAAAGAATTGACAAATCCACAAATGATATTAATTATCCATTAATAAAGAAATAACATTTATTCTCAGCATCATGTAAAATAAATGATTCCATCTGAGTTTTAAATCCACATGTAAAAGATAAGTAGTGATCTAAAATATAGAGCATGTTTACCTGATCAAGAACAGCAATGCTTTCTCATATAAGATGTATGAAGCAGGGAAATGGTCAGGTAGTGCAATGATAGGGCTCTCACCTAGCATGTGTGAAGTCTTAAGTTCACAGCATTGCCCCCCCACACACACACACAAGGAAAGATAAATTAAGTAAAGCCACATAGGGCAAGATTGGAATGTTAAATATGTAAAAATTGACTTCACACAAATAACACCAATGTCTTCGTGTCTAATAAAAAAAGGATCCATTGAAGAAATGGCTGCTTCTAGAGCTAGTGTAGGAAACACGGAATAATCTGTAGCATGAGAAAGTAAGCAATAACTAAAACGCATACAATAACGACAACCAAATACAATAATAAAAAAAAAGACAAGCAAGCCGGGCGGTGGTGGCACACGCCTCTAATACCAGCACTCAGGAGGCAGAGGCAGGTGGTTCGAGGCCAGCCTGGTCTACAAGAGCTAGTTCCAGGACAGACACCAAAGCTACAGAGAAACCCTGTCTCAAAAAACAAAACAAAACAAACAAACAAAAAAAAACAACAACAAAAAACTTAAGCTGATTGGGAAAATGGGTTCTCTTACATTCTGGAGAAGCGTAAACTGGTCAGGCCATTCTGGGGGACTGTAGCTGTGGGAATTTTAGAATTCAGAGTTCAAGAAATGCTACTTGGACAGATGTTAAAAAGAAACACGAGAAGCTAGAAAGACAGCTGGCTCAGAAGGCACGCACGCTCTGCAAACATAAGGACTTGACTTCGGATCTCTAGACCCACAGAAAAAGCTGTGCCTGGATGTGCTTGTTGTAAGACCAGGGTTTGGGGTCCAGAAACAGGTGGGCCACAAAGAACTGGATAGCTCATTACACTAGTCAGTCAGCTTCCTGCCCTCTTTCAAAGTCATAAGGCAGATAGTGGCAGAGGAAGGTTCCCGACATCCAGCTCTTGCCTGTGCACGCATGAGCATAGGGATATCAAGTACTTACACACACACACACACACACACACACACACACACACACACGAAGTGCAATAGAGAATTAAAATCCTCATCTCCAAATCAGACTCTCCTAAAGACATAGACTCAGAATCATCAGTAGTCCCAGCTGCTAACGTGCATTCTATGGGTTCTGATGCATACGCAGTAGTCAGTGACAATGCCATCCTTTCTGACATCCTTTCTGCAGCAGCAACTGTAGGAGGCATACCAATTTTCCAGGCTGCAAAGTGTGAATGAGGAAGCGTGCCTTAGAATAATAAAATAAAGATCATACGTAGTGGCTAAAGGAACCAAGGGCATTCACAGACGCCACCCCTGGATGCTTTAATTCGTATTGCTAAGAAAAAGCAACACTTTGTAAAAAGCGAATGTGCAATACTGGATTGTTTAGGGAAAAGGCAAGCAAACCTCGAGATTTCTACGGCAGACACTGAAAATGCGGCCACCCGTAGACTCGCAGCTTTCCTTACTGTGCCGTGTTACACTTTACACAGTGGACTGCCAGTTTTCCCAGGCTCTGTGCTGAGACATGACGTGACCAAGTTCTGGAGCGAGAACTGTAAGCAGACAGTCCCCTGGGTTTCCTTTCGTGAATGAGAACAGCTTGGAGAGCAGATGATGTTTGGCCTTTTTTGTCCAGTACGTGGACACAGACAGCGTCTAGAGAGGCTGCAATCGTCTCCAGATCAAGCAAGGACAAGAGCTTTCTGGGGTGCATGGTCAACTGAAAGGCTGAAAGAGCCTGGGATCCTGGAGATGTCACTGAGCCTCCTGGCTGAGCCTCACTGCCTGCAGCGAGTGGCCTGTCTCTGGGTAAAATGTACTTCCGCGAACAGTTCAGTAGCAATGACACACAACCACACTGTGAAGCAGCTATTACCACCATCCATAAGAACATTTCATCCTCCTGGACTCCGTTTCCATTAAATGCCAACTCCGTGTTCCTGCCCCACCTCGCATTTCTGGCAACCATTCTACTGTCTGTCTTCATATATTGACAAGCTCAAGGAGCGCGGATAAGTAGAATCCTAAGTGCTTTGGTGCCTGGCTTTTTAAAATTTTTATTCTATTTTTAATTACGTGAGTCTGTGCATTTACATGAGGGTTTGTGCACAAAAGTGTAGGTGCCTGCGGGAGCCAGAGGTGTGAGATTTCCCCGGAGCCGCAGGCAGTTGTAAACCATCTGATAAGCACACTGGGTCCTTTGGAAGAAGAGCAGGCGTTTTTGACCACTGGGCCATCCCTCCAACCCATTTGCCTTTCAAGCTTTTCACTGCATAGATTCATGGCACCCAGTACTCGGTTACATAAGAGGGTTTTCACACACGCATAGTTCCCCCCATACCTCTATTCTACCCTTTGCCAATCTCCCCCACTAATAATCCCCTTTGCTTCTGCTTTCATATCGTACGCACAAGTCTTTAGTTGTCCATATAAGATCTAAGAACTACAAAATGAACGAGAACATAGCAGTTGTCTTTATGACAAGTGTAATATGATTGTCTCCAGGTACGTCGATTTTTCTGCAAACATTGTTCCTCAGTAATAAAAAAAAATCCATTGCGTATATGGGCTTGTTAGTTAACTGTTTTTGTCAACTTGACAAGCTAGAGCCATCGGGGAAGAGAGAAACTCAGGGGAGAAAATGCCTCCCTTAGATGGCCTGTGGACAAGTCTGTGGGGTATTTTCTTGATTAATAATTGATATGGGAGGGCCTCAGTGTATTAGGAGCAATGCCGCCCTGGGATGGTGGTCCTAGATGGTATAAGAAAGCAAGCTGAGCAAGCCAGGGGGAGCAAGCCAGTACACAGTGCTCACAAATTCCAGGTTCTAGGTTTCTGCCTTCAGTTCTCGCTGACTCCCATTCACAGTGGACTATAACTGTAGACGGAAATAAACCCTATCCTCCCCAGCCTATTCTTAATTATGTCTCAATTTATATTTTTCAACACTGCCAATGAGACTTCGGGTGGATTTCTCAGGTAGCCAGTTGTCTCTGTCATTGACTGCACATTTTGGAAGCTGCTTGATTGTATTTCCTGTCTACTCAAGTAATAGTATCTCACTTCTCATGGTTTTTTTTTTTTTTTTTTTTTTTTTTTTGGTTTTTCGAGACAGGGTTTCTCTGTGGCTTTGGAGCCTGTCCTGGAAGTGGCTCTTGTAGACCAGGCTGGCCTCGAACTCACAGAGATCCACCTACCTCTGCCTCCCGAGTGCTGGGATTAAAGGCGTGCACCACCACCGCCTGGCTCTTCTCACGTCTTTGATGGGGTTGAAGATTAGATAGTTGTAGTTACCTTCCACTTATGATCTAGCCAAGCCATTTCGAATACAAGAGTTAGACTCCTTAGGATAGGATGTTTATTAAAACACTTAGAATATGCTCCTTGCTTAATATTGTTTATACTGGTTGTCATTCTAATTTTATACTCAATATCTGTTCCTAGTATACATAGGTTTGGAACTCTCTGATTTAAACAAAAAGGGGAGGTGTTGTGAGAGCTCCTTCAGCCAAATCCTTTAAAATCCCAGCCCACATGGGCATGGTCTCTTATATTATAAATGCAGCTGTAAAACATGTGTTCACTCTCTTTCTTCCAGCTGCTGGATTCAGTTCCTGTTCCCCGCTTGTGCAGAGGACTGTGATCTAGGGTGGTAATCTGTGATTCTACCCCTAAATAAATAACCCTTTACTATACGTAATTCTCAACTAGTGTGGGATTATTTAGACAAAAGGGAGAAGTGACGGTGAATCTTTGTCAACCTATTATCTTTAAGAGGTGGAACCAAGTTAAGGTGTGGCTTTCTGGGACACAGAGAAAACGAGTGCATGGCCCAGGTGCTCTCTCTGTGTGGTTCCCTGGCCACACAGCTGAGCTTGGACTTCTCGTTCCTGTTTTGTGAGTTTGCCCTTATAATAAATAAAAATATAATTGCTTTCTCTTTCAACTAGCCTGGTTATTTCTTGAATCGAGATAATTCAACATCCATTTAAAATGTGAACATTTCTAGTTTCATTCTCTTCTAGCAAAGGAAGTTAAAGAATAGTTAGATCTTTGAATAATAGTGCAAAGAGTGGCTAGCCAAATTTGTGTAGGCTTGTGTATGTGAAATCTGGCTGATTCCACATATGTGCGTGTGCATTCCTGGTCGTCAGCCAAAGCTAAGCATTTGCCGTTAGATTTCAGCAAAAGTTTACTATTGACAGGCTGTGAGGAGCAGGGGGAGCAAGAACAGGAGAAACCAAGCTGCACCCATTGGTGCCAACACTGGGAGGTGCAGCACCAGAATCTTTATTAGTTTTGTTCAATGCTGGGGCTCAAACTCGGGGCCTTGCACATGCTAGGCAAGTGCTCTACCATGGAAACATATCCCCAGTGCCCCAAATAGACTCTAAACAAAGTATAAATGGAAAAGGTTTTTTTTTTTTTTTTTTGGTGCCAGCATTGTAGATGATTATTATTCCAATGTTTAGGATGCAATTTAATGTCTAACCATCTGGCTAAACAACAAAAACAAGCTATTATGTGACCCAAAGGTGGCAAGCGTTGGTGGAACAGTTGGCTCTGGAAACCCTAGAGCCCATACCACATAAAATGCTGATGCTGTCTGAAAACGGTATAATACAAGACTTAATGAATCAGGGTGAAGAGAGGAATCAAGCTGGAATTCCCGTAAGCCTCCGAGAGTGAAGAACGATGCGCCCAAATGCCAAGGCCACATTTGGGTTAGCTAGCACCCAGTAATGGAACTGGAGCATGGGCAGGTGGGTTACACCTGCTTCGACATAGGCAGGTGTTGTCCTGGCACCGCTCCGTTTGAGTGGGTTCTCCGCTTCGAGTATAAAAAAGCTTCACATTGTCGGTGGCTGGCAGAAGGGTTAGGAGGAAAAGCTGGACCAAGGGGTAAAAGAGGGAGCCAGCAGCTTTAGTATTCTCCGGGAAGTCTTGCATTACAGTTAGAGAAGGGTAAAGCATCTAATAAATGCCAATCATTCTCCCTGTCAGACTTCTTAATGTGAGGAATGTTATCTAAAACTCCGAGTTTACTGACTATGTTACTGATAGCAGAAACAAATCTAAAACATTCATTGGTGGACTTAAATCTATTAGTATTGACTTTTTTAAGCAGGTAAAAAATGTCATTGCTTTTAAGTCTATTTTGCAATAAATTTGAGAAGGAATATGAATTTTCTCTTTTGTGTCCAGCACACACGAGATTTGTGTCTGTAATTTGCTGTAAGCTATCCTTACGTTATATCACGGGGTATGTGATTCTAGGGCAAGAATCCAGACTTTTGTGCATGTTAAACAAGCATTCTACCAACGGAACTACTTCCCCGTCTGAGTGTTTTCACCTGCCTATGAAGTAACTTGACCTGACTCTCTTGTTAAAGGGTTTTCATAACAAGCAACCCATATTTTTTGGTGCCTTAATTGTAGATTGTGGGTGGTTTTTCTTAAAAGCATATGATGCTCTTAATTCTAGCTGCGTGTCAAATGCAGCACTCAGGCAAGCCTTATTCACTCGTGAAGGGAGAGACCCTGTATAGTGCTTTTATAATCTGAAATGGACTAAGCTGAACTTAAATGCGTTAAGTGTAGTTAATAAAGGACTCACATACAGTGTCTTCAGCTTGGCATCTTGAGTTGATGTAGAGATGGAAATGGAATAAAGAAAATTTTTTTCAGTAATAAGAACCTTTGTGCCAGGAATTCTCGCCTGGACACTATGCTTATGCAATCAATCACATTGTGATTCTGTAAGTTGGCATTATTAGAACATCCTGAATGTTGATGTTGCATGTATGATGTGTTCCAGCACTGTGTGTGCGCGCGTGCATGTGTGTGCGTGTGTGTGTGTGTGTGTGTGTGCGTGTGTGTGTTATAGTCAGCAGGGAGGGATGGAGGAGTGGAATGAAGGCCATGACTGAGAAGCCAAAATAGAAACAAGTCCCTACCAGGGACTTTCAACAGTATAAGCCTGATTCCAGAAGCACTGATCCAAATAACACTGCAAAAGAAAACATTGCTTCCTTTCTGGTCAAGTGCAGCACTGGCCAACCAAATGAACCACCATCAGAGTGGCACCTTGTACACCCACCTCCGCCCAGAGTCACAGAAAGTGACTGCCCTCATTCCCATGGCAGTATCCCCACGGTAGGAACCCAGACTGGGATGAGGTTAGCTCCCAAATGTAGACCAGCAAGTTCTGTTCAGTTCTGCCTGATGCTCCTTTGCAATATGTGCAGTAAACTTGTCTTTTTCCACTCACCATCAACCCGTCACCTACAATAAGGACACATTCTGACAAAGTTTCACATGACATGCCAAGGGTAGCGAGAGTTCCAATCCCAAGTTCTCCCATGTGTCATACTTTTAAATTAACAAAAATACCGACTCCAGACCCAATACGTCATCCAGCACATTCTAACCTTCAGACTTGAATCTCATTTACTTTGCATGACCGCTAATAGCTGCTGGTTCCCAAGTGCTGTCAGTATAACAGCTGCATACAAAAGACCCTGGCACCTCACCTACTCCGGACAGCGAAATGGTAGTGACCGAAATTGAACCTGGATTCTCCAGCAAAGTGGAGCACACTACACTAACACTCTCGTTTAACTGTTCCAGAGCCCTGTGAAATACAATTATTATCCATTCCATTTTTACACAGGCATTTGTCCAAGACGTAGGCTCAGAACAAAAAGAACTTGAACCTGTCGAGCGCGGTAAAGAGCGAGTTCCTAAGAACTAATCTTCACTGGAATAAAAAAGTCAATGGACAGAACGCGAGCTGGGAAAGGCACCCGGCGTGGAAACTCGGGTGAGTTCTTCGTGGGATCTCTGGTCCCTCCCGACACCCAGAAAAAGTCCAGTCAAGAAAGAACTCCCGAAAGACCACCTCAATAACCTTCAGGATCTTTTCTAAGAGATGCGAACTCCAGGAGGTCCCTCCCTTCTCTAACCACAGACACAGCCTGCGCAAGCGCACTAGGACCCGGAACTGGCGCGAGAGAATCCAACGGACCGCTCCCAGGCAGAGGAGCCCCGCCTACAAAACTGTGCGCGGTGGGCGGGGCCTTTGCGTGAGCCAAGAGACAAAAAAACTGGTCCAAACTTTTCACCTGGTAAGTTTTCCAAGAAGTTTGAATTTCTGGGGGTAGTGGCACTTCAGAGGCTGAGACCAGAGGGTTGGCACGAGGTTTGAGCTCTCTTACTCTCTGCAGTCCTGCACATGACAAATACAGCAAAGCAAGCAGAGGCGCGGGGTTACATCCCTTGGAAGTTCATCCTCAACCCCAACATCTCTACTTGAAATTGTAATGCAGCAGGCGGAAAACTCGAGCCTATCCAAGAGTTCAAGTCTGCACCTAGCAGATGAATGGCGCCCGTGCTTTTTGTGTTGAGACTCCCCACCCCTGAAATGGAATAAAGAAAGGAGACTTTCAACAAATAGCAAGGGATAATCCGGTCTGCAAAAGACGGACCATTGCTGTGGTCTGTGGTTCCCATGAGAAACCAAAAGAGAGAGGGATAGTGATGTTTTTAAATACACAAATTAAGGCTGCCTGCAGAACTTCTCCTGTCTCTCTGTTCCTGCAGACCCAATCCCCCACGCTCATCGCCAGTGCTGCCACAGAACGCCCATGGCAGCCTTTCCTGCCCCTGCTCCCGTCTCCTGTGGAGCCCACAGATCTTCCCCTTCTAATCTTCCCCAACCGACTTGTTGCTTGGTCTTGCCCCCAACTCCATCAGGCACCCCCTGCTAACCCAGGGTCACTGCTCCCAGAGCAACTAGTAGGCTGAAGGAGGACCCACACCCCTCCTACTGCTCCTGGAGATCCAGCCCCCCCTGTCTCATCCCCAACTTTGTAGCAGGAAACCTGCCACAGTCTCCCTTTCCTCTCTGACCCCATCCCTAAGGGATCACAATGACCTTCTCTCCAACCTTCCTTCCCCCAACTCATCCCAGTCTCCCAGTCTCTAGCACTAGCAGGCATCCCCTGTGAATACAGCAGCTGAGCAGGCCAGAAAAACAGGCAAAACACGGCCATCACACGCTCGGAAAATTCAGAGAGGAAACAGAAACCAAGGAACTAACCCAACAAAGGCAAATCCAGAAATCAGCACCTAGAACTTTATAATCATGCCAAACACAGATGCCGAGATGCTAGCAAAAAAAAAAAAAAAACCACAATCGCAGGGCAATGGTGGCACACGCCTTTAATCCCAGCACTCGGGAGGCAGAGGCAGGCAGATCTCTGTGGGTTCGAGCCCAGCCTGGTCTACAGAGCTAGTTCCAGGACTGGCTCAAAAGCTACAGAGAAACCCTGTCTCGAAAAACCAAAAAAAAAAAAAAAAAAAAAAAAAAAAAAAAAAAAAAAAACCAAACAACTCAACAACAGCCAGGGCAATATGTCTCCATGAGAGCCCAGTTATCCTACCACAGCAGGCCCTGAATATTCCAGCATTGCTGAAGCACAAGAAAAACACCTTAAAAACACTTTTTATGAATATGATAGAGGTTCTTAAAGAGGGAACAAAGAAATTTCCTTAAGAAATACAGGAAGGGCTGGAGAGATGGCTGAGCGGTTGAGAGCACTGGCTACTCAGCCAGAGGTCCTGAGTTCAATTCCCAGCAACCACACGGGGGCTCCCAGCCATCTGTAATGAGATCTGGCACCCTCGACTGGCCTGTAGGCATACACACAGACAGAACACTGTATACATAATAAATAAAATCTTAAAAGAAGAAAAAAATTAAAAAAAAAAGAAATCCAGGAAAACAGAAATAGTAGAAGGAAATGAATGGAACTGTTCAAGTCCTGAAATTGGAAATACAACCAATAAAGAAAACCCAAACTGAGGGAATTCTGAAAATGAAAAATTTAGGAATTTAAACAGGAGCTACAGAGTCAAGCTTCACTAACAGAATACAAGAGATGGAAGAATCTCAGGTGTTAAAGATACAATAAAAGAAATGGATCCTTCAGTCAAAGAAAATGTTAAATCTATAAAACTTCTGACATAAAACATCCAGGCAATGTGGAGCACTAGGAAAAGACAGCCTGAGAACAATAGGTACAGAGGAAGTAGAAAAAGAAACCTAGCTCAAAGGCTCAGAAAAAGTTTTCAGCAAACTCATAGGAGAAAGTTTCCTAACCTAAAGAAGGAGATGCCTATTAAGGTACAAGGAGCTTATATATGTGCCCAGGGTCTGTGTTGATGTCCCTATCCAATGTTGCCACCAGGGTCCAGATGGATGTCTGGTGTCTGGGTCACAACCTATGACCATGTTGGTGTCTAAGGGCTGTGCCACTATTGGGGCCAGACCAATTTAGGTGGCTAGAACTGTCAAATGATCTGTACATTTATCCAACACTGTGACATGTTCAGAGGTCGTTTTCATCTGAATTTATTATTTTCTGACAAGGAGCACTTTTTAAAATGACTAGGACTAAGGTTGTTTTGCCTTTTGACCTCACCCAGTCCAACATGGTGGAGGTAAGTTCACCGCCAGCTCCGAAAGCCATGTTCACCACCCTAGCTCCAGGGACACAGTGCATCTGCGTCGCCATTAAGCAACTAGTAGCACACTGCTCACAAACCCCGTTTAAGTGCAGGACCTCCCAAAAGAGCCAGAGTTCATATTGCCAGCATGAACTGGGAAGCCTTCCCTTAAAGAAGCCGAGCAGCTTTTGCCACTAAAGCTGAGTCAGGAAACCTCTTAAAGGAGCCGTGCCTCTGCTTGCCGCCAGCCAACAGAACCTATCTGAAAATATGCTGCTACCAAGAAGCTGTGCTTAACTCCGTTCTTCTGTGTCTAGAATTCCTTCCCAAGCTCTCCCAGGTTTTATATGGACTGAGTTGCCCCTCGTTGGCATGCCATTTTGTAGGCAGAAACCACTCTTTTGTTTCCCAGCTGCCCAGACCCGAAAAATCACACAAAAACTATATTAACACTGTTTGGCCAATGATTCAGGCATATTTCTAGCTAGCTCTTGCATCTTGAATTAACCCATTTCTATTAATCTATGTATCAGCACGAGTCTGTGGCTTACTGGTAAGGATCCGGCATTTGTCTCCTTTGGCAGCTAAATGGTGTTGTACCCACATCTCAAGACTCCCAACAAGACTACCACGGAGCCAACTTTCCGATGCAAGAACAAAGGTTTCTATATTCGAGCCCAGGCAAGGACCTCGTCTGTCACTCCAATACAGTAAGTGAGGGAAGAAGGCCCCTAGCCTCCAGTACAAAGGGTTTTTATAGAAAAAAAAGCTGTCAGCAGGGAGCTATATGTCTTGGCGCTTTGGGGTTGGGTGAGGGGATACAGAGTGTGGTAATTCTTTAAAGTCATTGGTCAAGCTATAGGCGCGAGGCTATTAACGACTGGCAGGATGTCTACAGAGAAAGGCGGGATGTCTGCAGAAGCCCACAGAGTGTTGACGAGATATAGGATATCTGCAGGGACATCTGGTCTTCGTTAAATCTTATAGCTCTGCCTCTTAGAATTATAGTTCTGTCTTTAGGATGACTGCATCTGGGATGTGTGTTCTAAATTCTGCTGCCACATTCCAGAGCCTGAGTTTAGCCCCCGGTCACCAGATGTCCCCGGATTGAGGGTTATTCATAAGATGGTGTCGTTTTTGTTCCTTCATTGTCTCTTTGACTCTACTAGTGCTCTCTCTCTCTCTCTCGCGCGCGCGCGCGCGCGCGCGCTCTATCTCAGTTCTGATTTCCCACCTGGCTTTACTCTGATAAGCCATTAGCTGAAACAGCTTCTTTCTTAACCAATGGTAATAAAACATATTCATAGCATACAGTGGGGAAACTCACATCAGACTAGTGTGGCTAGCTTTGCACTCTGAATCATCAGGCAAGCTTTATTTATTAAATCACAAATAAAATATCACTATAAGCCACATAATAATCAACACACTAACCATATAGGACAGAGAAAGAATATTAAAAGTTGCAAGGGAAGAAGAGCAAGTAACATACAAAGACAGACCTATTAAAATTACACCTGACTTCTCAGTGGAGACTCTAAAAGCCAGAAGTGCCCGGACAGATATTCTGCAGACTTTAAGAGAGCACGGATTCCAGCCCAGATTACTTTACTAGCAAAACTTTAAATCACCATAGATAGAAAAAATAAGTTACTCCATAATAAAATAAAATTTAAACATATATATTACAAATCTAGCCCTACAGAAGGCGCTAGAAAAAAACTCCAACCTAAGAAAGTTAACTCCAGCCATGAAAACATGGGAAATAAATAACCACACATAAGCAAAACCAAAAAAAGGGAAACACACACACGCACACGCATATGCACACATGCACATACACGTCCACCACAATCAACAATGAAATAACAGGAATCAACCACCATTCGTCATTGATATCTCTTAGTAACAATGGTCTCTATTCCTCTGTAAAAAGACACAAACTAACAGAATGGATGCCACACCAGGATTCATCCTTCAGTTGCATCCAAGAAACACACCTCACCATCAAGGATATTACCTCAGGGTAGAGGGTGGAAGAGATAGTTTAAGCAAATGGGGCTAAAAAACAAGCTGGTGTAGTCATTTTAATATCTAACAAAATAGCTCCAAACCAAAACTAATCAAAAGAGATAGGGAAGGACACTACATACTCATCCAAGGAAAAATCCACCAAGATGGCATTTCAGTTCTTAATATCTCTGCCTCAAACATAAGGAATCATCAGAATACTTTTAAAAATGTGTAGACTACCAAATTGGAAAATCTAAAAGAAATGAAAAATTTTTTTTCTAGGTACCATTTACCAAAGTTAAATCAAAATCAGATAAACAATTTAAATAGACCTATAACCCTGAGTGAAATGGAAGCAGTCATTAAAAGTATCCCCAACACCAAAAACAAAACCAGAGTTAGATGGTTTTAGCACAGAATTCTACCAGACTTTCAAAGAAGAGTTATCACCAATACTCCTCAAATCATTCCACGAAATAAAAACAGAAGGAACATTGCCAACTTTATTTATTTATTTATTATTGAAGATTTATTTATTTATTATGTATACAACATTCCTTCCATGTATGCTTGCATGCCAGAAGAGGGCACCAGATCTCATTACAGATGGCTGTGAGCCACCATGTGGCTGCTGGGAATTGAACTCAGGACCTCTGGAAGAGCAGTCAGTGCTCTTAACCTCTGAGCCATCTCTCCAGTCCTGCCAAATTTATTTTATGAGGCAACAGTTACCCTGATATCCAAGCCAAATAAAGATTCAACAAAGAAAGAAAATTACAGACCAATTTCCCTTATAATCATAGATATATGCAAACTGAATCCAAGAACACAACAAAAAGATCATCCACCATAATCAAGTAGGCGGCTTCATCCCAGAGATGTAGAGGTGGCTCAACAGATGTAAATCAATAAATGTTATCCACCATATAAACAAACTGAAAGAGAAAAACCACATGATCTTCTCCTTGGAAGCAGAGAAGAGCTTTGGCAAAATCTAACACCACTTCATGATAAAGGTCCTGGAGAGATTAGGGCTATAAAAGACATACCTCAACACAATAAAGTCAGTCTACAGCAAGCCCACAGCCAACATCAAGTTAAATGAACAGAAACTCAAAACAATTATACTAAACTCAGGAACAAGACAAGGTTGTCCACTCTCTCCATATCTAAACACTATTCATTATAGTACTTGAAGGTTTAGCTAGAGCAGTAAGGCAACTGAAGGAGATGAAGGCGATGCAAACCGGGAAGAAAGAAGTCAAAGTATCAGTGTTTGCAGATGATGACAGTATGCATAAGTGACCCTAAAAATTCCACAAGAGAACTTCTACAGCTGATGAACACTTTCAGTGAAGTAACAAGATACAATATTAACTCCAGAAACTCAATAACTCACCTGTCTACAAATGACAAATGGACCGAGAAAGAAATCAGAGAAACAACACCTTTCACAATTGCCTCAAATAATACAAAATATATTGGGGGTAACTCTGACCAAAAAAGTGAAAGACTTGTATGATAAAAGACTTTAAGTCTTTGAAGAAGGAAGTTGAAGAAAATATCAGAAGATGGAAAGATCATGCTCATGGATTGGTAGGATTAACATAGCAAAAATTGCCACCCAACCAAAAGCAATCTATAGATTCAATGCAATTCCCATCAAAATAATTTATTTATTTCTATTTTATGTGTGTTGGTGTTTTGCCTGCATGTATGTCTGTATGAGGGTGTCAGGTCCCTTGGAACTGAGGTTACAGATAGTTGTGAGCTGCCATGTGGGTGCTGGGAACTGAACCCAGGTCTTTGGAGGAATATTCAGTTCCTTTAACTGCTGAGCCATATCTCCAGCCCCATCCGACACAATTCTTTGAAAGGACATTTCCCAACTTCATATAGAAAAACAAACAAAAAACAAGATAGCTGAAACAATCATGAGCAGTGAATGAACATCTGGGGGTATCACCCTCCCTAATTTCAAGTTGTACCACAGAGATATGGTAATAAAACCATGTGGTATTGACATAAAAACGGACAGGTTGATAAATGGAATCAAACTGAAGGCCCAGGCATAAATCCACACACTTCTGGACACCTGAATTTTGATAAAGTAGAAAAGACACCATCTTCAACAAATAGTGCTGGTCTAACAGGATATCGGCATGTAGAAGAATGCAAATAGATCCATATTTATCACACTGCACAAAAATCAAGTCCAAGTGAATCAAATACCTCGGTATATGGTCAGGTACATTGAAGCTGATAGGAGAGGAAGTGGGGAACACCTTAGCACAGGAGACATCTTTCTGAAGGAACACCAATAGCACTTGCACTAAGACTGACAGTTAATATTCGGGAGCTCATGAAACTGAAAAGCTTCTGTAAGGCAAAGGAGGCAGCTTACAGGACGTGAAAAGATTTTTTTTTTACCAGCTCCACATTCGATAGGGAACTAAAACTCAAAATATAAAGAACTCAAGAAACTAGATATCACAAACCCAAATAATACAATTAAAAATGGGGCACAGATCTGAACAGAGACTTCTCAGTGCAGGAATCTCAAATGACTGAGAAACAAAGGAAAGTTCAACGTCCATAGCCATCGGGGAAATGCAAATCAAAACTACTTTGAGACTTCTTCTTACACCTGTCAGAATGGCTAAGATCGATAACCCAAGCGACAGCTCGTGCTGGAGAGGATGTGGAGCAAGAGGTTGTTTCATCCAACATTTTACAGAGCTTTATGGGGAGAACGCAGGGCAGGAACCTGGAGACAGCAAGGGAAGCAGAGGTCTTAGAAGAAGCTTGCTGGCGCTCGCTCTTTCAGTGCATCTCTCCCCTCCCCTTTCCATACAACCAAGGACCACTTCCTGACACTGCTCACAGAGAAGAGGACCCTCCAGTGTCAATCATTAACCAAGAAAATGTCCCACAGTTCAAGACAAGTACAGGACAAGATGGTGGAGGCAATACCTCAGTAGAGATTCCCTCTCCCAAGATATGCATAGGTTTGGGTCGGGTTGACACGAAAAATAAACAATGTCAAGTGAGCGTTAAAAGTAAAGGCTTCCCTTTAGCTTCCTTGGTTTCTCTTTACCACGCTTTGTGTCCACAGAGACTCCTGGCCCTCTGGCCAGCAGAGAGCATGGACAGGAGTTTAGAGCAAGAGAGATTGCCAGCAGAGTTGCCCCAAGCTGGTGGCTCCCCCAACAAGGGCCAGCTCCAGCTCTGACAGGTGGCTAGCTCCAAGGATGTTTCGCTGTATCGAGGTCGCAGGGGCTGTCCCTTCCTTGTTGTCCCCCCCAAACTCAGAGACACTTTCAGCAGTGCTGTCCAATACAGCTCTTGTTACTTGTGGTCCCCCGAGTGCCCGCCCACTCCTTCACAAACGGTTCTTCCGTTTAAACACCCTCAAAATACCCTCTGGAAGGACACCCTCTGTTTCCTCTAGGGAGGAAGCAATGGAGACACTGTCCCAGGGAGTTTTCCCTGTAACTAAAATTTACATCATCACTGTCAAACATTTTCCTTATGGCTGACAATAAGGGACTACTGAGGTCTTTGTAATTACAACAAGGATGTTTTTGGTCATTGAAAAATTATGTTTTGAAAACAGAAACAGAACACAAAGGTATGGTATATTTTATTTCAATATTTTTTAAAACTCAAAACAGCTGAGTATGTGTTATAAAAGATATGTTCTAAAACAAAATGTTTGGTTGCGACAAGGTTTTCTTTTGTAATTTTCTCCATTTTCCTATTTTTCTGCAATAATATCACATTAATATTATGAATGATATGTAATGTTTTTTTTAATGTTTTTATCTGACCTAAGAATGGAAATTTAAAAATCGCTCACTAATCAAAGTACGCTAAAACCATGAAAGTATTTTTGCATTACTTGGTATGTGTGGCAGTCAGTCTGGACTGTCAGTGTCTCTGGCTCTGGAATCAGCTGTAAGGCAAGACCATGAGCACTGTGTGAGAGAGTTACCTGTTCAGATTATTTGAAGCAGGAACACCCACACTAAATATAGGCGGAACCGTCCAGCGACTACTCAGAAAAGGAGAGGAAAGAGGGAAGCAGGGCTAGGTGTTTGAATATTGGTTCCTGGGTTGGTGTAAGTGTTTGGGATGGATTAGGAGGTATGGCCTTATTGAAGCAGGTACGTCACTGGAGGGTGGGTTTTGAGGTTTCAGAGCTCTCTCTGCCTTATGGTTATGGATCAAGATGTCAGCGCCCAGCTCCTGTTCCAGCCCCATGCCTGTCTGCCTCCTGCCATGCTTCCCACGATAATGGTCGTGAACTCTAATCCTCCGAAACGATAAGCCCCAAATAAACTCTTTTTCAAGTTGTGGGGGTCATGGTGTCTTATCACAGCAATAGAAAATTAATTAAGACATTAAGCAAACTATAGAGAATACAAATCTGCCTTTTCTAGGTGACTCAGTAATAGAATTACATTGTGTTTTAATAGAATAATGTTCTGAGGTCATTTAGTTCAATTCTATCATTTAACATACAAGGAAATCTGTGCAATGGCTTCATCTCCAGGGAGGTTAAGTGACTTCCCTGGCATCATGTGTGTCTAATTAGAGTTCTCCCTTCACCTCTTCTCTCTAAAGAGTTCCTCCAAGGTCTGCTTCCTTCTCTCTGGAGAAATACTTCTACTCTGTATTTGTCATTACCCACAATTTACTTAATTCTATTATGATTTTTTTCCTTAAGTAATTAAGCCCATTTTTATCTTTGTATGTCATATAACACACACCACACCACCACCATCCCTTACTCCTGGCTTTGGCTGTTTCAAGCCCAGAAGACGTCTTTGTCTGGGGGAAATGAATACTAGTGAGAGAAAGGGTGAGAAGCCTTTTAAGGAGTACATAGGGCTCGGTGCCTAGCACTCTTATGGGGTGGTCCACAATCACCCACACCGCCAGCACCTGGAGATTCAATATCCTCTTCTGGTCTCCATGGGCAACTATACTCACATGTGCATGCTTCCAGACACACATGGGTACCCATAATTAAAAGTTAAAATTCACTTTCTCATCAGATTTAAGGTCTGCTCCACAAGACAGAAACCACATATGGCACTGTTATCAGGTCCAGGGACTTGTGTCTAGACAGGTCATAGACCCTATGGAAGAACCTACTCTTCCATTCTGCTAATGTACATAATATGAAATTGCCTCCTAGTAACAACACCAAACTCGCAGAATTGTGCATTTCCTAATCATCATAAGACTATGACTGAAGTCAAATTCTCTCTTAATTTTTTAAAGTTTTTTTTAAAATATTTATTTATTATGTATACAATATTCTGTCTGTGTATATGTCTGCAAGCCAGAAGAGGGCACCAGACCTCATTACAGATGGTTGTGAGCCACCATGTGGTTGCCGGGAATTGAACTCAGGACCTTTGGAAGAGCAGGCAATGCTCTTAACCGCTGAGCCATCTCTCCAGCCCAATTTTTTAAAGTTTTTATCAGCCTGTAGCAACTACACAATAATGGGTTGCATTTTATTTTCACACGTGTATATAATGTATTTTGATGATATTCACCTCTACTACCATCTCTGTTGTTACTATCCTTGCTATCATGCATATATGTGTGTTTAAGTGTGGTGTGTGCACCGTGATGAGTGTGTGGAGGGCAGAGGGCGGCGCTCAGGAGTCAGGTCTCCCCTTGCACACGGGTGGAATGAACTCAGCTTGTTAAGCTTGCATGGCAAACACTTTACCCACCGAGCCATCTCTCCAGCCCTCCCATTGTCACCTCTCGTCCCCCTCCTACTCTCCGCCTTGCAGACAGCTTATTGTGGGCATTCTTGGCTTCCACAGTCATGGTGGCTCATGGCGACTGAGTCCTGGAGAGGGAAGGCTCAAGAAACAGCAGCGCTGATGTCCGAGATCAGAGGACGGAAGTCTCAGCTCAGGAAGAAAGATAACTCACCCTCCAACCTTTTTATAGTGCTTGGGGGTTAGTTGAATTGTGAGAAACTCACTTCTGTTGGCAAGGACAGAATTTTACCCAATCTAGTGACTAAAATGATAAACTCCTCTTCCAACACTCTAGTAACACACCCAGAAGCCATGCTCCCCTATTGGCTGGCATCTCTTATCCCAATCAAGTTGACGCAGGATATTGAATATCACAAATTATGTCCCCAAATCCCTTCTACGGAACTTTCCATTCATGGCTACCTCTTACCATTCCCCTCTGAGGACATGGTTCAGTACTCCAGCTCTATAATTTCTCTTATGTGGGAATGTACTATGAGGGGCTTCATATAGTATCCATTAGAGACTGCATCCAATCATTATTCCCTAGACATTCATCATTTTCTTCATGTGCCAATATGATACTTCTCTCTTGTTGAGTAGTATTCCATGACTTTAATGTGCCACAGTTTGTTTAACATTTTGGTTATTTTTTCCAGTTTAGGGCTATGATGAATAAAATTCTGATGATTATTATCCTTGTATAGATCTTTGAATATACATAAGAAAAAATTTCTCTGGGAATTATTTTTACTTACATGGAACTACTTTATAACCAGAGCAATGTAAATATGAAGGCTACTAAAACTTTTTAGAAGAGTTTTAAGTTTTAAAAATTTGTTCCTCGAAACCCCTCGTAGCAATAATAAATAGTGTAAATGACTAGGAAAACATTTGCAGAGACCTCAAGCTCCTCTCTTATGACCAATGCTCTGGTCTGATGCAGCCATTTGTTTTTCTGGATGAGCCCGGTAGACCAAATTAATAGGAGGGCTTTGGTGTGGACTGAATTCCTGCACTGAGCTAAACAGACCAAACAGAAATGGAGTTAAATGTGCCGATATTTTATCCCACCTACCAGTTACTAAACTGTTTAGCTTACCTTCCAAGAAATCAGGAAAGAAAACATGAAAACAACTCTCCAGACAGGGCCAGTTCATCCAGCATGACACGACCGTTTCTGCTTTTACTGCTATACAGAAGATGACTTTGAAATGGCCATCCCACTTTTGGATCTCCATCTCTGCTTTCTTTCCTCTTGGTGTTTGTGTTTAGAAAGTCTGCCCTCTCTCTACAACTCACCGAAGCCTATTTTGAGTCTATTTTGAGCGATCAAAGCATTGCCCAATCCTGAAATCATGAGAAGCACTTCGGATTCTTCGATGGTATTTTTTGTCTTTTCCCAGTTCTCGCAACCAACACAGGGACATGAATGACTTCCGTGGGGAAAGCAGGGAAGCGTCCATTCCCTTTTGGAATCCCCAGCCTTCATCATAGGGCCTCCAGGTTTGTAAGTCCCTTGTATGAGTCTATTCCTAAATACATTTATAATTCAAATGTCAAAGCCAAAAGTGTGTCTCATGAATCTAAGGGGTCCAAACCTCAGCAGCGTTCAAGCTGTGGCTATGAAACATCACTTGTTCCACCAGGTGGTCACACGGCTGCCTAGAAAAGATCCACCGCCTGTGTTTTAACCACAGCTTCTGCAGATAAGTATTGATCAATACCATTGTCAAGTTAAGAAGCAGTAAGCAAAATCACTATAGTTGGAGACCTTATCATGATAGCAATTAGAACAGGCTCAAAACCAAGTGAACTGGGATGAAATTCTCACTCCCCTACCTAAAAATTATATAACTTTGGACAATTTATTTAACTTCTGCTTCCAAGTACATGGGGTTATACTAAGAGTAGCGTCCGCAGTCTTTCTGAGAATCAAATAACTTGAGCTGGATATAGTGGTGCTGGCCTGTAATCCCAGGATCTGTGAGCTTGAGGCAGGGGATCTGTGAGTTAGAGGGTGGCCTGGGCCATTTAGGAGATCTTGTCTCAGCAAAACAACAAAATATTGATTTCATATAAAGAACTTAGATAGTGTTGGGGTGATTTGAATGAAAATGGCTCCCATGGGCTCATATATTTGAATGGTTGGCCCTCAGTTGGCAGAACTATTTTGAAAGGATGAGGAGATGTGACCTTGTTGGAGAAGGCGTCCCTGGCTGTGAGCTTCAAGGTTTCAAAGCATGCCATTTCCTGTTAGAGGCCTTTTGTCTCTGTGTCTCTCTGTGTGTGTCTCTCTCTCTGTCTGTCTCTCTGTCTCTCTGTCTCTCTCTCTCTCTCTCTCTCTCTCTCTCTCTCTCTCTCTCTCTCTCTCTCTCATGTGTTTCCCTGCCTCCAGTTGTAGATCAGATGTAAGCTTCCAGCTACTGCTCCAGCACCATATCTGCCTGCCTGCTGCCATGCTCTCTGCTCTGATGGCCATGGAGTAACCCTCTGGAAGCATGAGCCTCCAAATTAAATGTTTTCTTTTATAAGTGGCCTTCTTCATAGCGTTTTGTCACAGCAATAGAACAATAACTAAGACAAGTGCCTAGTACAGATTAAGTGATGGGGGTGGGGGCTGGTGAGCTTTTCTGATTTTCATTTAAGGATCTCAAAGCAGTAGCCTTTATCAGTGTGAGTCCTGGTTTGCTTTCTGCCAGTGTGGTAAAACACTAGACAAAAGCTACCTGGGGAGAAAGGGCTTATTACATGTTACAGATTAGGGTCCTTCATCAAGGGAAGTCAGTGCAGGAACTCAAGCAGAGACCACGAAAGAATGCTGCTTATTGGCTTTCTCCCTCTGGCTAGCTCTACTACCTTTCTTCTGCAAGCCAGCACTGCCTGGCCAGGGATGGACCACCCTACAGTGGACTGGGCTCTCCTTCTTCAACTAGCAATTAAGAAAAGGTCCCACAGATCTATCCACAGGCCATTCCAACTTTTAAGAAAATCAAGTATTTAATAAGGCTAGGGATTGACCTTGCTAAATGTGATTCATCAGTCTGGCTGGGGCTAAAATTCTTTTGCCAAATATTCATCACCTTAGAGAAAGCAGCCAAGGAGCAAGATGTAAGCAGGCAGAAAGACAAAATTAGATGCTGACTCTCTTAAAAATATTGATGAGAAGGGACCTTGGAAACAGTTCAATTGATGAAGTACTTGCCTATCATGAATGAAGGCCTTGGGTTCAGTTTCCAGTATCATATAAACCATACATCAAGAATCATGCCTGTAATCCCAGTAATTTATGATATAGGTAGGAGGATAAGAAGCTTAAGGTCATTCTTGGTTACATAGTAAGTTCAAGTCTAGCCTGGGATATAAGAGACCTAGCTGATGTGGGATGTCCTTCTGTTTGTGTTGCTCTTATTGGTTAATGAATAAAATTGCTTTGGCCTATGGCAGGGCAGAATATAGCCAGGCTAAAAGAGATATAGAAAGAGAGTAGGTAGAGTTGAAGAGACCCCATGTAGCTGCCAAAGTGTTGAAATAGGAGCGGCGGGGCTGCATCCCCAACACCCCGGCCGCTTGGCTAGCTTATGCCCGAAATAACAACACACAAACTGTATTCAGTTAAACACTGCTTGGCCCATGAACTCTAGCCCTTATAGGCTAATTCTCGCACCTGGACTAGCCCATTTCTAATGATGTGTGTAAGCACCCCAAGGTGCTCTTACCGGGAAGAGTCTAGCCTCCCTCCATCCTGGTGTCTCTGCTCCAGACCAGAGCTGTCGAGTCTCTCCGGGAGCAGAGCAGAGTCGGACCTCACTTCCTCTTCCTCCTGTTTATTCCTCCCACCTATCTTTTAACCTATCAGGGCCAAGGAGTTCCTTTATTGCTTAACCAATGAAATCAACAGATTGATATATGACACTCCCACATCCCATGAGAAAGGCGCCCAGAATCCTTACCAGTAGGCCACAACCTCATGGCAATACACAGATTAATAGAAATGGGTAAATTTAAGATATAAGAGTTAGCCAGAAATATGCCTAAGCTATTGGCCAAGCAATGTTGTTATTAATAAAGTTTCAGTGTGATTATTAAGGTTTGGGTGGCCAGAAATGAAAGATCAATCTCCATTTACAACTATCTCAAACACACACACACACACTGTAATTTAAATATTAAAAAGAAAAGAATTGGGCTGGAGAGATGGCTCAGTGGTTAAGAGTGTTGCCTGCTCTTCCAAAGGTCCTGAGTTCAATTCCCAGCAACCACATGGTGGCTCACAGCCATCTGTAAAGAGGTCTGGCGCCCTCTTCTGGTCTTCGGGCATGCACACAGAATATTGTATACATAATAAATAAATAAATATTTAAAAAAAAAAAAAAAANTAAAAAGAAAAGAATTAGAAAAAGAATTTATAGATGAATACTCTTTTCACCTTTGGAAATTATTTTTTTAAAGTGGTTTTAACTCACTAATTATGATGGCCATTGGAATAAGAACATTAAAATATTTGCCATGCATGAATATCAGGTATTGTAAATATGCCACACATTGCTGCTTTGTGAAGATCAAAAGCGTATAAATTAAAGATAGATGGAGTCTGTCCATCTTGCACATGTTTATTCAAAATGCAAGGGACTTAAAATAGTGGGAACAATGTCAAACCACTACAAAGCAATCGGGTTAATGGAGATTCTAAGTGAAAAGCTCTATTGTGTGCTTCCCAAGAGAAACCAGAGGGAACCCAGGCTATTGGGATCTTAGAATGTGCTAATGCAGCTATTAACAGCCTACAGGAGACACTGTGAAATTACTGTCACCAATAGCCTACACTTAGCAGCGGCGCTTTCGTCAAGCGAGATTTTAAATTCCATTGTGGTAAATATTTCATTATAAGAAAAAAAGGCAACACATTATAAGAAAAAAGGGTACCCCAGATACCACCTCAATGACACATCAGTTTCAAAGAGAGGCAACCATATTACTCATTAACACACTCTCTACAAGAATCCTGTGAGGAAAGAATTAAATAATTTTCAAATACCAGTTAACAGAACCACACACAAGCAGACAATTGTGTGCGATGATGTATTGGTGCTCTTGATCCTCTTATTTATTTTATCATGTATATGGATATCAGAACACTGTAGTTGATATCTTTATACACAGTTGAAGATCCCTTACATATTATTTTTGAAAGAATTACTAGGTTATAATGTTAGGGAGGACTGTGATTTCAGAAAACAAGAATAGCAAAAGTATAAGTGTATGGTGTCTGTTTGAACTATTTCTGCCAGAATCACTATTTATTTTCCTAAGATCTTTAATTTATTCAAAAAGGAACACAGTGAGCTGGGTGTGGTGGAAGACAGTAATTCTAGCATGTAGGAGGAGATTGTGAGTTTGGAGTCGGGTTGGTCCTTTGCTGATCTTCACTGTGTCTCAAGAACAAGAGGTGATGGGTGGTGGATCATTTTCCTAGTGGGGGTAGTCTAAATAGCCTCACGGATTGTTGGAGTTCCTTACACAATCTATAAAGTTAGAGTAGCTACTAACATATTGCAAGATTGTTGAGTAAATGTCATCTGTAATCCTCAGAAAATGAATAGATAAATGTTCCCACACCAAGAAAGCAAGGATTATAATAAAAATAGTTTAAAAATTATTCAGGAGGGCAAGAGAGGTGGCTCAGTGGTTAAGAGCACTGACAACTTTTCCAGAGGACCAGGGTTCAATTCCCAGTACCCACATTGCAGTTCACAACTATCTGTAACTCTGCTTCCAGGGAACCCAACACCCATGGCAAAACACCAATGTGCATAAAATAAAAATTAAAAACAAGAATTATATAGGAAACAATCATTGAAATTAGACACTTCCATAGAGGCCGACACAAAGTAAGGTCTTGGCCAAATGCCAATTTCCTCTGTCTCTTTTTGTTTTATGTGATATTTCATTTCTCTAATTAATTTATATAAATATATTTTTATGTGTATGAGTGTTCTACATGTACATATCAGTGTGACACGTGCATGCAGTGCCTTTGGAGGCCAGAGAGGGCATCAGATCCCCTGTAACTAGAGTTACAGATAGCCGTGAGCCCTCCCTCATGCGGGTCCTGGGAATTGAACCTGGGTCCTTTGAAAAGATGCAGATGCCGAGCCATCTCTCCAGTCATAAATGTGCTATATTTTTCATGTAAGAAAGTAAATGTCAGCTAGCATTGACTACGCATATGATGACCATCCAGCCCTCCCACGCTTCTGAGGATCCAGCAGAAGAAATCCCAGTTTAGTTCCGGCAAAGAGTGAAGCTGGGAACTATTATGTGGTGGTTAAGGGAAGTTATTTAAACCCACCCTTAGGTAGCCTGCAAACAAAAAGTACCAGGATTTAAGTTCTTTCTTCCCCGGTTTTGAGGCAGTTTTGTTACTTCATAAGAGCTGACTGTGGGGGCGTGGAGAGTAGGCACAGCTAAGATTTTCTTTCTGGATTGTACTGTTTGCATTGCTGACTATGATCCTGAAGAAAAGCCAACCCACAGCAGCAGGCAGCACTCTGGAACCTACAGCTCGCGCCTCCATTCCTTCTTTGTCTCTTCTCTAATTCTCTTCCCTTGAGTAATTCACAAGGAAGCTTTCACTTCCCCGGATGGTGGATTATTCCAAAATATAATCAATAAAGTTGAAAAGAGTACCAATTTAGAAGGGGCTTACAATCTTGATGAGGCTCATTGTGTATTTGGTTCTATCATTAAGTAAAATACCCTCATTGTAAAACCACATTACAGCCCTGAGAAAAATTCAGTTACAAAAAGAAGAAAGAAGGTTGGGGCATAAAGATAATGCTTTATGATTGAAAAATTTAAATATAGACAGTTTCCTTCCCTTCCTTCCTTCCTTCCTTCCTTCCTTCCTTCCTTCCTTCCTTCCTTCCTTCCTTCCTGTTTGCATTGCTAGGGATTAAACCCAGGGTCTTTTACATCTTAGGCAAGCACTCTGTCACTGATTTACATGCCCGGTCCCAACAATTTATTTTTTAATAAGTCTCCTTTTAATTCAAATCCACCTCTTAATTATGAAGTATGGCATTAGTTTTTATGTGTGCTTCAATTTACAGACTTATTTCTCAATAAAGTGTAATTTTCAATGAGCATTGTCTGCAATTACCACAAACTGCCACTGCTGACATTTTGAAATCTATCAATCATCTGCTTCCATAGCAGATGTGGCTAATCCAAAGAAACACAAGTAAAAACTAGAGCTTTGTTAAAAATATGAGTAGAGAGGTACATAATGTAAAACTGTATTATCCACGAACTATCTGAACTACCCTTAGATGTGAGTCAAGGCCCTCATGATGGACACCGGCAGTTATCAACATGTGGGCTGGATCTCATGGGCAAACAGACAGCAGACTCGTGGTTCATCCATTCTTTGACTCTGTGAAGAGCTGTGCTGGAGCCAGGGTTGCTCTCTAACAATGACACCTGGCTGTTCCACATTATGATTATGATTATTATTATTAATTATCATCATCATCATCATCATCATCATCATCATCATCATCATTAGTGACCGCCAGAGTAACCATCAAAGTTATCTTGCTTGTATCTCCAAAGACATCCTTTTCATTTATGAAGAGTTCTAACAAGTTTTCTCGGTGGGGATGACCTGTTCAGATGTGAAATAGCCCATGATTGCTTCCGCTAGACAAAGTGCTGGCCTCTACCTCCACCACTGTGGCTTTTTCAGATGTAAAAAAGTTTATATTTGATGGTTTCTGTATCACCAGACACGTAGAGGGTTTTACCAAATGAGCCATGAATATGCAGAGAGGAGGGGAAATAGAGCGTTTGATTTGAGCTAATTTGTTAACATTATCTATTTTTATGTTTACTCTTACTTGGCTTCTGCTTTAAGCTGCAAGGGAAACATTTTCCAGAAACACTTTCTTGTTCCTTGTCGGTGCGTGGGGTCCCTGAGGTGTCCTCTCCTGCTTTTAAAACATGGCTTTTTCTTGCAGTTGCTTGGATGACTTCCTGACAAGCCATAAGATCCTTCAGAAAACATTGATTTATTTTTCTTTTCCTTCTTTCTCCTTTCACACCTTGCTCTTTCTTTCTTTCTTTCTTTCTTTCTTTCTTTCTTTCTTTCTTTCTTTCTTTCTTTCTTTCTTTCTGAGAGTTCTGTTATGTAGTCTAGGTTACAACTTATTATGTAGCCTAGGCTGGCCTTGGATTCACAATGCTCCTATCTCCTCCTCCTGATTGCACTTTTTTGAGAAGTGTATTCAACATCCAATGTGGCATTGCATGGTACTACAGGCTTGAGGGTTACTATAGCATCCTTCATGGAAAGCCCTTTGGCAGTGGCTCATTTGGAAAAAAGCAGAAGTATCTTTGCTGCTGATATGACAAGTTCCTACAGACACAGAGGCTTGAGATAATCACCATTTGTTATTTCACAGTTCTATCGGTCCTGAGACTGAAGTTATGTCAAAATTGTTTAAAGTTCGAGCAAATGTGAACCCTGATCAGCACAGTTCTTTTTCATTCACGAGACAGACTCATAAATGACATCAGAAGTAAGAAAGATATAACAGCGTTGTAAGTGACCAGACTTCAAACCCCAGTGATGTCAGCAATTAGCTGTGTGACATGGTTAAGTTGTTTAACTGCTCCTAGCAATAAGACATATATTGCTGTATAACACCTAAACCATACGATCATCGTGAGAAGTTTGGAACTGTGTATAAATGTTGCAGTCAGAGAGTGCTCTTTCGTTTCCTGGCTTCCCAGGCCCAAATAATCCCGCAGAAACCATGCTAATTATAGCGAGGTTTGGCCTATTACCTTCATCTTCCTATTAACTAACACTCTTTTTTTTTTTTCAAGACAGGGTTTCTCTGTGGTTTTGGAGCCTGTCCTGGAACTAGCTCTTGGAGACCAGGCTGGTCTCGAACTCACAGAGATCCGCCTGCCTCTGCCTCCCGAGTGCTGGGATTAAAGGCGTGCGCCACCACTGCCCGGCTAACTAACTCTTAAATCTTAAATTAACTCATTTTTATTTATCTGTGCATCGACACAGGCTGTTTTTCTATATGAAGCTGAGTATTGTTCTTTCAAGGTCTGTAAAGAATTTTACTGGGATTTTGATGGGCATTGATTGCATTGAATTGGTAGATTGCTTTTGGTAAGATTGTCATTTTTACTATGTTAATTCTACCTACCCAAGAACGTGCTCAGAGCTGTTCTGAAGATGCAGGACTGTACAGGGTATGGCAATTAAAGACGGAAGAGAATTGTGTTCCTGGCTCTTTGCCCTGATCAGGAGGTGGCGTGGACCTTAAAGACCACCAGGGAGATGGTGGTAAATAGCAGAAGTCAGAGTCGACAGGCTCTCCTCGTGGATTAGAAGCCAGATGTGGTAGGTGATAGAAACCAGCACCAAACCATATAGGTTTTGGTATGGGTAGCTGGAAGAATGGGATTGCTATTTGAGATGAAGAGGCTGTAGGAAAAGATTTCAGGAGGGATGTCAGGAGCTGGCATTTGAACCATGTTGATCTTGAGAAAGATATATACTGCGAAGTTCAAGGACGTTCTGGATAAGCTGGCAGCATCCCCAAGTTCAGGGGGCTTGTCTAGACAGGAACAAGCCTTTCTGCTTTTTTCTGGTTTTATAGTTTTACATATCATATGATGTCAGTGACTCCCATGGCAGATCGTGGGCCTTTGGGATTTATTCTTTTCTAACTTTTCTTTATTTTTAAATATAATTTATTTTTATGTTCAATGGTGTTTTGCCTGCATGTATGTCTATGTGAGGGCGTTAGAAGCCCTGGAACTGCCTTGTGGTTGCTGGGAACTGAATCCCAGTCCTATGGAAGAGCAGCCAGTACTCTTAACCTCTAGACCATCTCTCCAGGCCCTTGGCGTTTATCCATTATCACAGAGTAGGCATGGTCTTAATTTTGGAGCTTGGGTCTCCTAAATTCAGCTATTATTGCTTTATCCCTACCTAGTATATGGAGGCTCAATACAAGGTATAGGTTTTAGTAGGTCCTATCTACACGAAGCAGAGAAGATCTACTTGAATCGAGACTAACACTATCTGGGGAGTATTGTTTTCAAAGGTTCTTTCTTCATCCCTGTAGACTTTTTAATGTCTCAGATTCTCTAAGTCCACCTACTTTGAGTAAGTAGTCGTTAATTGTTGCTGAAAATGTTGTAACAGGAAAAATCCTGTTCTACAAGGTTTCCAGGACTCCACTGGTATGTATACTTTGTAACCTTCTAAGCTTTTATCGGCTCTGCTTTAGCCCAGGTTACCCTTCCCAGGAACTTTTCCTTCCTCAATTATGTTCCGTCTATACTTTTCTCTGGATGTAGCTCCAGTTCTGAAGAACTGAAGCCAACATCTTCCAACAGGGGAGATGCTGGAAGCCCTTAGTGAACTTGCTGGACTCATGCCCCACGCTTCCGGCGCAGCCCCTCTCCGAGGGGGCGTGGCGTGCTAACGTGGACCCGCCCTCCAGCTGCGCGCGGCTGCCGCCCGAGATCACGTGAGCGCGGCGAGTAAAGGGGGGGGGAGGCCCCACTTCCGGGCGGCGGAAGGAGACGCGGCCGCGTGAGGACGAGGAGATTTGAAAACACGCTCTGGGAGCGAGCGAAAAGCCTTCGGCCGGCGGCGCGCGCGGCGTGGTCCCGTGGGGCTCGGTACTGACGCTCTCTCCGCCTTGTCTCCGCGGTCCGGCTCGGTCCGGGCTTTCAGGTCAGTGGCATCCACCGGTCCTGCCCGGCCCTCCCGGCGCGGCCCAGGCGGTGGGGAGGACCGAGGCGGCGGGGCGGGTGGCCAGGGTCCCCTCTGTCCCCCGCGACCGTGTGAGCCGGGCCAGAGGCTTCCGGAGCGCTTCGAGCGGCCGTGGGCCGGCTCGGGGCTCGGCAAATGTTAGGCCGGCGTGTGGTGCTCGGGCGAGAGGCTCCATTCGACGTTCTCTGCGGTGCAGGAACCTTGGTTTCCTTTGAAGAAAGAGATAAAAAAGAATAGAAACGGGGTTTTCATTTTTGGTGTGCTAGCTCGAAAGCTGGAGGGGCGGATCTAATCGCTGCGCCCCTCTCCGCCACCCTGTCAGGACCCTCGATTTCTGGCCCCTCGAATTGGAAGGAGCTCTTTAGACTCAAGGGATTGGAGAGGAAAGAAACCGTAGGCCAACTGCTGCATGCTTGCTTTCCCCTTGGGTTTTTTCTTCCCCTTCCTTTGGATGGCGGGAGGAGTTGGAAATGAGAAACGGCAGTGAGGGGGCCGCAGGGCAAACGCCGACGAGTTTGCTTAAGTTGCAATCTTCCTCAGCCCAGGTTAGCTCCGAGACTGACCTGCAGAAATCAGTGTATGTATGTGCTCGAGTTTCCAGGCAGTTGGAGCTTACTACAAAAGGTGATCCTGAAGAGCCCATGCCCGGAGGCCGGAGTTGCTTCCTTGTACTCGCTGCTGTGAAAGTGTTCTAGCCTAGTGCTATTTGATTTCCTGGGCTATGAAAATCTTTCAATGAAAAGCATAGCTGCTCCTGCTGGAGCTGTAAAAGTTCCTAGTGGAAAAAAAACTTTGCCTGTGTGGCTTTGTAAATATTTGTAGAGAATTACAAGTCAGCGAAGAGCTGTTAGCCCTCATAATTTTCCTAGCAGATGCACTAAATCGAGTTTAAAGTGAGGGATAATGTGGCATAATTTGACATCTTTATGCAGAAAGAAGCGTGACGTAGAGTAAGATTGTCCAGAGGATGATGTGAGCTATCCCAGGGTCGGTTTTTCTCAGCGTTGTGTACCATTTACTTTGATCTCTGGAAACCCAGCTGATAAAATTGTAAGAAAAGCTTACAGCCTGTGCTTGCTTAATAGATAAAAGTCAGTTTTGTATTAAAAGTGGCTAGATGAATACTGGTGCCTTCTCGGTTTGTGAGGCTTGAATGTCTGGTATGTGTTTTTCCTGAGACTATGCAACACATGCATGTTTGCTTGAACCGTATGTATTTTAACTGTCGTGATTACAGCTCTGAGTGTGGTAAGCATAAACAAGGCATTTGCTTATTTGATCGTGTTTGATAAGAACTGTATGTCGCCTTATAGACACAGTGGGGCACACTAAAAATTGCCAGTTTGGACAAGATTCATACTGATTGAAAAACTGAGATGGGATTTTGCTGTTGCCCAGACTCTTCAAGTTCCCACGCTCAAGCAACCTTCCTCCCTCAGTCTGACGTGGCACAGGTGCACACATGCACTGTGCTCCCTTTCAGATCAGCTCCTAACCTCTGTAGGCAACCTCTCCTTAATGGGCCTTATAGTGAAAGCCCACATCAGTGAATTTGAATATGATGTCATACTTGAATTCATTCATTCCTTTTTTTAAGCACTAAAAACTTTGATTTATCTTTACCTTTGTGTGTAGCATCGTTACTTTATGACATGAGGTAATTATGTTAGACCAGAGTAGTTTTATTTATTGCAGAGGTCCTCAACTAGGTGTGCAGTGGAAGACAAAATTCGTTATTTTTGAAGCATGTGAAAAGCTTCAAGAAGAGCTGAGCTGGTTCCAGATGCAAGTAGTTATTATTATTATTTTTTATTTGAAATTCATTTATGGGGAAGATAAAGCCAGAGAGGGTTGTTTGGACCATGTTAATGCCTACCATATCATGATAAGAAGGGGACTTGATTGGGGGAGGGGGAGGGAAATGGGAGGCGGTGGCGGGGAGGAGGCAGAAATCTTTAATAAATAATAAAAAAATAAAAGAATAAGAAAAATTAAAAGCTCCCTCTTGTCACATCTGTGTTTAGAAAGCTATCTGGTGACCATGGTCAGGGAGTCAAAGAGGAGGCACTAGAGACAAGCGCTTACCAGTGAGAAAACTGTTGAGTACTCTAGGGTAGAAATAAGGACTTTTAAAAGCTAGTGACTTAGGAATGGGTAGCAAGCATGTAGATCAAAGAGCGGATGAACAAGATTGGAATGGAAGTTGAAGGACTGGAGAGGAAGGGAAATGGTGCAAGGTGATCTGGTTATGCCTGAGTTATTACACCAGTGGCCTAGCTAGTCTTTTCCTTATTCCTTTACATTGCATTTCCTTTTGTAGTGTGGAAGGGTGGAGCAGAGGGTAGGTACTGTCTTTTGTTGGTGACTAGCCTGAATTTTGCCTGATGTTGACAGTGCTTGTGCCTTCGCTTCTGTCTTCACCAGGCCTATGCCCTACTCCTTAGCTTTCCCTGGCTTTCATTGCTCATGGGCTGCTCATTCCTCTTCTTGCCAGTCAGGGTTCTGGTTTTTGTTGGTTTGTTTGTAGTATCCAGCTTTTGATCCATGAAACTTCCTAATTACTGCATTAAGTCATTTTTGTATCTGTTACCTAACAGATATATACTTTGTTGCATTCCAACAGAAAAACCGGTTTAGGTTTCTGTTCAGCACTTTGGCAATTTATGGGGCTCAGAAAACCTTGGGAAAGTTCTTTAACAAGGTTCTTCTCTTTGGTTAATGACTCAGTTTTAACATTTCTACACCAAACTGATTTTTGCATGTTTTAGTGGTTTTGTCCTTTGTACATTCTGATTCTTTGGCATCTTTATTCATGGCCATGATTCATGGTGATGTTTGAGGCGTTCGAACGTTTTTATTTTTTTATCGCTTATCCTTGTTTAATCTCTTGTTTCCATTCTCTTACAGCACTCAAGAATGACCAAGAAAAGGAAACGACAAGATGATTTTCAGAAAGTAAAGCTCAAAGTTGGTAAAAAGAAGCCTAAGCTAGAAAATGCTACACCTACAAACTTTAAGACAAAGGCCATACATTTGCCTGAGCAGCTTAAAGAGGACAGGACACTTCCCACCAACAACAGGAAACTTAACATAAAGGTAATATGAAAATTGTTCTTTCACATCATTAGAATGTTATTTTTTTTGTAAAATTTAATCTCTTAAAGTAAATAATTTGCCTTAGTTATATGGTGTATTGTTAGATGAGGTTTGGGTTACCAATGTCTGACCTTGCAATTGTGCCTTTCCTACTTCAGAAAGTTTTGCTAAACTAAATCTGTAGTGATTGCCCCATGGGAAACTTTTTTATTTTGGATGTATGTCACCTGGAAGTAGTTCTTACATTTAATTCATTTTTGTTAAGTTCTTGATGGATGGTTTTCCAATTCTTGCAGCTGACCTTAAGGTAAGATCTTGTGGGTAGTTGTTTTTGAACTAATCGTAGCAGGTAGCTCATTACCTAGTTTTTAATACAGAGTAAGTGTCTCTTTTGTGGAGTGCGTGGTACCTGAACGGTGCTGTGCTTCAGATTTCATAAGATTTTGGAATTACCTGTATATGTATTATGAGGGATGTCTTGGGAGTATAAAATTACCAATTATTATCATCTGAATAAAACACACCCTGTGAAAGTGTGCAGGAAGATTTTGTTAAGTTTGGAAAGGATAATTTGAATGTTTGGAACCTAACAGGTCTGCAGTAAATGTTGAGTGTTTCTGATCTTAATAAAAGCTAATCAACATTTAAAAATACAGATTGATACTTTGCACAGGGAATTCAGCTTAGCTAGTTTTAGTTGATGTGTTTCCATTAAAGCCATGCCTAGTAATGTCCACACCTAAAATCTGCCTTTTCTTCCTAGGATTTGATGTCTCAGATGCATCACTATAATCCTGGTGTTAAACAGGGTGCTCTTCTTGGACTCAAAGACCTTTTGTCTCAGTACCCATTTATAATTGATGCACACCTTTCAAACATAGTCAGTGAAGTGACTGCTGTGTTTACAGATAGAGATGCTAATGTACGGTTAGCAGCAGTTCAGCTTCTTCAATTCCTGGCCCCCAAAATACGAACTGAACATATTTCTCCATTTTTTCCTTTGGTAAGTGCCCATCTCTCTAGTGCCATGACTCACATTACTGAAGGAATTCAGGAGGACTCTTTAAAAGTTTTGGACATTCTTCTGGAACATTACCCAGCTCTCATTACTGGCCGTAGCAGTATATTGCTTAAGAATTTTGTAGAACTCATTTCTCATCAGCAGCTGTCCAAAGGACTGGTAAATAGAGACAGATCCCAGTCCTGGATACTTTCTGTAAATCCTAATCGGAGAGTCACTTCTCAGCAGTGGAGGCTGAAAGTCTTAGTGAGACTCAGTAAATTCCTTCAGGCCTTGGCAGATGGATCCAGTAGGTTGAGAGAAAGTGAAGGACTTCAGGAACAAAAAGAAACTCCCCATGCCTCTAGCAACTCCATTTTTATCAACTGGAAGGATCATGCCAGCGACCAGCAACAGATCCAGGTTTATGAAAATGGGGGTTCACAGCCAAATGTCAGTTCACAGTTCAGGCTACGGTAAGGATTTCAGTTATGTCCACACTCAGTTTTCCTATATTAAATTTTAACTACTGACCATTAATGGCTAATGGTGGGAAGACATACTCCTTGTCTTTCATAATTTCATGTAGTTATTCATGATGAGTTATTAGATGACTCCCAATGGCAGGAGTCATTTAAAAGTATGTTTTCACTTGTAGCCAAAGCCTCATTAGAAGTAAAACTTAAAAATGGCTGATGGCTTTGCTGTTTTAGTATCTTGTTTCTCTTACCAGTTTTGATCAATGTAACTGATAGTTAATGGTGCCTCATTTTACTGTATTTTATATTTAAAATAAGCAGTGGACAACACATTATGAAATCATTAACTTTTTTCATTCTTAACCTTTCCCTTTTAGGTACGTGGGAACTGTGGGTGCTATGGATGAAGACCTGTCATCCACTGAAAATCTGAAAGGATTCATCGAGATAATAATCCCATTGTTAATTGAGTGCTGGGTTGAAGCTTCGCCTCCACAGCTAGCTGCATCTGTTGGAAATGGTGTAGAGCGAGAGCCTCTACAGGTTATGCAGCAAGTCCTGAATGTCATTTCCCTGCTGTGGAAACTCTCAAAGCAGCAGGATGAAACCCATACGTTGGTAAGAACTAATGGGTTCTTTATTATTTCATCAGTAATGCCTTTTATCATAGTTGAGATTAGAGATCACTTATTACAGATTGAATATGGGTTCTCCAAAGACTACCCACAGTTTAATTGTAAACTTTTTAAATTTTTTTTTTGCATAAAAGTATAAATTAAAATATTCTACGAAGTTCTTATCTAGATTTCAATATTTTTCATTGAAGTGTATAACCAATTTTTTTGAGGTTATTAGCTGGATATAATTAATTTTTTCATTTAAATGTGTAACAATTTTCTCATTTGTATTTGGTTTTATTAGAAGTGATTTCACAGTAATATTAAAATGTGTTGCTCATAGACCAGATAAGGAGGTAGGGGGAGGCAGATCTTTTGAGTTCGAGGACAACCTGGTCTACATGGTGAGGTCCAGGCCAGCTGGAACTACATAGTGAGACTCTGTCTCTGAAAAAAAATAAAAAACAAAACCAGTGTTGCTTACGGGATTGAAAAGTTGCTTAAGTGTTATTTAGGTGCTTTGGTTGTGTTATCAGATGCAGCAGTGGAAGGCTGCACTGAAGTCATGGTGATGGTAATGGAGTACGCTGTATGTGTGTAGTGCTGGTACGGGGAACATCGCTGTGAGATCAAGTGTGCTAAGTTACCGAGCTAGTCCTCACAGGCACTGCTTTAAAGCATGAGGCATCTCTTCTACAGAGGAGCTCTTGCAAAGACTTGGCTAGACCCATATGAATGCCTTTTAAAGTTACCTATATATGCAACACTGAGGAGGTATGTCTTTTGTTTTCATTTTAGTCTTTATTTTGAGCTAAAGATTAGGATGAGCCTTTCTGCTGTGTAAGGTAAAACTAAGGATAGAGTTTTTGAAAAGCATTATATATTTGTGCTAAGATGTGCTTAAAGGGCTTGTTCTGTTATTGTTAGTCCATCAATATCTGCAGGAATGTTTTTAAATTGCTTTTACAACTAGGATAGCATCTTATTGATTATACTTGTCCTATGAGCAAGACACTGTACATGTTAGCAACAAACTAATGGGTTAAGAGTATAGTGCATGAGGAGGGGAGAGGCGGGGAGGGGAGCAGAGAAAAACATAGAGCTGAATAAAATAAAAAGAGTATAGTGCGTTACACTGGGAAAGCAAAGCTTGGTTATTATGGCAATTTGTGGTATGGGCGCACAGTATTGTATAGAGCTTAGAAAAGTCTGTTTTGTAATTTTAATGGATCTATAGCAATTCTTGATTTAAAGTGATACGACTTGAAATTTTTTGATTTAGAATGGTATTAAAACTCATCTGCACAGTGATGTTTTTCACATTTATGTTGTTGAATACATTCTGTGAGGTATTACTGCTTCACTGGAAGACAGCCTTTGTTAAACCATAGGGTAACAATATAAGTATACTGAATATATTTAAGGTAGACTAGGCCAGATTTTGATTGTTAATTAGTTCTATTAAAATGCATTTCAATTTAAAGTATTTTCTACTTAAAATGGGTTTATTAGGATGAAACTCACCAAGTCATGGTTTTTATGTAAAAGACTTGAGAAAAATAGAAATTATGATATTTAATATGGGCTAGTATTTTTTCACTTTAAATACTTTTGTAAATTCACTAATTGTGCTAGTTTCCAGTCTTGAAATTTAGTGGACATTTAAAATAATATGCTTTATATAGCTTTTATCATTACAGGACTGTCTAGTAGCATTTCATTTATATGGGAATCTTTTAAGTTTTTAAGTCTATAGACTGTTGAATGAGATATTGTATAAAACGGATATGAATAGGGTCAGAGAGATGGTTCAGTGGTTAAAAATGATTACTGCTCTTTGCTTCCTCTCTAATGTTAGTTTTTATTTTATGTGTATAAGCGTTTGCCTGATAACCTGCATAAGTGTGGAGAGGGCTTTGGATCCCTGTAACTGAAGTTCCAGGTGGTTGTGAGCTCCCATGTGGGTGCAGGGAATTAAATCCAGGTTTTTAACCACTGACCCATCTCTCTAACTCTTTGAGTACATAGTGCTGAGGCCATTAGTTTGATTCCTTTTGCCTATGTTGAGTGGGTCTCAATTCCTCTCCAGATGCCTGTAACTCTAACTTTAGGAAATTTAATGCCTTTGGCCTCATGGACACCTGCGCTTGTGTATAGATTCACACTCAGACACCCACGCATACAAGTAATTAAAGCAAAAATCTTAAGGGGGGGTGGTGGTGAATTTATTATTTATTTTTAAAGATTTATTTGTTTATTGTGTATACAACATTTTGCCTCCATGTATGCCCAAACGCCAGAAGAGTGCCATATCTCATTACAGATGGTTGTGAGCCACCATGTGGTTGCTGGGAATTGAACTCACGACCTCTGGAAGAGCAGTTAATGCTCTTAACCACTGAGCCATCTCTCCAGCCCCGTGAATTTATATTTGAATAATATGTACATTCATATGCATAGTCACATATATAAAAACACCTTGCTATATTACACTAATAATTTGGTAAGAAAGAACTATTCTAAGCAAGGATAAAATTTTATCTGCATAGTGACATCAACAGGAATTTAAATGTGTTTTACCACCTGCACTGTTCCTACCCTTCTTACTTCACTGGGGCAGTAAAGATCAGCCAGGCACCCTAGCCTATTTGGTGAGCTCCAGGCCAATGAGATACACAAAAATAGCTCCTGAGGAACAGCACTTGAGATAGATCTCTGGCCCTACATAAGCATGCACACTCTATACAGCACATACTCCTCAGTTATATTGGTCGCTTTTCCTTTGCTTTTGGCACTTGTGGAAGAACACTAGCTGTAAAAGTACCTGATAGCTCAATGAGAGAGATGACTGCTGTATTAGATAGCATACATAAGGAATAATTCTACCATTTCAGAAGTCTTGAGTACTGCCCTGCTGTTCTGAAATTGGAAGACAAGGGTGTAAGCATTATTGATAAGGTTCTTGTTAATGGTGCATACCTTCTGGTAGCATCAGTGGTAAACGGTATGGAATGCTAATACTAGGAATAAAGACAGTGAAGTAGAATGTTAAAAACATATATTGGAAACAGGTGGTGGGGAACACAGTTCAGGAAGTACTCTGAAGATAATAAGGTATTTGAAAATGTAACATAATGAAAGAGTAGAAACAGTTTCTGAGGGAATGGTCTTATGTAAAGAGCATAGAGGACATACTTAGGAAATAGTAAAATAATGATTAAAATTGTGAATTCTTAAATCTCATTTAATTGTGTATAAAAAGTGGTTGCAAATTTTATGTATGTACTACAGCATTAGCAGAAGTAGTCTCACGATGGAACTTTAATAGGTATTGAAATTGTCAGTTTCTGCCTAAGTTTTAGTTTTTTTTTTTTTTTTGTCTTGTGTATTTTCTAATCTTAACCTTTATTTCAATAGGAATCATGGCTTCGAAAGAATTATCTTACTGACTTCAAACATCATTTTATGAGCCATTTTCCATATGCCTTAAAAGAAATAACCAAGCAACGAAAGAAAGAGACAAATAAAAGGTATTGCAATTGTTTTCTACTCTGGGCTTAAAATGCTTTATATCCTATAATTATTAAAGGATAACTATAACTTGCAACTTTAAGTACTGTGAGACATTTGTATCAGAATCTTTATGAAAATGAAAACTAGCAAAGGAAGGCTTATCTTGAACATATCTTGAACAATCACTGTAAGCTTTAGGACTAGCAGTCTGCCCTGTTTATAAGTCTGTATAGATTTTGCCATAGGCATGTCAGGTTTCATAAATAGGAATTGAATAAAAATTGCTGAGGCAGATAGCTTATTAAAGTCCATCTATTTGTTCTCATATGTACATCAGGACACCGATAATGAAATGTTGTAAGCCACACATTGGTTGGTTCCAACCTTGACAGGTTCATATGTTCCAGGGTAGGGGCGTGTGGTTAGAAATGTTAGGTAGGATAGACAGAGATACAAAAGAGATACAGAGACATAGGATAGTACCGGGAGGGCAACCCAGTGAATAAATACTGAATCCCCTTGCATTTATTTTCCTTCCGCTTATATACCCCAATACAAAAAGGGGGGAAGAAAGCAAAGGCTGCTTTAACATGACACAAAGGACAACCAGAGCAGTTATTGCTTCAATACTTGAGACATTAAGTCACTATTTCCTGAGTTACGCATTTTGATGTTTTGGGCAGTATAGGCAGTGAACACACCCTAGACCAAGCGTAGGCAGCCACTCCCATTTTTTAAAAAATATTTATTTGTTTATTATGTATACAGTATTCTTCCTGCAGGCTTCATTACAGATGGTTGTGAGCCACCATGTGGTTGCTGGGGATTGAACTCAGGACTTTGGAAGAGCAGGCAATGAATGCTCTTAACCACTGAGCCATCTCTCCAGCCCTCCCATTTTAAAATGAAGGAGCGGGAATAGGTTTGAATTCTCTGACTTTTGGTCAGGTTGGAGTGGCTCCACCTCTGTGGGCCATCTTAATGTCCAAAACATTAAGTAACCACACCCTAGGTCAGGATCTCTTGTTTGTAGCCACACCTCTAATCAACAGCTTTGAAAGAACAAGAATAAGCTCAAACTCTCTGACTTTTAGTTAAGGTGGAGCAGGCTCACATCTGTGGGCCCCCACAATGAAACTTGTATTATTATCCTAAAGAAAATGAGAAAGGGTGGAGTTTAAAAATAATTAAGACTAGAAAATATTTAAAGTCTCTACTTTAGATTAGAATAGATGTATGTGAAAATAGGTTATGTAATAAAACTTGACAAGTTCATATAAGCTGGAAAGTAAAATTGTAATTGCCCCAAATGAGCAAACACTTGAAAGGGAACTTAAGATCTGTCCAAACATTTTTAAATATTTCAAAGGCAGAGAGCGGGTGGAGAAACACTGAGGCTATTTGAGCAGGTGAAAGACCCCCAGTGTAGGGAGACTCTCACTCAAGTCTTGGGATAACACGACCCCACCCCCCCACAGTAACTCACAAGCACCATCTTTGCTGCAATCACAGAGGTTTATTTGACATGACAGGAACCAGTGCACTGGGGCCGAAACTCATAACCCATGCAGGGGAGGAGTTCGACCCCGAGTAGCTGGGGGAAGGGGTATTTAAAAGAAGAAACCACACCCCAATAATCCAAAGGGTGTAGGGAGGGCATCATTGGAAAATTCCGAAAATACTAGTGATCATTGAAAATTCTGAAAATACCAGTGATAATCACAAGGGGGTAACTCGGATTTCTGTGAGTTTGAGGCCAGCCTGGTCTACAAGAGCTAGTTCCAGGACAGGAACCAAAAGCTATGGAGAAACCCTGTCTCGAAAAATCCAAAAAAAAACAAAAAACAAAAAAAAGAGAGGTCATGCTCTACTTTATTTTCTACTATGTTCTCCTCAAATTCATGGGTTCAGTTGGTTCATTTTTATGATACTGTCTATCAAATCCAAGTCTAACTCTAGCCGTGAACATATTTAAAGATCTTAAGCAGATACTTAAGGCCATGGTAGGGTCTCTAAACGAATGTGGAGGTAGATGGTGGTCAGTAAGCCCCAGTGGTCTTGCTCTTCTTAATCACAGTACTGGGGTTTCAGGCAGTTGTTCCATTACATACTTGGATTTATACATGGGTTCTTGCCCAGCAAATATTCTTACCCTCTGAACCATTTTCCCATTTCTGAAGAATGGTTTTAGTAGAGTGTATGGTTCTAGGTTTCATTATATGTGTACACTGTAACACTTTCTGGTCTCCTGGTTTCAGTGCTGGGTTAGGAAGTCATCTGTCAGTTGACTCATAATTTAAATGTTACTTTTGTTTGTTTTGTTTCTCTTTGAGACAAGTAGCCAAGGCTGGACTCTATGTAGCTAAGGATAGCCTTGAACTACTGATTCTCCTGCTGTCCTAGGTAGGTTTACTATTGCTATGATTAAACACCATGACCAAAAGCAAGTTAGGGAGAAAAGGGTTTTTTTTGTTTTGTTTTGTTTTGTTTTGTTTTGTTTTGTCTTCTACTTAACATTGTAGTCCATCTCCAAAGGACAGGAACTGAAACCAGGCCAGAACTTGGAGGTGAGATCTGACACAGAGGCTTTGGATGGGTGTTGCTTACCTGCCTTGCTCCTCCATGATAGAACCCAGGGCTATCAGCCCAGGGACGACCCCACCCTTAATGGTCTGGGCTCTTCCACATCAATCACTAATTTAGAAAATACCTTAACAGGCTTCATACAGTCTAGTCTTATGGAGGCATTTCTCAGTTGAGGTTCCCTCTACTCCCTGTAGCTCTTAGCTTCTGTCAAATTGACATAAAACCAGACAGTACATCTGCTTTTGTCTTCAATGTGCTAGAATTGCTTCTCTTCCCAACACTCTTGCAATTCTTTTTCTCTTTATTTTTTTTGTAGTTTTATACTGGTATTTCAATAGGTGTGGGGTTTATTTTTTTTACTTATTCTCCCTGGGACAGTGGACTTAATGAGTAAGCGCTCTTGAGTCTGTTGTTTTTGATTGTTGTTATTTTTCCTGTTTTTTTTGTTTTTTGTTTTTTGTTTTTTTTTTTTGGGAGACAGGGTTTCTCTGTGGTTTTGGAGCCTGTCCTGGGACTAGCTCTTGTAGACCAGGCTGGTCTCGAACTCACAGAGATCCGCCTGCCTCTGCCTCCCTAGTGTTGGGATTAAAGGCGTGCACTACCACCACCTGGCTGTTTTTCCTGTTTTTGAGACAGGTTCTTACTATGTAGCTTTGGCTGGCCAGGAACTGTATGTAGACTGCACTGGCCTCAAACTCAAGAGATCTACTTGCCTCTGCCTTTCAAGTTCTGTGATTAAAGGCCTGTGCCACCATGTCTAGCTGATAGTGAATCTTGAAATGCCTTTAATCAGTTTTGAACAATTGTAATAATTTAAAAACATTGTTACAGTATCTTTTCCTTTCTCAAAATGAACTGAAATTAAAGGTGTGCACCCACCATACCTAGCTTTCATCCCACTTTAAAGTTGTCAGCAAGATTTGACTCTAAACCCAAGTTTTACTAGAGACTTGGCTTCATTGTAGGATTGATGGTTTGTATATTTAGATTTTTTCCCCCCTCTTCTGGCTTTTCAAGACAGGGTTTCTCTCTCACTGTCCTGGAACTCGCTCTATAGACAGGCATTAAAATCAGAGATCCTCCTGCCCCTGCCTCCCAAGTGTGGGGTTGAAGGTATGTACCACCATGCTCAGCTCTTGTAGATTTAGTTTTAAGACTTTGTGTGTAAATAGCTAGAGAAACAAAATGAACGCTTCTAAATTGCAGGTATATATTAAGACCTTCAAGATCAGTGGTTTAAGACCTCCCCAGTAAGGGCTGAATGACCCTTTCATAGTGGTCACCTAAGACCATTGGAAAACACAGATCAACAATAGCAAAATTATAGTTAAGAAATAGCAACAAAACTAATTTACGGTTTTGGGGGGAGATCACCACAGCATGACAAATTGTGTTAAAAGGTCTCAGTATTAGGAAAGTTGAGAACCATTGTTCTAGTTAGTTAATTAGGCCATGTGAGAAAAACTTACATATAGAAAGTGTTCAAGATTTCATTCTCTCCTAGTAGTGAAATTTCATGTTTTTAGTAGAGAATTGACTATATAAGGTAAAAATGATTCTTTCTCAGCTTCCTTGGGAATATTTAAGTGGGTACTTTTTGAACTCTCTGAGACTTCTTTTAGTGTCAAACCTGTGTTTTGAATTGTCCAATGACCATTTCTGGGCTTATGACATATTTCAGTTCAACAGATCCAAAATAAGACCTAAGTCCAGGTCTTCATTTTTCGTCATCTCTGTTAAGTCACCAGTGCTTAAATTCGAGACTCCTCCACAGTCTCCAAGCTCATATACATACATTTAAACAAATTTCAAATTCAGATACTTTCATTTTTCCTAAATGCCTTCCTAGTACATTCTAACATCTGTTCTTGTCATTCCTGGCATTGTTCAAGTATCAAGGCTTTCTCCACCCCCAGGTAGGGTTTCTCTGTGTAGTTTTGGTGCCTGTCTTGGAACTAGCTCTGTTGGCCTCACACTCACAGAGATCTGCCTGTTTCTGATTCCTGAGTGCTGGGTTTAAAGGAATGTGCCGTCACTGCCCGGTGGCAGCCTTTTCTTAGATAATAGCCTGTTAACACTCAGTTTTCCTTTTGTGCCCTTGTCACCTAGAAGAAGCAAGTAGCTGTTATTTCTTCTGCCTGCAGAATTTGTTTTGATGTCTGTAGCCACTGACTCATCATTTAGTGCCATTTTCCCCTTTCAGGTTTCTCATTTCTAGCCTGCATTTGATGCTAAGTAGTACCAGGCCTAATTTCTATACTTGTGTGTGTACGGTAATTTACTACATGTCCGTGCTTAAGCCTGACCTAGGGTTGTCCTTTATTTATTTGGATTATTTTGAGATAGTTATGATTATGGCTAATATTTTTCTAAACAGAATAGCCTCTAATATATAATCTGAGATGAATATATTCTAAGTTGCAACTTTAATTTTATTAAAATACTCTGTTTAGAGGTATATTGTAATTTTTTGAAACTTTGGCAGGTATGAGTTTACTTGGCTAAAAGAAATGAAACTATTTTAATATTTTTATATGAATTACAAAATTGGATGATTTGATAAAACCTGGATGAATTTTCTTTGTAAATTTTTTAATGTTTCTTTAGTTAGGAGACAAGATCTCACGATGTAGCCGTGGCTGGTCCAGAACTTACTATGTAGACCACGTTGCCCTTGTTCTTCTAAAACAGATGGTTAGTTTGAAGTTAAGTAAAAATCAGTATTACTGTAATGGTCCACCAAATACAATTACTTGCTTTAAAAATTCAGGTTTTATCAAGCCTTGTAGAAAGTCTAAGATTCCAGTATAGTGCTAGGTATCACCAGTTGCCCTTGTTGTAATAGTAACTCAGTAATGACCAGAGCTATAGATGCTGTGATTTTTTTTTTCTTTTTAAATATAACCTTGATTCCATAGGATAGTTTAATTACAGAACTATGTTTTAAAGTTTCCTGGTACTCAGTCTTGGAAATTGTAAATTCTACAATTCCCTTTTATCCACTATTAGGACTATTGAAGTGTCTGCAAGCAGGTGTGGTTTATAGATCTCTATGTATGTTTTTTGTTTTAGCATCAAGCATTGCACGGTTCTCTCCAATAATGTAGATCATCTTTTACTGAATTTAACGCTGTCTGATATCATGGTCTCGCTGGCAAATGCCTCAACTTTGCAGAATGATTCCAGTTGGATAGAAACAATAAGGAAATTTGTGACGGAGACCCTTAAAGGTGGTGTTAGGCTGAACAGTAAACAGCTGAACAGATTGCTTGGCGTCTCTTGGAGGCTAATACAGATGCAGCCAGACAGAGGTAGGTGTGCAGGAGAGGGGCTCCATAAATGATTGCCATTACTCCGTGTGGTTGAGCTGCTTACGTCCAAGCCATTGCAAGTCTAAGTAGTATAAAGCAGTCTGCTTGAGGCCTGGGACTGTGGCTGGAAGTGCTTCTTTCTTGGGTGGGGCCCTTCTGAAGCAGTTTGGTAAAGATGTCTGCCTTCCTGGATGTGCTTATTTCTCTTCTGTCTAGCTTGAAATTAACTTAGGTTTTTGAAGTGCGTTACTAATTTTTCCCCATTCAGTTCAGAGCTTTCCTATTTGGTTTTCATTGCATTTACTTTTCCACTACCTTGGTTTTTGTGATCCTACGTTTGTTCCTAAGAAAAGTGAGAATGTTGTCTCTGGTTGCTTTGACTTTTGTATGTCACACTGTTGCTGTCTATGATAACCATCAGTTTTTGCCTAGGAACAAAGTAGAAGAACTGTGTTGAAGGAATGTCTGTTCATATGCAGTTTTCTTTATGTTCTCAGAGGCTACAGAGGTTCTCATTAAGGCCGTGTATGCGCTGTATCAACAAAGGGGCCTGATTCTTCCAGTTAGGACTTTGCTAATTAAATTTTTCAGTAAAATCTATCAGAAAGAAGAACTGAGGTCTTTCAGATTGAGGTAAAGATTTATTGTTTTCCCCTGTTCTCTTGATGAGTTGTTTTGTAGTCTTTGTATGATTAAGTCTTAAAGGCCTACTTGTTGTATTCAAGAAACGATATAAAATTTTATCAGCAAGAACTCTTCATAGTGCAAGAAACCTATACCCATATCTACACAGACTTAAGATAATGCAAGGCTGATGTCCTTTTGTCTGGTGGCGACCTACTAAATGCAGCTAACAGGATAAACAACTCACATAGACCTCACTGGTAACCCCTTTCACTTAGAAGCTATATAATCTCTTGATACAGTGGGTAAACTGCCACTGCTACAAAAGGAATGCGAGCGTTCTACCTGCTTTCACATGCCGAAATAAGAAAACGTGTTATTTGGATCTCACTACTTTTGTTATATTTAAATAGAAAAAAGATTGGTTTTGGTTTAAGTAATACCTCTCATGTTTGTCAATTAATATTTTTTCATGTTCTTCCTTGGCCTTCCTAAGATACCGAAGTAGAGTGCTATCCCGTTGGCTGGCAGGCCTACCATTGCAGCTTTCTCACCTCGGTTCCCGAAACCCTGAGCTGTCCACACAACTGATTGATATCATTCATACTGCGGCAACACAGGCAAATAAGGACTTGCTGAAAAGCTTACAGGCTGCTGCTCTACGAATTTATGGTGAGTGAGTGTTTTGTGGTGAAGGTCAGCCTTGATCTATTCCAACAAGGAATGTTCAAAAGGAGTTCTTTAGATAGGCTTTTTTTTTTTTTTTTTTGGTTTATGTTAGGTTAAATTGGTCAAACAGAATGTTAAACAGTAAGTTCATTTTATGTATATTAGATTAATTTTTGCCTTTTGTAGTCTCCCTACCTGTTTTTGTAGTTGTTTTGGAAGGTATGTTTGGGACAGGGTCTCACAATGAAGTTCAAGCCCCTCAAGCTTGAGCTCTTCCTGTCTGCCTACTTCATGTCTTTTCATTAAGTTATCTTAAAATTATTCATGAGTATCTTTGATGGCTCTAATATTAATATTCTTTTCATCTCTCTAACTGACTACTTAATATTTTGAGGAAAAACTAATAAAATCTTATTGGCGTATATATTTATAAAGTATATATAACTTAGATTTAGTGAGTTATAAATCATATGCTGTAAGTTTTTCCACTTTATAATGTTGTATGATTCAGAGATTTTCTAAGGTGGTCCCATTATTACTGCTACATAATTCGAGAATGTTTTCATCACTCAAAAAGAAACCCTGTTTTCATTAGTCATCTCTTAGTCTTTCTTTACTCAGTTCCTGACAACAATTAATTTATATTCCATCTATAGATTTTCCTATTAGGACTTTTTTTTTTAAAAAGATTTTTTAAAAAAATGATTTTAAAGTTGTGTCTTTGTGGGTTTATGGATGTGAGTACAGTGTTCTTGGAGGCTGGAGACCTCAGATCTCCCTGTAGCTGGAGTTAGCAGTTGTGTTCTTGGAGGCTGGAGACCTCAGATCTCCCTGTAGCTGGAGTTAGCAGTTGTGAGCCGCCTGGTCTGGTCCTCTTGAAGAGCAATAACATTTTCTTCAGCCCTCCCTCTAGCCCATTTTTATTACCACCAACATTTAACTTTGGTATATAATTGTTAATTGAAGTTCAACATAACTTCAACTATGTTGTCAGCCTTGAACACATTGAAAGTCATCAAGCTGCTTTAATAATTTTATCTGTGGTTTCTGTATCTTTTATAGCTAAATTTCATGTTTATCTACCCCACTAGATCCACAAGAAGGCGCTGTGGTGGTTCTTCCTGCGGAGTCTCAGCAGCGTTTGGTTCAGCTTTTGTATTTTCTACCTACTCTGCCTGCTGATTTGCTTTCTCGGTTAAGTCGGTGCTGCATTATGGGACGACTTGGTTCAAGTTTGTCTGCCACACTTATTGGGATACTGTATATGAGGTATCACTGTGAAGTGAGCTGTATATTAAGTATATCGTCTTTCCCTCTCTTCTGCTTTATGGGATGGAAATACAGAAAGCTTCTTTGGTTTTGCTAGTTTTTTGAGATTAGGATCTTTATACATAGTCCTGGTTGTACTGGAACTCACAAAGATCCACCTGTCTCTGCCTCCCCAGTCCTGGGATTAAAGGCATGCACCACCATCGCCCAATCCTTCATATATTTGCTAGTTTGTTGATACAAGGCTGATGGAAGTTCCTTGTTCTGTGATAACGTGTCCATAATAGAGCTTGTAGTTAAGTGGCTAAAAGCCTGTCGGTAAGAGTTCTGTACTTAAAATTGCAGGTTTGACATCCACCCCCTATCAATACCATTCTAGAATATAAAACAGTAGTTAGAAAACAACTCAGTCCTGAACAGGTGTGCCATGTGGCAAATTCTTGTAAGAGTATTTGGGACAATTGATAAACAGTATGTCATGCTATCTTTAAAACTAAAATGATACTGTGTTGACTGTCAAGTTCTAATCTTATGTCTGTGGCCTTTCTCACTTGGAGTTTCTGCTCATTTTTATAGCTAGACTGGGCAATATAATTATGGATAATTTTTTTCAAAGAATATGAATAAGGACATTTCTTTGTAGCATTGAACAGAGAGAAACTTGGTCTTGGGTTTTCATAAAGGTACATGTCATTTTTCCAGGGCCACATTTGGTTTCCCTCCTTCCCTTGCATGACTGGTAATACTGCTCCTTCTAGTAGTGCTGTGGCTTGGGTAGAGTGTGCTGCTTGTCATTTGTTCCAAGTCAAACTTGAAGTGGGCTTCCTCCTTCTAGCCACTGGGTGGCACAATTGCTTCCTGTATTTACTGGGTGTAAGAGGATCTTTCCTATCAACTCATTTGGCCCTCCTTCTGTCCTATCTGAATTCCTGTGATATACATCCAAAGATGTCTGCATGTTTATTGGAATGACACATGAATGCTTGGTTATTTAGTGCCCCTCCTCCTCTTTAATAATCTTGCTAAATAAAGTAGGGTTTTTTGTTTGTTTCTCATTTAAAGCTGCCTTATAGTTAGCTTTTGTCTCTTTATATGTGGTCTTTTGAGATAGAGCCTCATAACCCAGACTGGTCTCAAGCTCAGCTGAGAGTGACCTTGAACTCCTGATTTTCCTGCCTCTGTCTCAAAAGTACTGGGTTTACAGGGTTGTGCCACCATAAGTAGCCTTTAGACTTTCTTTGGAATCCTCTGCTTTTGTGAGGGTACACCAGAATAGAGCATTTCTTGACTTTAACGATAAATTTTTTAAAGTCTGATTATGATCCTTTTTGCCTTCTGTTTGAAGCTGAGATTTCATTAAACTTACTTGCTAAGGATAAGCCTTTTTATATAAATTGAAAAAACAAATAAAACTAGGTACCTTGTGGTAAAACCTACCACTACTCAAATAAAAATCTTCCTTGACTCTTAAGAGGGTCTAATTTTGAAATATGCTGAAGTTTTGCTACATCATATATGGGCCAGTTATACTTTTTAGTATAACTATAGATATTTGTACTTCTTAACTTTCATAATTGCAATATTAGGGTCCTTATAAATGAAGTTAAAAACAACATATACTATGGGTTTTACCCAACTTGCAACTGGATTTGTTTTTTAAAATTTAAAATTTTATTTATTTAAAGTGTGTCTGTGTGTGTGTGTGTTTGCGTGCATGTGGAGGGCAGAAGACAATCTGTAGAAGTCATATGGGTCTCAGGGATTGGACTCAGATCATAATGTTTGTTGGCAGGTGCTTTTACAATGAATAATCTTGCCAGCCTAGATTTGTTTTCAATAAAGGAAAATACAGAACTGGGATTATGGGATTAGGGTACTTGGAGGTCCTGGGTTTAGTCTCAGGAGTCCCCTCACTTTTCTTCGATGGTTTGCTTATTTATTTACCTATGTATTTATTTTTAATTTTATTTGTATTGGTGAATGTATATCTGTATGAAAGTGTTGGATCTCCAGGAACTGGAATTAAAGACAGCTGTGAGCCCAGGAACTGGGATTATAGACAGCTGTTAGCTGCCATGTGGGAATTGCACCCAGGTCCTATGGAAGAATAGTCAGTGCTTTTAACTGCTGAGCTGTCACTCTAGCCTTCTCCCCATCCCCCCACTCTTTAAGAAAAACTATAGACAGACTGATAATAGTTCTTTTGTTTCTTATAGATCATCCTTTTCTGGATGGAGCCGCACGGTTAATGACCACTTAATGACTGATGTGGACTATCTCAGCTTCTTGTTTTCCACACTCACAGGTAGCCGTATTAACAAACATACCAAGTCAAAAAGAACACGTTGCTGTGCTGACTGTCACCGTGTCATGGCAGTGTGGTCTGAACGTGACAGCGGTCAGCTTGTTGAGCAGTGGTGGCGGCCGTCTGATCATCTGAGAGCTATTGGTCAGGACGGTCATTGGTGAGAGCTATTGGTCAGGACGGTCATTGGCAGGTTTCTGTGTAGGTTGGACAAAGTATAATAGGGTCAAAAAGGACATCAGAATTATGTCAGGTAAAGTAATACATGTACGGAGTTTGGGGATGAATCCACCCCTCCATTCCATCCTTTTCTCCTCAGATAAAAGACTTAGCCAATAAGTAATTGAAAGCCATTTGAAGGGCTATTGTATTAGAACATACAATGTTTAATGTATTTGGAACAGAGCATATTATTGCTCCTTCCCATCTGTTCATTTGCTTTTTAGCATTGAGACAGGGCTTCCCTAGGACTCAGAGATCCCTTCCTGCCTCCAGAGTGCTGGGATTAAAGGCATCATGGCTCCGTGTTTCACTCATTTTCTCTGTTAGAACCTACTGTTGATTGGAGGGATTATGTGCCTGCCCCCCTCCCTTTTAAATTCAAGAGTACTAAAGCTCCCAACAGATGTGATTTTTATATATATATATATTCATACATACATACATACACACACTGTTGGGACCTTTAGTACTCTTGAATTTAATGAACACACACACTTTTTTTTTGCTGTGTTGTACATTGGGTCAAGTCACATCCTTTGCATGTGCGGTTAATGTGTTTCTAGGATTTAATTCCTTAAGACACTGTAAGATGCAGAAATACAAGAGTAACAAGAGCTGTTATGAGTTGTGTATTACGCTCTGTGACTTATTTTTCAGCTGGCTCTGTTTGTCACCTACATTAGGGTTTTCAAAAGAGGAGTTGGCCTGGCTTCAAAACCTTCGCGGAGTTCCTCATGTCATTCAGACATCACTTTCCCCTGTGCTTCTCTACCTTACCGACCTGGACCAGTTTTTACACCATTGGGATATAACAGAGGTAATAACGCATGAGTTACTGGTGTTTGTTGTGTACTGGGTGCCATTTGTGATATGCTACTAGACACAGCATGGTTAGAGAGTGGGACTCCTGCTGGAGAGGACAGCTCAGCTGTGTTTGTAGGGGTGAGTCCTGTATTTTGAAGAGGGAGAATATAGAGCTTCATGTAGAGGATTAACTTGAGCTAGTAAATGAGAGAGATCACTTACGTAGGGCTGGCATCTTTTTGAAAGAGAGTTTTTAAACAACAACAAAAAAAACCACTCATAAGTTTCTTTGATTTTAAGAATTTATGTGTGATTAATTTTTCCTTAAGAATTACATTTAAGAAAGACCCTAATTCTTCCTTAGGTTTCGAGGCCAGCATACAGTTTACAGTTCTTGAAAGGAGAATCTGGTTTATATTTTGTACCTTTGATAAACTACTTAAAAACATAGATGGTTTAAATAATTTAACTTTATTATGTTCAGTATTTGTTAAGGAAACCTTAAAAATATTAAATTTTATAGATAGCTAATAAATTTACAAAAGTAGTAAATCTTACTAGCATATTTCAGTATTAGCAAAACTGCACATTGAAACCTTAAGTTTAAACTGAATTTTATCATGGAATTATAAGGGTCATCTGTAGTGATCTTTTGTTTATGTCTTAACATAAAGCTTCCCTGAAGATCAGAGTGCAGAGCTAAACCATTAGAAGTCAGGCAGTGGTGGCACACACCTTTAATCCCAGGACTTGGGAGACAGAGGCAAAGGGATCTATATTAGTTCAAGGCCACCCTAGGCTCTACAATATTGAATCTGTCTAAAAGAAAGACAACTCACACAAAGGTGATGACAGCTCTTGGGATCTCACGCCTTTAATGCCAGCACTAGGGGGAGGTGGAGACAGGAGAGATGTGGGTGGGTGGAGAGTGTGATATTAGGTGGAAGGAGACAGAGCTCATTGCAGTCTCTGGGGTTTGGTGGAGTGTAGGGCCGTATTATAGAGGCCCGTATTTCTACATTGTATGGTGGCCAGAATTTCAAGCCACACTTTGCACCTGCTACACAGGAGGTGGTCACTTAGCCTTTTGAGACAAACTGACACCATCCTAGACAAAGGGTCAGGATATGCTAATGTTGCTCTGCTCCTTCTTTGTAATTTGGGAGATCACCTGGGAAAGAGGTGTTAGTTCAGTTTACATGACAGAGCAGGCATAGATAGGAAGACATGATCGGGGTATAGAGAGGTATGGACTTGACCACAGTCATTTTCCTGGCTGCCTAGGGAACAGAATGCTAATGAATTTCCCCTTACATTTATGTTTTGGTATAAAAGCTGTTTGGAGAATAAATGCGGGTGATTGTTAGGATGTGAACTCAGGACTTCATGAGGGATCCCTGAAAACTCCCTCCTGATAAAGCCATGTGAGTTGTGTCTTTATTCCCGCACTTCCCCTCTGGTCTGTGAGATAATTTATTTATATCAGGGCTGGACCTCGATAGTGGAGACAGAGTCTGGATATTGAGGACAGGATTGCCCCTTTGGTCTGAACCTTGGTAGAACTCTATTGGCTGGCTGCTCTGCTTCTCTGATCAGTGAGCCTCATTGGACCCAGCCTCCAAAGAATGTATTTATTTTTTTCATGAATAAACACTGAAGATGATGATACAACATACTTAAGTGTAACAGTTTCAGGATTTTGTTACATTTATGTATCTTTTCTTTTTATGGTAGCAGAATATCATAAGTTTACCATATTCTTGTTAAGTTTTTGTTTTATTTTTTTGGTGACAGGGTTTCTCTGTGTAACTCAATTTATAGATCAGGCTGGCCTTGAACGCATGGAAATCTGCCTGCTGCTGTGTTGGGATTAAAGGTGTAAACCACCACTGCCTGGCTGTTTATAGTTTCACAATAACTAAGTATATCTCTCAACTATTGTTTAGTTTTACATGTTGTTGAACTTTTTACTAATTTGCTATTGTTGAATAGTTTTTTTATTGCCATACAATATTTTTCTAAAAACTATTTTATGTATGTGTGCTTGTATGTGTATACATAATACCACGTGTATGTGTGGTGTTCATGGAGTCCAGAAGAAGGTATCAGATCCTCTGGAACTCGAGTTACAGGTAGCTGTAAGCTACTATGTGGGTGCTGTGGCTTGAACCCTAGTTCTCTGGAAGTGTGGCCAGTTCTCTTAATCACTGGACTTCCCACTCCAGTATTACTCTGTAGTAAAATTCCTTTGGCATAGTCATTAAAAAAGGTAACTATGTACCTGTTTTTCTGTCTGTTGTGTGTCTATTTCTCTTTTTCTACATTTCAGATAATCTTTTTAAACATTATTTTGTATGTGTCTGGGTTTTTTGGTTACACGTATGCCTCCATGTAGAAATCAGTGGAGAACAGAAGCAATGGGTGGTGTCTCATACTGTTGAATTTCTGTTGTAAGCAGGCAGACTCAAGTGCAGCGCCACAGAGTTAGTGCTAGTGCTCGTATTGTTCCCTCTTTCTCCTGCCTTTACAAGAGAGAAACTTGGCTCATTTATATATAATTCACATATTTACTTGATTATTTCTTTTGTCTGCCAAACCTTGTTTGGACTCTGCCTTTGGGAGCAGGCAGTCTGTCCATATTCACAGCTGACCTGACTCGGCTTACATCATCTTTTCTGCCAGACCTTACACAGAGAGGCCCTACTTTTAGTGGCTTTACAAAAATTGTTTGGAAGAGATGAAGTGAAGTTCTTGGTTATTGTAGAATGTTTTTCAGAATGAGAGTTAACCTTTTGTTAATAGCAAGATACCACCCTCCTAAAGTAGAAGTAGGGAGATGGCACTGAAAATATGAGGGCTTTTCCTGTCATTAAAAAACCTTTGGACAATATCAGCATGTAAGAAGTTTTATAGGGAACTATTGATTTTGATTTTTTTTTCTAATTTCAAAAGTTTATAAATACCAGTGAGGTTCTAGGCTCCAGTGTCTGCATAAAGAAACAAAACCACTTATAAACCAAAACCCAGAAGGATATCTTCTCTCCTAGTTCTCACCCCATCCTAGAGAGAGAATCCTTCTCCTACTACCAATTGTGTGTCCCGTGTCCTGCGTCCCGCCCCCCGTGTAGTTTTATGCATATTTCACAGCTGGTAACATACCCCGTCAGATTCTGCAGTTTGTCTAGAGACCAGTGTTTATGAAGGACTTGATTTCCTCTTTTCTTTAGAACTTAGAACATTAGGGATTTAATTTTCTGTTAGATTTCTCTTCCTTTTACCTTTGTGGAATGGCAGGCCATTGTTAGGATTGAAGTGATTACGATGCCATCACTATCCCTAATTCACAAATAGAAATTCAAAATGCTCTGAAATTTATAAATAAATCCCAACAAGACATTCTCAGCAAGTTTGGGGTTTTAGAGTACTGAAGATTTCAAACTTTGGGATTATGGATGTGTAACTGGTAAAGTTTATGGCAGTCTAAAGTTCAGAAAATTCCTAATGTTAAAAACACTGCTGCTAGCATTTTGGAGAAAGAATATTCAGTCTGTATTGGTATTTTCTGGATTGTAAGTATTTTTCTGTGGCGTATAGAAGGTTTTTGTCAACCCTTAGACCATGTCCTTTGTTCCTTTGTACCTTTCTGTTGTAGCAATTAGTAGATGTTAACAGTATCCGTTTGCTGAGCTATTTGAAAGGTGTGGAAGTTTCTGTAGCTAGTAGATGTTAGGCTTGGAAAGTGCACCAACCTGTGAGGTCTCATTGTTTGATCCTTGACGTTTGTATCTTCAAAGTCAAGTTTTTGTTACCTGTTTGCTAGTAATATGTAAAGTTGGTTTTAAAAGTTGAGTTGAACCTTTTGTTTTAAATTCTTATTTGTCATAATGCAGTTACTATTTTTTGCCTTTTTTCACAGGCGGTTTGCCACAGTTTATTGGTTATTCCTGCCCGAAGCCAGAGCTTTGACATCATGCAAAGTGCCATCAGTAAGCATTTGGTAAATATCCTTAGTTTTGTGTGTGTGTGTTTTAAGTAAAACACCGTTTACCTGGCCTCTCAATGGCATGATGTGGTAAGAACTTTTGCTGGCTATTGCTAATGGAATACATTTCTGAACGTGATATTGGTGAGTGGGTGAAGGGTGGGATGCATTGTTTTCCTAAGACCTTGTTTCTGTATTTGTGAAATGAGGGACCTTGAAGTTAAGCTCCCATTCACTTCTGACTACTGTCAGTGAGTGTGTTTGGGATCCAATAGATAGGTGGCTTGTCAGAGTAGGGACATCACAAGACTCAGTCATTGGAAGCAGTGGGCTCAGTTTGAGACTGAAGTGTCCTCTCAACATTGGCATTAGAGTTACAGTATCGTGCCTTCACTGGGGCTTTGAACTTTCTCTAACATTTACATTTTGACTTTGGGATTTTTAGAAGATGTTTTACTTACAAGGAAGAAGGAAGGCCTCTTAAAATGTGTTTTTCAGAGGATTCGCTTCTTTGGTTAATCTTATAGTCACGTCCATAGCCTTTTTGCTTCTTTAGAATGATGTTCCTTGAATCGGAAGAGGTACTATATTAGCTCCGAGTGCCCTTCTTTCACGCGGTCAGATTCCCAGCTCTTGTTTGCTTACTGTCCAGGATCACATCCCCCCCCCCCTTTTTTTTTCTTTTTCCTTTCTCTCAGTCCCAGAGGTTTTTTTGCTTTCCTAAGGCCACATTTGTTGTGGGAAAGGGTAAACATCCCAAGCCAGTCTTGGTTTTCATTTTCAGATTGCCCTTTGGAGGAGGTTCCTAATGTTGACCTCTGTACAGCCCACAGCTTGTTATTCAGCCTTACTGAGAATGTGCCTCTGAGGTCTAGATGAATGAGAATGCCGTAATGAACCATATCTGGCCTCCAGGTTTTTCCCAGTGAGCAGTTGAATATTAATATTAATAATATTAGTATTATCTCTTACTGATTCCTATAGAGATGCATTTTCCTTATTTGTACCTAAATGGCTAAATAAAATTCTGAAGAAGACTAAATCTAAAAAGGATTTTGCACTAACTACATTGAGTAGAAGATGGGAACCAGTGAACAGTCTTTCTTGTCTTAAAAAATAACTGTGTGATTGTTATTATCGAGATTTTCTTTGGATGTAATGTATGAAGCATTCCTTTAATGTTATTTCTGAATAGTGATGGGAGTTGTAATGTTTGAAATTTGTAGGTGTTTCCCACAAATTGTAAGGGAGGCAGTGCATGGATTATATCAGTGATATTTCTCAGGCTGACTCTGGTAGAATGTCTGCTTGTGTGTGTGAATTCCTGAGCCCTGGTTTCACTTCTCAGCACCATACACATGAAAGTTATTTCTTCGTGGAAAGTCATCTTATTTGGGAATTAAATTCTCAGAGAAAAATTGGGGCTTCAAGTTCTGCAAGTAGTTGGGTTATATGCATGCAGATCTGAAGTAGCACCGTCAACCCCTCCAGCCCAGTAAACAGGCTTTATTGTATTTTGGGGAAGGGGCTTTCGTGAAGGGGTAATTAATCTTTCTTTTTTCCACTCAGGTTGGGTTGACTGTAATTCCTGACAGTACAGCTGGTTGTATTTTTGGAGCAATGTGTAAGCTCCTGGATCATACGTGTGTAGTTAGTGACTCTCTCCTGCCATTCCTGGCTTCTTGTTGCTACAGCCTTCTTTATTTTCTGCTTACTCTAGAGAAGGGGGAAGCAGAACATCTGAAGAAGAGGTAAGGTTGATTTGACTTTCAATTTTAATCTTTTCCTTCTGTTTCTCTTCTTCCTAAAAAGAGTGAAGGAGAATTAGATTTTAGAACTAATTAAATTCATTTCCGTGGGCTTGTATAAGGTTTGGCAGCTTTTTTCTTTGTTCTTTCATGATTTTTTTTTTAGTGTCGTACCAAGTATTCTTGGGTCTTTTAATTTTACATTAAGCTACGAATTTGAAAAGTCAGATGATATTACAAAGTTTCCCAGTAGCTTTCTTTTATAAACAGTATTAAACATCTGCCAAAGGGGAAAAAAAAAATTCTACTCTGAAGACAGTGAACTGTTAGTACAAACATTTGTGGTTTGTTTTTTTTTGTTTTTTTTTTTTTTTTGGCTTCATTAGAGTTAGCCAAGAGTAGATAGAATTTTCAATTCTTGGATTTAAGAAGTGTTCTAAAATGCTAATGGTTTGTTTAGTATTTTTTACTCCTATTTGATATTTAAACTAGAACTTACAGTTAGTTTGGAAGATTCTACTATAGATTTAAAAGTGATTTTATGTTTTAATTTTATTGGTATACCTGTTGAATCCAATAAAGAAATTTATAGGTAAGCAAATAGGAAAAAATCAAAATTATATTCTTTTACTTGCTGTTAATATTTTGATATATATATTTTCTAGTCTTTCTTTGAACTTTATAGTTTGCTATGGTTGTTTTTGTTTTTAATTTGAGACCATCTTACTGGCCCCAAGCTCAGAATCTTGAGCAAGTTCCATGGTCCTAGCACTATAGGGATGCACCATCATGCTCTGTGCCCTCTTTTCTTTGAGCTTTTAAATGTTCTGAAAATGCATATAAAGTACATGGCTTAAAACAATGAAGTACAAACCGAGCTATCCATGTGGTGGAGGTGTGTCTTGTATCTATCTGTTGCTTTCATTGGTTAATTTAATAAAGAAACTTGGCCTTTGATAGGACAGAAAATTAGATAGGCGGAGTAAACAGAACAGAATGCTGGGAGAAAGAAAGCAGAGTCAGGCAGTCGCCATGATTCTCCTCTCCAAGGCAGACGCAGGCTCCAAAGCCAC
>NW_026067972.1:1645506-1660423 GCF_014885135.2 Alexandromys fortis
TCCGTGTAATTATTTTGGATAAAGCTAGCCGGGTGGCGGGAAGTGGCCCACTGCTCCATCAACATCCATGTAATGAATTCCTAGGTCTGTATGGGCCCACACCACCAGCCACTTCACACACTGGATTTCTTATTCTCATTGTATCTCAGTTACTTTAGAGTTGACATTCTGGCTTTTTAAGTAGAATATTTGTGAACAGTATTAATATCTGTTCTTCATTTGTGAACTTGGAAAGAATTATCTTGTTCATATTTTTTTGTTGTTGCTTTGGGTGTATTATCTGTGATTCATTTGTGTTGATTCATTTAGTTGTATTTACTCACATTTCTCTGTACCAAGGCAAGGGTCAGTAAAGTTCTTAATGGGTTAGATAGGAAACAATTTGGGTTTTCAGGACTATAAACTCTCTGCCATAGGTACTCAACACTACTGTATAGTGTGAAAGCAACAGTAGAAAATACACAAATAAATGAATGTAACTGTTTCCAATAGAACATGGTTTACAAATACAGGCTGTGGTCTAGGGTTGGCCTGCTGTGCAGTTACTTTGATCCATTAGTATTATGTTCTGTGAATATGCCAGAGCTTGTCAATTACAGTACTTGTACTTGAGTCCAGTTCGGATTCCTTGCCTCCCACACCTAAGTTTTGAAGCATTTGTTACAATACTGCTTAAAAGTTAATTGAAATTCCCTTAAACTAACAAGTGTAAAGTAAGCAGTCATCTGCTGCAAAGGCTCCAGCCAGCGAGGACTGTTAGAGAAGAGTGTAATGGAGCTGAAGGTTAGCATCCATAGTGCCATTGTAGCGATTGCAATATTGTACATGTTAAACCCCTGTGTTTTTGGTGGTGCTGAAATAGACAGGCCTGCTTGCTGTTAGTTGGTCAGAAGTACAGCATAAACCAGGCATTATAACTAATCCCAGCACTGTTAGCAGAGGCAAGATTGCTACAAGATGTTTAATACTTCATATCTATGCTTACTGCATCTCTTGATGTGTACTATGGAGTTCACATGATGAAATCATCCAACAATACCTTTTTCAGAATGCAGCCACACTGTCAAATGACCCAAGGGCTAGGTATTAAAAGTCTGTCAAGAACCAAAGCAGCTTCCTCTTTTTCATCTGAATTTTTATGGCCGTTATGCCTTTGCTTAATTAAGCTACTTTTCTCATTGTACATGGCTGCCTAAGTCTGTTTCTGTGTAAGTACTTGGGCTGGTAATGGACCTTGACCCTGTTGGTTTAACATGGATTCCTTGTGTATCTCACATGAATGTCATTTATGTAAAGTCCACGGCGTAGGTCATGGTCAAGAGTTAAGGCTGGAGCCTTTAGCAGCTCCTGCTGCACAGCTCCAGGGCAGTGAGGGACTGAAGGATAATGGGCACATGTAGAGAAGCTGGAATCCGGTAGGCCGGATTCTTAGATGGAGAAGCTGCACCCCCTGGGAGCTCGGCATGTCTTCTATATACAGTTGAACAGGCTAGGCGGTACTTTGCACAGATGAATAAAGAGGGGCTCAGTACAATTAGTAAAATTGTAGGGGAGCAGTCTTTTTTTGAACTTTTTTGAGAGGAGGAAACGGGGAGGAGCTACACTGTGTACACTGTCAGCATTTGTACTCTATACCCAAGGAGAGCTGTGGCAGTCCCCATGAAACAGAGGCATCGTGGTTATATATACAGTCCCAAACAAATCACATTCATTGTGGATATATATATATATATATATATATATAGCCCCAAACAATACACATTCATTCACTCGGGACTTCACTCAGTCTCCAAAGTCCCCATAATTTACCATCCACATGAAAATTGTGTATTTATTGCATTCATAGATCGTATTTATCCTAAACCTTTCTTCATTCCTGCTGTATGAATATACCTGGAGAATGATGTCTAATTACATAGACATGACCATGTCTCACCTTTTGTGACCCATTGTTGGAGTAATGGTCCCATTATTGGTTTTTTTCTGAACATGTTTTTTTTATCCCCCTCTCTGGAAATCAACCCTTTGTTCTGTGATATTGACAGAACCTAGAGCCAATCTTAGGCTTGAAGTTTGATGTATGTATTTCTTTGCTTTCTTGGTTGCGATAGTCTTCAGGTGTCTCCTGGATTATATGGATTGAATGGTGTCCATTGTTAGGTGATGTTTGTGCGGGTAGAGATATTTCTGTTTTCTGGTAAGTTCTGTGCTATTATAATCACTGTGGCTTCCCTGATGTCTGGTGTTAAGCCCAGGAAAATACTGTTCATCAGACTTTCTAGCAGCCGACTCTTAGTTGCTTTTTCTTAGTTCTTACTAGTTGTGGTTTATGGTATTTAATTTGAAGCTTGTGTGTTAGTTTTGTTTATTGAGAAAGGATCTCTGTAGTTCAGGGTACCCTTGAATTCATCATAAAATCTAGGCTGGGCTCAAGCTCAATGGCATTTCTGCTCAGCTCCAAAAAGCTGGAACTACAGGCACTGAGCTGTCACATCAGACAGGGAATATTGTGTTTTCTCCAAAGTCCCTTTTCTTTTGGGTAATGTGGAAAGGACATTTTCTCTTGTGTATTGGCTCACGGACTCATTTTTTCTTTCTATTATAGGGACAAGCTGTGGGGTGTTTGTGTCTCTATCCTGGCTCTCCTGCCTCGAGTCCTCAGGTTGATGCTGCAGAGTCTGCGGGTGAACAGAGCTGCTCCTGAGGAGCTGCCTGTTGTGGGCCAGCTGCTCCGCCTGCTTCTTCAGCATGCTCCCCTTAGGACACACATGCTCGCCAATGCCATCCTAGTGCAGCAGATCATCAAGAATATCACGGTAGGCAGCACAAACCTAGTGCTTGTCCTTAGTAGGGGAGGAGGCTTTGTGTGTGGTGGGTGAGGAGTGCTTTTGAGAGTGAGGTTCCTGTGTCCAACTGACTGTTTACCTTCCTTGTCTCTGATTCAGAACCAGTCTTTTAAAAATATAGACTGAAAGTACTCAAGAAGTTCGGTTTTTTAGGCACTGGAAGCATAGCTACCAGGATTGTGAGACACTATTGACTGGTTATGATGGCAGCTCTTCCCATTTTCTATAGTCAGACTTAGTACTCTATCTGTTAAGATTGGATTGATGTAGGTTTGGATGACTTAAATGAGAATAGTCAAGTAATCTCTTTAGTGTATCTGACATTTATTAAGTGCTACCCAAATGATTGGTATCATAAATGAAATGTTTTTGTTTTTTAAAACAGGGTTTCTCTTTGTAACAGCCCTGGCTGTCCTAGAATTCATTTTGTAGACTGGGCTGGCCTGCCTCTGCCTCTGAGTGCTGGGAATAAAGGTGTGAACCACCACACAGCTAGTTTTTTAAGCTCTCAGGGACAATTTCATTAAAAGTTTGAGGAGAAAACAACTGCAGGCGTAAGCTGTAAACCTTGGCAGCCCTGTGACAGAAGGGAAGAAAGTCCTGCCCTTTAGTTAAGGGTCTGAGAAGGCTGACGATTGAGCCTTGAGGCTCACATTGCAAGGGCGGGGGTGGGGGTGGGTAATAAGCTGTGATACAGCATCGGAGAGTGAGTGAGAAGGCCCAGCGTGCCATGGGGTGCACACCCAGGGCAGTGATAGAAGGAAAAGGAGAATGAAGACTTTACCACAGCCTCTACACCTGGCTGTCAGGGCAGCTTTGTGCTAGAGGATCCCTTAGGAATTTGGCTTGGGTGTATGCGTGATTTAGGGTTTATTCACTGAAGTGTACCTCAGTGTCATACATGTTAATAGGTGTGTGCTTTGACTTTTCTAAGTCTTTGTAGAAGCAGTGGACAATGTGCAGTGTGATAATTTAGACACAACAGTAGAAGGCAAGAAAAGTCAGTAACTTGGATTAGTAGCCTCCATAAAAGAGAAAGAAAAACATTGTTAGTTGGCCCTGCAGGACTAATCTGTTGACATTAGTGAGAAACTCATGAAATCTAATGCTGTGGGGAAGGGATTAGGGTAGAGCTGGTTGGCTGTAGAAACTTGTCTCCAGAATGTCCAGGAGGGAGCAGATTCAGTAAGAACTCATTACACTTAGGCCAGGCGGTGGTGGTGCACACCTTTAATCCCAGCACTTGGGAGGCAGAGGCAGGTGGATCTCTTGTGAGTTCGAGGCCAGCCTGGTCTGCAAGAGCTAGTTCTAGCATAGGCTCCAAAATTGCAGTGAAACCCTGTCTTGAAAAAAAAAAAGCTCATTACACTTATGGGCACATACTGTTTTTCTTTTCACACTGACCATATAAAAGACACAATTTAAAATAAAAGACTTTATTTGACCGTTTAAGAGGGTATGGTCTATAATCATGAAGCACTGTGGCTGGGGTGACTCTCTGGCAATGGGAGTTTGATGGGAGGCATTTACATCTCAGTGGGTCAGGAAGTAGAGAGCTTGGGCCAGAAGTAGGCTCAGAGTAACTCAAGTTCTTAACTTGCAAGACAGCAACATTATGTGGGGACCAATTAGTGAAACACCTGAGCCATTTCATAATTTCAGACTGTATAGAACCTAAAGAGGAATTTTCACCAGCTGTAGCAATACCCAATAGTTGATTGTTTTGTAATTTCCTCTGGTTTATAGATGGAGGATCCATGAAAAGTGTGTTCAGGTAGTTCAGTTACCAGGTTAAATGACCTTTGTTTTCTTTGCAGACTTTGAAGAGTGGTACTGTTCAGGAGCAGTGGCTTACAGACTTACATTACTGCTTTAGCGTGTACATCAGTGGCCATCCCCAGGGACCTAGTATATTGAATGCATTGTATTGAAGAAGCACCGTGGTACCTCCTGTTTGAAATTGTTCATGCACATCCATTTTATTTTGGAAAAATCTGATGTAATGTTTGACATTAAAGCTAAACTTTACAAGAAGTTGTTCACGAACTCCCTTTGTACCGAAGTGGGAAAATCAGGCATAAGAGTTCTTAGTGCGCTCTCATTGTCTGTCTGGAGTGCACAGCTTGCATTTCCTAAAAGCTGCATGTTTACAGGACATGATGATCTAGGGTACCTTCATGCACTTAGCAGCAAATTAGCTGAATCTTTGTGAGCCCATCCAGGTAAACCTGTTTCCATAATTTTGAATATAATCTACTAAACCAAAAGTCAAGGTCATTATTGGTGCTACTCAGCAGGGAAGTGTTGGAGGAGGCTTCTTGTTGGTTCCCGCAGCCCGGCTAGCTTAGACCCGAAATAATCACACAGAAACACTATTATTTAAATCACTGCTAGGCCCATTAGCTCTAGCTTCTTATTGGCTAATTCTTACATATGAATTTGACCCAATTCTATTAATATGTGTATCGCCATGTGGGCTAAAGTACAAGCATCTGTCTCTGGCGGGGCTCCATTGCCTCTCTCTGACTCCTCCCTTCTTTTTCCCAGCATACAGTGTAGCTTTCCCCACCTAGTTCTGTTCTTCCCTGCCATAGGCTCAAAGCAGTTCTTTATTCATTAACCAATAAAAGCAACACATAGACAGATGGACCTCCCACACTGTTTTCTTGTTAAATGTAAACAAACTTATAGACAATATTTGGGAAAAAGTGAGCACATGGCTGCAGCTTGTACCCTTCCAGGACCAGTTTGGAAACTGACAACTGTAAGGAATTAACAGTGTTTTTTCAGCCTCCTGGGCAGTTTCTAAAGGCAAACACTAGACCATGATTTTGATTTAAAATGTGATGTTCATCACATTATGTTCCAGGAAATTAAGGAGTTAAAGGTGCTGGCTGTGGCACAGGTTTCCCATCTGAGAGCTTCTCTAGAGGGAAAAAACCAGACCTGTGCCTAGCTGTCCGAAATCCCAACCAGCAGCAGCTTAGTGCAGGTGTTTTTGGTTAAGCTGGTGATTGCCATCAGTTCTCCTCTCCAGCCTCCTGGAGGGGAGGCGCACAACGAGGCACTCCATAGGAGCAAAGTGGAAACATTTGTCTTTGGAGCTGCTACCTCGTGTTCCGGATAATAAGGCTCTAGGTATGGAAAGTGAAGTGTTCCCGTGAGTAACAGAGGTTGATAGAGCAGAACTCCACACTGGTTCTGCTTTTCCCCCAGGGTCACAGCTTTGGCTTGTTCTTTGACTGACTGGCTGGTTGCAGATTATAAGAAAACTTCTTTGATCTTCCAACGTTGTCAAGATGTATAGATTGCAGACTGTGGACTGTTAAAAGTAAATGGATATTTATATTATTGATCTTAATGAAGAGAAAAGTTCTTTGTGCTGAGGAAAAAGGATTTGGAGTGGGGTTATCCCTGGACCCAAGGAAGGTGGTGAGCCTAGGTGCAGACGACTGTGGTTGTGTCTTCAAGACAGGGACCTGGGTTGTGAGTGGGCAGGACATGCTAGTATGCCTGTCATATGCCGTTCACATGGCACACGTCATTTATACATACCTTTGAATTCCTGTGCCACATACTTTTGTAAGTCTAACAGAAAAATTGGGTTTGTTTGAAGGAATGACAGCAGGGATCTCAGGCTTTTCTCCCCTCTTTAGAGGCTCTCAGTGTGTGGCCTAGGCTAGCTCTGAACTCATAACACTCCTGCCTCAATCTCCTGATAGTTGGCATTTCAGTACTACACCTGGCTGTCAACATTGGTTTCTTGGGTAACAGTATTAGGCTGCAACAAAAACATTAGTTTTACACACCATAACAATGGACAGCCACAAAAATGGCAGGTGGGAAAAACTTGCTGAAGATGTGTCTTACTCATAACGTCATGTGAAAGATAAAAGTAAGTATGAAATATGGGCAGTTTGGGGGAAGGAACACAGGTTAATTTCCCTGAGTTTAAATTACTGCTTTTAGAACATGGGCACTGGAAACTGGTATCTTGATATAAGTTGTCATCTATATTCCGCTCCAAAGGTGGAGGAATATATTGGGTTCCAATAGAGGTCCATTACCAATAACCACATGAGCCTTGGTCATTGCTCTTGCTAGTGGGAGCCCAATAAGGAGATGGGCATCCGTACAGAACTAGGTTCAAACCCAGTGATGGTGTATGTGTGGAAGATTGCTGAGAGCAGACTGCTTATTTGGGTTTCGTGCAAGCCCAGCAATAGTCCAGGGAGCCTGCATCTTGGGATTTCCATCACTCTCTGCCTTTCTATGTGTAAAGCCTTAGGAGGGCACTTCCCAAATTGGAACAACATGTACATTGCCCAGCAAATTTTTTTAAAAAATTGAATAGCCCACCGAGCAAAATTTGAAAAACCTTAGCACCACTGAATTCTTAAAGCAAAAAGCAAACAACTCAGTAGAGTTAATGCTTTTCTTTATGGTTCAACCACTTGATTCCATGTTTTAGGGCCTTCTATGTAAGTTCAATTCACTGAAATAATTGATAGACACGTTTTCTAGTTAAACCTTAGCACCTATCTGACAGGCTTTACTACTAAGTGTTTTGTGCTTAATGTGGGTGTGCTTGGGTCTAACAGCCTGTGTTGCCCCAAATTTGGGGCTAATCAGATTGTTTTGTTTGATTTCAGACAAGTCAGAAATTTGCAAGACAAACGCACTGCTTGTTCCATGAAGCCATTAAAAAGTCTCAAGTATGTCTTTGCATTTACTCAGTCTTTAAGCACCTCTAGGCTGCCAAACATCTTCATTTTTAAGGGCCAGTGGTAAATATGGATTTGAGAGGAATAATCTGATTGCCTACTTTGTATTTAATTATATCTAAATGCCATATATCTTGTAGTTTCATATGAAAGTTCTTATTTTGAAATATTTTCAGTCCAGTATAAGGACAGTCATGCCACGCAACTGTGGCCCTTGATTCCTTTGAAAGTTTCCAGCTACCCCACCTGCTACTCTCTGATCAGCCTGCCTTGTGCTACATGAATTAGCCAACTCTTATCAAAGATTTTGCAGTAATTACTCTGCTTTTCCCCACCAAAAACTAAACGGTAAAGTTCATGCTGACAGTCATTGTTCACCTTCCAGATACTCTCTGTTCTGCAGGATGGCCTGTAGATTAGGGAGGGGGGGAGCGTGTTGCCATGGCCACCTGTGAAGACAGGCCAGACCTGGCATTAGCTGCTGACAGCCCTGAACTTATCACCCACTCTTAATGCTGGCCTGAAGGAAGAGGCCCTGAGTAAAACTCCCATGTCTGGTGAGGGAAAAGAAGTTCCCTGTGCTGCTGCTGCTGCTGTGGGTGCAAGTGTGCTACTGAGCCTGACAGAATGCGCTCTAATGGTGCATGTGGCCTTTCATCTGTGGGGAGGGAGGTACTGAAGTCAAGGATTCTAACACACTCCTTTGAAGAAAGTCTGTGAAGAATGCAATAAAAGATCAATAATAGATAGCTACCATTTATATTTCTATTGGAGGTACTATTAATTGGTTTTTAGTTGTGAAAATTTTTTGCCTCTTAAAGATGTTTATTATAGTAATCCATGAAAAGGGGGAAGTCAAAGGATCATGGGAAAACTCATCCAGTTGCCTTACCTGGATTGAGATGCAGCACAGGAGGGCCTTTGGAAGGCTTGGGGGCATGATGTACTTTCCCGTCTTGAGAGCAACCTGCAATCAACCAGCAAGGCACCTATGTGTTAATGATCCCTGTGATCTACCAAGTTCTGAGTTCTCACTGAGGTGAGGGCTTGCCAGTGCCTGCCCAGATAGTTAGGCATGTGTGGGAATACGGTTCAATATCCTTTATAAGTTTGGTACTAGAAATGCTTCAGATTTTGGAGTTGGTTTGTTTGGCTATTTGCATGAACCTTTCTGGCTGAGTACCCCTAATCCAGTGGTTCAAAAGCTGAAATTATTCAGAATCAGAAACCTAATGATCACAGACGTAGGCTGGGAGCGGACAAGTCGAAATGCTGTCTAAACTGCAAGGGATGTTCCTAAAGGTGCCCGGGCTCTGTTTCTCTATTGAGCAGCTATCCAAAGTGCAAGGATATCTGGACTGATATATTCTGGGGGCCTTTTGTAGAGCTGGTACTATTTCAGGTTACAGCCACTCTCTGTTCAGTTCTGCAGTGCCTGGGTCATGGGCCTTGGCGTAGATGAGCAACACTGCTACCTCAGCCCAGAATGGCCAAAGGGACACGGGGTCTGAGGGCCCGGTGGGTTAATGTGAGGGGAGGGCCCAAGCAGACATCTGAGAGGTCTCTAAGAGGAGGGGCTCTGGCTGGAAGGAAGGCATTATACTGATTAGTGAAAAGTCTCCTGGTGACTGAAAATAAGACTTTTTTTTTTAAACTCTGCATGGAGAGTTGTCCAGTTAAGTCTTATTGCAGACTGGTGTGACACTCAGGATCCCGAGTGTTTGTTGCAGAGTACCCAGAATACTTACCATAGATCTGCCTGAGCACTGAGTGCCTTGCAGACTTGGTGGCTGACATGCCTTTGGGAGGACTTTTGGGTGTTCTGCTTACTGTGACGGACTTTGGGAACCTGTGTTCCACTTCTGTCCTCCAGACCCGAAGGAGCAGGGCTGTGCACACTTGGGTACATCTGAGCATGTCTCCAGCTCTGAGCTGCTTCACGTGCAGAAGACGAGGCAGGTGTTTCCTGAGCTGGTATCTGGTGGGGTCAGAGGACAGGCTGTCAGACCCTGCAGTGCTGACAGCTGAGGCAGTGGAACAAGCTCCCACCCCGGCTTCAGCACCCACACTGAGTGAGGTGTCACACATGAGCCAGGAGCTGGGTGTTTGGGAGGCTCTCCATGGCTGCTGGGATTCCCTGGGTGTACATGGGGAGTAGATGCTTACTAGGCAGAGAAAGGCACTCCAGACAGCAGAATTGGTACAAGCAGAAATGGGGCATCTATGCCCAAAACATGTGGTCAAAGCACCATGAGCTTGGTTAGGGGAAGGATCTATGGCTGAGCCATGCTGTAGGAGCCAGCAGTGTTGATCATGGAATATTCCAGTCACCATCCTAGGGTTTGAGTCCTGGGGAGGCACATTGTAGGACATTTGTAATGACTAAGCATCTTGGGAAGATGATACCAAACCCAGAATTTTGTGGCCTTGCACTGCTAATGGGTCTGCCCCACTCATGATGGCACACATGGACATAAACACCTCAGATATAGTCAAGTCTTAATTGTTAATAAAAATTACAATTTTAAGACTTATTTTGGGGGTAGGGGCTAAGGTCGCATCTTCTCACACCATCCCTGTCTTCTGGCTCTTTCCTGGACACGTTCCCTACAAAGACAGCCAGGATTTCATGAACAAGAGTGTCAAGTCCTGTCCCCTTATCCCCTTCATTGTTCTTTGGGCTTGGTGCCAGACACTGTCCAAGGACAGGCAGTACTTGGGGTTTCTGTAGATAAGGGAGAACAGCTGAAACAATCACTCAGTGTGCTTTCCCACGGGCCCTTCGAGCACTGATGTCCCATCTCAGGTCGGCACAATGGTGGAGCCCAAGCAAACCTGCATATTCACCTGCCCAGGTGGGCGTGCACAGTGAGTCCCCGTTCCTGAGGGAATGACTGGGCTCATTTACTCTGGACACTTGGTGACAGAATCTGTCAACCTTGGACTCTTCAAAGGGACCCAAGCAGACAGTCTGAGGAGAGACCTTTCAGCTAGGAACAGCTGTGGCCTGAAAGGGTAAGCCTTGCTGTTTTCAGTAAAGATGCTTTAAGCAAAGTTTCCTTGGCTGCTAGCCAGGGCATGTGCTGGCGTGATTCTCCAAGTGGAGAAATAGTGGCTATTCTCACCTGTGACTTGGCATGGGGGTGACCATCTTAAAGTCAGTACTCGTGCCTTCTAGCTCTGGAATGTTGGTTAAGCCAACAAATCTCCTTGTGCCTCAGTTTCCTGATTTGTGGGATGAGGTGAGGACAGACCTACCTCACCGTGGTTTGAGGATTTGGCCCAGTAAATGCTGACTGCTATTGGCAATGGCAGTGACAGCAGCAACTGATGTAGAACTGTTCCCTGACGTGTAGCACCCCTTCTCTAACTTCAAAGAGGAGCACAAGTCTCCTCTGCCTACCACCATTATCATAACCGCAGCAAACACACTAGTGATGAAGGGCCTAGGATGTGGGCCAGTCACAGTCAAGTGCTATTATAGGCACAAGTCATTTTCCTGAGCGTTTGTGTCCTTGTCTGGATGGCCTCCTTGGGATGTGACTGGAGCCACGGGAGCTTGGGCGCATTATTCAAAGCCTGGACGAGCACAGATGAGAAGGCCTGGCTCTGGGTTGTGTCGTCTTCGGCAGGGTGTTCCCGGAGGCCTTTCTGTTGGCTGCTGTGCTCCCTGCTAGTACTGATGGGCTGTGACACACCACATATGCAGTTCCCAGTGGCTTGCTGTTTTGTCTCCCCAGCATTACAGGCCACATAACTCCTGTGTTGTCACCAAGGACGGTTTCACTTGGATAGAGTGGAGACTCAGTGTGAAGGAGACTGATACAGGAAAATCTGCCCCTACCCTAGAGGTAATCAGGCTCCGCACATCCCAGTCCTATGACATAGCCTCCACCCCAGATTTTAGGCCCCAGCTCAGTCTGTGTGTGATGGTGGTTCAAATATGTTCATTGATTTTTAGCATAATGATCTTGTATATCTAAGCACTGGTTTAGATATTTGTAGTATGACAAATTCCTGGGTTAGAGATAAAAAAAAAAATACCTTGTGATATGACAGGACAGGTAAAGGCACCTGTTACCAAGCCCAATGTCCTTCCTGTGTTTAATTCCTGGGACCCACATGATAGGAGAGAACCAGTTCCCGCAAGTTGTCCTTTGATCTACACACACACACACACACGATAAACATTAAAATATTCTTTAAAAAAAAAAAAGATTCTGGGGCTGAAGAGATGGCTCAGAGGTTAAGAGCACTGACTGCTCTTCCAAAGGACCTGGGTTCAATTTCTAGCACACATGGCTCACAACTGTCTGTAACTCCAGTTCCAGAGAAACCAATAACCTCACACAGACATACATGTAGGCAAAACACCAATGCACATAAAATAAAAATAAATAAATTAAAAAAATAAAAAAGATCCTACATATGATGCACCAGAGTTTACAAAGCATGCAGCAGTCTCATGTACAGGAGTTGGTAAATCCCACTTTACAAACAGGAAAACTGAGGGTCAAGGGAGGCCCAGGGATTTTGCTTAAAGTTAGGTTGCTGTCAGAACCGCAGCGGAAAACTGGGCTTGTTCTGTACTGCCCTGTCCTCGGCACGTACCTCTACAGAAAAATCTTCCATTTTACTTACACCACGTGAAGTGCTGGGAGGGAGAGGTACATCCATGGGAAGAAGGCTCCATCCAGTTGCCTTTATCCTGAACACAGCTCACCAGAACACAGAAGACAGCACAGGACGTAACAACAGCAGGCCGGTGGCGGACTGCAGTCCCTGGCCCTCTTACCTTCGCCAAGCTCGCTGGATGACTGCTGCGGCCTTGTTCTTTCTGCGGAATAGCTCTTTCCTACTTAGCTCCCTCTGGATTATCTGCAGGCGCTGCTCTACAGGGAGAAGGTGGATATTCACACTCTGTCCAGGAGGGGGGCCATGGACCACATTTCTCTCTGGAGATGCCCGGGCATCCTCACACAGCTTCTTGCATCCAGACCTCAACTCTTCTGTACGGAGTGGCAGATCTGAGGAGACCCCTCCTACAAGCTTGTCCGGGGTCACCTTGTTTCTTGGTGTGCGGTGATGGAGAGGGCTCTGTTCAGTACAGGCAACGTCCCTCCTGGCACTGCCAGGCCGGCTGGACCCAGCTGGGGAGCACCTGTCTCTGAGCTGGTGGGTGCGCCTTTTCTGGGAAGCACCTCTGGGCCTGGGTGCCCTGTCCTGCCTCCTGCTTGCCTTCCTGGGGCTGTCCTGCTGGGACGCACTTGCAGGGCTGGAGTCCTCTCCTTTCTCAGCAGGCTGGGCTGACCCAAAGGACAAGGGCTGCCTGGCCCTGCTTGGTCCCTCCACGCATTGGTGCTCTCCATTGGTCTCACCTCTGCACTTCTCCACAGAGGATGCTCCCTGATGCCTGGCGCCATCACCGCCTTCACGGGATCTGAGATGCACATAGGCAGAGGGGCCTCTGCAGTGTTCCCTGGGTGTTTCTTGGGTAGACAAGGAAAAAGAAGAATAACAATCAGTGTCTAATACTTTCAGGTGAAGGCTGTTGTGTTCATCTGTTCACAAGAAAGATGCAGACACTTCCGGTAGCATCACAGTGACCATGGCAATGTAACAGTAACACAATAACACAGAACAAAACTCATTTTTCCCCAGCAATTTGATGAGTTAGGCAGCCAGAAAGCATTCTGTTTCTTTCTAGAAATACCCATTAAAATAGCAGGAACATCCTTTTAAACGTACCCTCTTGCTTTAAAAAAAAAATAAAGGGATTCTGGATGCAGAAAAGAAAATTTGAAAGGCAGAGTGATGAGGGCGTGAACTGAATCCACCAGTGTCCGCTGTCCAGCAATGGAGCAGGTCAGGGGTGGCCTTATTAGACACCTGGCTGTGTCGAAACAGAGCCTTGCAGGTAGAATGTGAACTGGAGTGGAGACCCTGCAAGCAGCCGGAGGCTCCTGAAAGACACAAGCCGCATTACAGTGTGCTTGCCAGCACCAGGAGATGAAGACCATGTGTCTCTACCTAGACTCCAGATGGGTGGAGTCTCCCTTGTGAATTTGAACCCAGTTTTGTATTCCATGTGGGTTCAGTGTGTATTTCTTATATATACAATGTTTTGCCTGCATGTGTCTCTGCAGGCCAGAAGTTGGCACCAGATCTTATAGGTGGCTGTGAGCCACCATGTGGTTGCTGGGAATTGAACTCAGGATCTCTGGAAGAACAATCAATGCTCTTAACCGCTGAGCCATCTCTCCAGACCCCTCAGTGTGTATTTCTTAACCTTAGGACACATTAATATACAAACTGGTCAGGGTGAGGTATCCCAGGATGGCCGACAAAAAGCATAGGCAATATTGCTTTTGTGTGTCATGTCCTCAACTAAACATATGCAGGGGGGTCTTCTGAAGGAGATTATCACGGTCCAAAATTATAAAGTGTACAAGGGCAGAGTCTGCCTTGAATGACAGTTAATGTACAACATGGAGGGATTAGGTCTCCCAGAAGTTTGGTAAACATACATGAGATTAAAAATATGCAAAAAGATATGTCTGAAAAAAGTGAACAAAACACAGAACAAAAAACCCAATTCAATGAAGACAGCACCAATGTAAACATCAGGCAGGAACTTGTGCTCCTGGGGAGGCAGAGTTGACACATGCCTCCACGGAGGATGGTGGAGATGCAGAACAAAAGGATACCATCCATGGGATGTGCTGAGGAGCCAGCAACAGAAACAGGAAGAACTGAGACTCAGGTGGTTCTGGTGAGGAAGGCCTGTACGGATCCCAAGGTCTGATGGTCAACTTTTCAGCCTAGAACCTGCTACTGGTTTGGGGCTGGGACCCTGAACAGCCCAAGGAGACAAGGTGAACTGGCAGTAGCTTCACAGCCGCCACAGCTCAGCTCTGGGGCGGGATCACAGGATCTTGAATTGCTGGCCCTCCCACTGTCAGTCTTTACTATCACCCTAGGTTTCCAGTTGGAATGTCAGTGTTTCCTTCTCAGCTGGAAATGTATGGGCTCGTGAGCCAAGTCAGCAGAGCAATAGTAAAGTGAGAAGAATAGATGAGATTACATGTTATAAACATTATCAGGTATCATATGTGTGAGAATATCTATCTATTGTGCTTTGAATAAGAATGTCCCCCATAGATCCATATATTTGAACAGCTGGCCCCCAGTTTGGGAGCGGTTAGGAGATGTGGCCTTGTTGGAGAAGGTATGTCACTGAAGGTGGGTTCTGAGGTAATCCCAGTTAACGCGCTCTCTCTCCCTCTCCTCTCCTCTCCTCTCCTCTCCTCTCCTCTCCTCTCCTCTCCTCTCCTCTCCTCTCCTCTC
>NW_026067972.1:1660524-1681712 GCF_014885135.2 Alexandromys fortis
CTCTTCTCTCTCTCTCTCTCTCTCTCTCTCTCTCTCTCTCTCTCTCTCTCTCTCTCCCCCGCCCTCTGTCATGCTCCCCGTCATGAGGACATGGACTTGCCCTCTGAAACTGTAAGCTCCAATAAACTCTATACATTGCCTTGGTCATGCTGTCTATTCACAGCAACAGGAAATTAACTAAGACATATATTCAGATAATGTTTCCAGAAATGGGTTTTAACATAAGTGTAATTTAAAAAATTATTACACTTAGTGAGTGTGTGTGTGAGGACAATTTGTAGAACTTCATTTTTCCTTCTACCATGTGGGTTCTGGAGCTTGAACTCAGGCTTGACAGCAAGCACTTTAACCCACTGATCCACCTCTCCAGCCAAACTATTCTTAGTGTAAAAGAATATGGTACTTGTTATAGAGGGTTTTGTGTGTGTGTGGTGCATGTACATGCACGCATGTTTCTCCTATATCTATTCAATTGTGCAAAGTAAACACAGAAAATATAACCCAGGAATAAAAGCACATTTTCCCGCTGCTCACTGCTGGAGAGGGAAACGGCACAGCCACTTGAAAGGGAGAGTGGCGGTTTCTCACAAAGCCGGCATGTGTTCCCCATTGCTGCTTGCTAGCTGTCTCATCTCTGCCCTCTCCACAGACCAAGCTCCCTCACACCCGCCATCATCACTGCCTTCACGGGGCCTGACACACACTCAGGTAAAGAGACACTCCTACCAGATTCCCAGAGGAAGATAAAGCACCTTTGGTATTTACCCAAGTAAGAACTCTCTCCACCTCCCCTAGGCAACTCTACTCTTGTGGCGTTCTCCTACTCTCCAAGCCGCCACCACTGCCCGAGTACCGACCCCATCTGGTCCTTCTGATCCCTCCACTCAGACACAGTCATCTTGTTGATGATCAAGACTGCTTCCATCCCCACAGCCTACATCTGCACAGTGCTGTGGAATGTCTTTAATCTACATGGCCTACCACATGGTGCTCATTACTTTCTACACAAGGCATAATCTTCCCTTGTTACTTTAAGTTTATTTTACAATTTTTAAATTTGAGACAGGCTGGCCTTGAACTCTTGGTGATCCCTTCTGCCTCAGTTTATAACTGCTGGGATTACGGAGGTAAATCACTGCACCCTACTCCCGATGTGGGAGGGTCTTCTTTCCATCTGTTGCTTTCATTGGTTAATTATTAAAGAAAACTGCTTGGCCTGATAGGGCAGAATTTAGATAGGCGGAGTAGACCGAATAGAATGCTGGGAAGAAGGGAAGTGAGCCAGATGCTGCCTCCGTGCCTCTCCTCTCCAGGGCAGCCGCCATGGAGCCAGCTGCCGGGTCAGCCATGCTGAATCTTTCCCGGTAAGCCACCACATCGTCGTGCTAACAGAAATGGGTTAATCAAGATGTGAGAGTTAGCCAATAAGAGGCTAGAACTAAAGGGCCAAGCAGTGTTTAAAAGAATACAGTTTGTGGGTTGTTATTTCGGGTAAAGCTAGTCGTGCGGGAGCTGGGCGGGACAAAAAGCAGGCCTGCTCGCCCCTTACTACATACTCCTGTCTCATTAGGACCCTGAGGCTTGAAGCATCACTAGCCTCATGTTACACAGCCAGTGAGTGGTGGGGTCTGTCCTGGTAGGTTTTTGTTGTTGTTGTTAACTTGACGCAAGCTAGAACTTCTTGAAAAGAGGAACCTCAAAAATGCCATCATCAGATTGCCAGCAGACAAATCTGTAGGGCATTTTCTTGATTACTAATTGATGGAGAAGGGCCCAGCCAACTGGAGGCAGGTGCTATAAGAAAGCAGGATGACAAGCAGGGCATTGGTGGTGCACGCCTTTAATCTCAGCACTTGGGAGGCCGAGACCCGTGGATCTCTGAGTTCAAGGCCAGCCTGGTCTACAGTATGAGTTCTAGGACAGATAGGGCTACACAGAGAGACCCTGTGTCGAAAAACCAAAAGCCAAAGGGAAAAGGAAGGAAGGAAGCAGATGAGCAAGCCAAGCACTGTTCCCCATGCTGTTTGCTTCCATTCCTGTTTCCTAGTTCCTGTCTTGAGTTCCATCTTACATTGATAGAACTTGATGCCCATCTGTGATGGGCTGAAAGGTGTAAGCTGAAATAAACCCTTTCTTCCCTATGTTGCTTTTAGACACGTGTTTAAAACAGCAAGAGAAACCCTACTAAGACAGAGTTCACATGTAAGCCCAAATCCATGCAGCCAGCACGCTCTGCATACAGTATATACCACACAGCAAGACATGCTGAGGCTTACCGTTCTTCAAAATACTCAGGTTTCTGGTCCTTTTTGTTTTTTTAAAAAATGATTTCTAATTGTTTGTATGTGGGGAAGGCAGGAGTGGGGGAGTGGTGCAGTGCCCATGTGTGCAGTGCCAAGGAGGCCAGGAAAAGGGTCAGGTCCCCGGAGCTGTGAGCTCCCTTCAGTGTGGGTGCTGGGAACCTGAACTCTGATCCTTTGCGAGGACCGTCCAGTCCCATGCAGCCATCTCTCTAACCCCTAGTGGCCCTTCTGAGGAGGCCATGCTGGGTGCTTTGCAAGGCAATTAAGCTCCTCTGTTCCCTGAGTCGGTAAGGATGGGCAGCGGAACAGAGGCACCGGTACTTCCCACTTGCTGGATGCTCCCATTTCAAGGTGTAATGCCTACTCCCGTTAGATGAGTAAACCCAACCCTTCTCAATGTGACCCAACAACGAGAGCTGTAGTGTCTTTTGTCCAGTGATGTGGGGCTTCCTGGGAACCCCACAGAAATAGCATCTACCTTCCCCATTTGTATTGTGGCCTCTTGGGCAGGTGAACAGGGTCAAAGTTGTGAAATGGGAGCTCCATTTCCTTCCAGCGCAACCAGCGTCATTAGCCTCCTGTCCAGCTCTGGAGGAGGTAACAGCAGAGACCCTGTCTGCATATCTGAATATAGCTCTTCATAAAAGCTCCATATTAGGGTGTCACTTTCTATTTTCAAATGAGCAAGAATTCCCTTATCTCAGACTTGTTTGACAATGGTTTATACCAAGGAATAACTGTGTTCTAATGTACATCCTTATGTACATGTACTCATGAATGTGCACAGACATAACTAAAGCATGGTGCTTTAGAACATGCAATGTTCTTTTAGCTACATTTTTATTTGTGTGTGTGTGTGTGTGTGTGTGTGTGTGTGTGTGTGTGTGTGAGTGAGAGAGAGAGAGAGAGAATGAATATGAATATGCAGCAGTGTATGCTAAGGCAAGGGTGTGGAAGTCAGATGATCCCTTGAAGGAGTCAAGTCTCTCCTGTCCTTTGGGTCCCGAGCATGAACACAGGTTGTTAGGCTTGGAGGCAAGCACCTTCGCCTCTGAGCCATGAAAGTTGAGGCAATCCTCCTACTTGAGCTTCATGAGTGCCAAGATAACAGGTTTATGCTCTGGGTCCAGCCTATGTGCAATGTTTTATGCATACACACACATACACACACACATATACACACACATACACACACATATATACACACACATGCGCTTTTCTATTGCAGGCTATACTCCATATATCACATAACAGAAGGAATACGTTACAATAGCAAATACCATAATCTGGTCCAAACTATGCATGAGAAGCCCAGCTAGACGCAGTGTGACTAAGGGACAGAAGAAATGCTGATCAGAACCTGAAGAAGTGTGCAGTGTTGGAGGTCTGAGGCCACCTATCATGACCCTGTCCATTCACAGCTCACCTGCTGGCTCTAGAGTGAGCTGACATGCACCGCCCTGCCCATACAGTCACACTGTCTGGAGAGCCCCAGCAGAACAGCACTGTCCACCTGAGGCTCCAGGGTCAGAGTCAGCGCTCACATTCCTGTGCTCACTACTGGAGGAGAGAATCTGGTGACGTGGTTCTCAGCCTTGCCTGCTAATTCAGCACTACAGGGTACAGAGTGGGCTAAGAGCTTCCCTGCTAGATGAATGCTTGCATGACTCAGTGGACTGAGCAGAGAAACTCATCTTGCCACAGAAATGGGTTTACTGGGCACATGCCCAGTAAAGACTGTGGCCGGATGTGCCTCCTACTCCACCTGAACAAGACCATCAGATGTGTATTCTGTTCTCACACTACAGTTGGGATTCAGGCATGTGGGAACATGGATAATACATCTTCATTTATACATAGTTATAAATAAATACATTTATTTATATGTCTGAATTAGAAGAGTCCCACTCTGGGAACCTCCAACACATCTGAACTTCAAGCTTGATATGATCGTTGGGATAAGATTTGGGGTCTGAGATAAAAGTAAGACCACTTCTTATATCAGAAACATGTGACCAAGCTGTGCCCCAAGTGGAGATGTGACAGACTACTCAACAGTTCCTCCCATGCCAGAGTGCACATCACTGAGTCTGAGTTGGTCCCTAACTCTCACTGACCCGCAAGCATGGTATGTGCATTCTGCAGCCTGTTTCTAAGGAGGTTCTGGAGTTTTTGATTTTGTTTCCTAGGAACACTGTGTAGGGTGCCAGTCTAGCTTGCTGGAGGATGGAAAGGACATGCAACAGGGTCATGGAATCACAAGTGACAGTGGCACTGCTGCCAGACATGTGAGGCATGACTAAGACAATGCAATCCAATCTGCTCTCTGTCTGAGGGAAGCCATAAGGACAAGGCCTTTGGAAACCTGCAAAGGAACTGGTAAGCCACAGAATTCTGGGAAACGATGAGCTGGTGCTCTAAGCCACTTAGCTTCAGTGTGAAGTGTCCTATAGCAGTAGACGACAACAGCAATCCAGTATTTACAGATCTTGCAGTCTGGTGGGAAAAGTAGATAAAGCCACCAGGAATAACAGTGAAGCTGATGTATAGGGGAGGCCAGGAGAGGGGTGGGCATAGAACACGGAAGTGTGGCCTTGTTCAGAGGGGTGATATGGTTGGACCAGAGAAGAAGCACTTTTCATTCATACAGAAAACAGAGAAAATGTCACCTGACAGGGCCCTAAGAAAGAACCCAAAGAATTTAACATGGCTGCCATATCATGGCAGCTAATCAGTACCCATGATGTGGGCACTGTACTTGGGCTTACGGTGCTGACACATGGACACTGAATGGAATCCCAGAAATGTTTAGGCCTTTACGTATGGTGAGATTAGCAGTTTGGCTTAATACCAGTACCAGTTACTAAAGATTTATAGGTCACAGGCTAGAATAAATCCTATAGAATGTTTTCTTTCTAGCCATAACTTCCATTTTATAGCTAAGGAAACTGAGATTCAGAGAGACAGGCTGGATTGCCCAAACAAGTGACTAAGTGACAGCGAGACCTCAGAGAACTTTTCATAATAATTTATACTAAGATATTTGCTTTTTAAAAATCATATCAGCATTAGCCTGTAACTTTTGGGAGGCTCTCATTAATCTCTAGTCTGGGAGAGCAGTTCAAAGGGCTTCAACTGGTTTGTGCAAACACTGCGGTCCATGACAAATACCTGCTTTCCCAGGAGTCTAGAATTATGTGTACACTAAGCTGAGGTGCCTGTGTAAAATCACGACCTCCTAGGCTCATGGGAGTTTTTCTGGAAGAAAAAAGGTTGTAAAACTGGTCATTATAATTTGCTGCTGAAGTAAAACACTCTCTCTTTCTCTCTCTCTCTCTCTCTCTCTCTCTCTCTCTCTGTGTGTGTGTGTGTGTGTGTAACTTTCCCAGAGCCTTTGCATGGAGAAGTTTTTCCTTTGTTGGTTTTGCTGTGGGTATTGTAACATATGTCACAGCTCTGAGGACATCCACTTCAGAATCCTGTATATTTCTCCCAGTAACTGACCACATTAAAGAGTCTTGGGGACTCTTGGCACCAGATGAACTGCAACACAGAGAAGACAAATCAGAAACCCATGGGGAGATAAACTTTTGAGAACTAAAGATAATGAAAGCATCTTGAAAACAGAGGAATGACATGCTACCCAGGAATGTTCCCAAGGAAGACCAATGTGTATGACAATGGTTTTTCTCATCTCAAACCAAGGAACCCAGAAGGAAGTGACATAATATGGTAAAAGAACTGCCAAGCATGGATCCAATGTGGCTTCTTGGGAACTCAAAACAAGGGAAAATGCCATGACTATGCTGCTGGTAGACAGTAAAGATTAGCTACAGAAAGCTCTTCAACCACAAAGAAAATGACAGGAATAGGAATCTTAGAGCATCAGGAAGAAGGGATAACAACAGAAGGACAGAAATATGTGTATCTAAATTAGCTTTCTTTATGACTTTTATAAATTATATTTGATGACTAAAATGAAAATTATAACATCTGATCTTTGCCAATGATATTTATTTAAAGGTTTGTTTTTATTATTTTTAAAATTAAGTATGTATATACATAATATATTACTAATATATATAATTCCATATTATTATACTTAGTATATACTTTACATATATATACATGCATACACATATACACACACATATATATATATGTAACTGTGTGTCAGTGGGCAGGGATATGTAAGTGTGAATGCAAGTACCCATGAAGCACATAAGACAGAGCCGGATCTTCTGGAGCTGGAATGTCAGGGGATTCTAAGCAACCTGATGTGGGTAGCCCCAGCAATAGTATTAAAAGTGGTACGGCTACCTAGTGAAAGAGTAGTCTGAATGTTTCACTCAGTGGTAACATGCTGCTATTAGCAGACTGAAGCAAGTTACATACGTAATACCCAGAGCCATAGTGCCAAAACTAGATCAAAGAAATATACTCAGAACCCCGACAAATTAGTTAGGCTAGAATCCCAAAGTGCAGTAAACGTCAGCAACGCAAGAAGAGAGAAAGACAAACACCACAGAGCATGCTGCAGCAGGTCTCAGATCTGCCCTACTAACTGCCTGGCAAAGCCCGCTCTATGGGTTGTTGATAGATAGCACAGGGCACACTTACCATTTGGCTTTCTGGAGGCTGTTCCCTGAAGGTCTGAGGAAGAATCCTTGTGGGAAGCTCTGCCTGGACACTGACCTAGAGACCTGCTGTGCTCTGGGTCAGCGCCCTGGACTGTGTGGCCAGCAGGTGGTTGTTGGCTAGGGTCCGCACTCTGCTTGCTGGGCTTGCTCTGGGGGCTGGGTGGACAGGGGAGAATGTGGGGACTGGGGTCTGTGCTTTGCAGCTCTTTTTGCTGTTCAGCTTCTTTCCTCTTGTTTTCCTCCTCCCGTTTTCTGGAAACAAAGCCAAAGAAGAAAAAGTCAAAAGGGCCTCAACTGCTTGAGAGTCTTCAAGAGAACTGAAAGGTTGGGAAGAACTGTTACAGCACAGGATGGTTATGGATAAACACTTTCTATGGCGGGCTTCTCCTCTAAGTATGATAGCAACCACCTCCTCGTCCCAGGCCTTACAGCCTGAAACCATCAGGCAGATCACTCTGCGTAGCTGAGATACAAACAGTCAAGCTAGGTTACTAGAATGTGTAATTTACCAATCATGTGGGCCCTGGAACTAACCACAACTCCGCTCCTTTCTCTCCTGCTCCAGAAAGCAGAGCAGAGTGCCCCTGAGACCACAGGGACTGCCTTGACTCAGCTCTGCTTGTAGAAAAGGCTGTCACAAATGGAAACGACATGGAAAAGATACTTGCAGGCAACCTCAAAGCTCTAGCCAAGAAGACAAGCAAAACCCTTTGCAAGTGGGCCCCTGTGATGATCTTCAAAAGCCAGACACGAGCAGTGCACTGGGGGGCTCAGCTCAGCCTTTGAGCAGCAATGTAAAAGGAGCCCGGAGCAGAGGCCAGGCCCAGAGACCAGCAGCAAGGAAAGGCAAGCCAGTTCAGTCTCCCAGAGAGCTGGCTCGGGTCAGAAATGGGGAGGGGCTAAGAACAGAAGGGATTCTAGGAAAAGAGGAAGAAGGATCCTAACATTTCCTGAGTCTCTTTTCTACTGGGCACTGAGGACACAGAATGAAGACTGCAGACCTCAGGTCTACGCTAGGGATTCTTCTACCCAGAAAGGAGCAACTAAGAGAAGATAAACTTAGCCTACCATGGAAGAAATATTACAGTAGTGTGCCTGCATAAAAGTGGCGAATTCTGTGCGGAGGAATCTGTGGTCCTAGCTTCTAGTGCTCAGGTGTGCAGGTATCTGGTGGGCAGAGATGGAAGGGCGGGGCCTGGCTTGGCCTGCTGTGCTGACCCCAGAGTGTATCAGTTTCCAGATGGCGAGAGAATCTGGTCACTACTACAGAGTCCACCAAAAGCAGACTGATGAGGGAGTGGTCTGGAGAAGCCATGCTGGGAAATTTGGAAGATGTCTCTACCTGCCCTGCAGCTGGCTGGCAAGTGGGCGCAGCTGAGCCGCTCTCCTGTCAGAGACCAGTCAGCCCTTGTTAGAGCTCAGAACTCCAAGCTGACCAGCAGTGCTCTGAGACAGGGGCTTTACAGTCTTGGAGGTTTACTTATTGAGATGGAAAGCTGGTGTATCACAATAGCTGAGTCGGAATCTTCAGAGGAAGCTTGAAGGCAGGACTGGGGGCTGTAGAGAAGCCTAGACAGTGGCTAGTTCTGGGGCTGCCTGCTGAGGCAGGTCTGCTAGCATCACCTCAGGGGGAAGGAGGGGCTGAAGTAACACAAGAGGAGGGTGGAGGGGAGAAAAAGGTCCAAGAAGCTCTGTAGAGGAAGGGGCAGCTCCCCTCGGGGAAGCACAGAAAAGGACTTAGGCCCTTGCCCCTCACATGCTAATTGGCCAAATCACCTGGGATCTTGTGAATTACCCATTCTGATTAATCTGGATTCCATGCTCTGCATTTCCTATACGCGCTCGGGTAACACAACTCTAGCTGCTTCTCTGGTCTGTCCTGCAGCAGCTAGGTTTAAGAAAGAGGGAGCGCCTCGTGGGCATGAAAGGTGCCTCTCTGTGATGTCGCCATGGCAGGGTTTGCCACACTAGTGTAGGCTCTTTCACAAGCAACCTGGCAGTCCATGGGGCCAGGACACTTGCCGAGACTCACAGACCAGAATGGAAACCGCCAAAGAATGTCTGCTCTGTGGTGGTTCATCTGGATGGTCAACTTGGCCAGATTACATATAACCAACACCAGTAAAGCATGCCTCTGAGCATTCTGTGATGGTGGTTTTGAGAGACAGTTAGATCCTGAGGTCTCTGGTTTAATGAATGCATCGTTCTTTTGATGATCTTATTGCAGCGAGCTGAAAGGTAGAGGTGGGGCCTAGCTGGAGGAAGCAGGTAACTGGAGGTGGGCATTTGAAGCTATATTTGCCCCTCCCCTTTCTGTTCGTTCTTCCTACTTGGCTGCTATAATGTGGGCTGCTGTGCGCCACTACACCCTCCCCACCAGCAAGGATGGGTTGCACTGAAACCATGAGCCAAAATTCTATTTCCTCAGTCATTTTGGTCATAGCAGCACAGAAGTAACCAATACAGTGTCCAGTGAGTCCTTCTGACAAAGGGGGAAACTAAGGCATAGAAGGCATGTCCAACGTGTAGCCACTGGGCTGCATTTCCGGAGAGCTATGAATGTGGTCAAACACAATTGTGTATAGCAATATCATGCCACAATCTCAAAAGGTTAGGGCTGGCGAGATGGCTCAGTGGATAGAGGTGCTTGCTATGCAAGCCTGAGAACCAGAGTTCAATCCCAGGGACCCACATGCTGCAGAAGGAGAAGACTGACCCCACAAAGTTATCAGCTGACCCCCACATATGCACCAAGGTGTGCACACCTACACACACATACCACATACATACACGATGGGGGAAAAGACTATACAGCTCTAGAGAAGGCCAGATGAGACATCTCAGAACCACTGCACGGGCAGTTACAGAATATTTATTTATTACATTCTTGCTGTATGCCATGTGTTGTAAGGTACCGGAGATATGAAGACAAAACACACGATCCCTGCTCTTAAGGAACTGACAGTCGAGTGGGGGAACCAGATGCACACCCTCCTGCAGATGGGGGGAAGGTCTGGGTGGGATGAGTGCTACAACCGAGGTGTCTGCACAGAGATAAGGGGGTGCAGGAGGGAGACGCTAATTAGACAGAGGCAGGGAAAGACTTCTTACGAAGAATGTCAGAGGAGGGAAGAGTGGAAAGAGAGGTTATTCTGGTCCAAGGGAAGAACATGAGCAAGACTTGAACCCTGCTCACACCCAGGCTTTGACTGACAAGACATCTCTAGTGCTTGCTGTGATTTTAAATTTCCCTTCTACAGTACCTTGAGAGATGACAACTGAGCTCCCGCTGGAACATTCCAGTGAGCAGACCTGACTACAGCATGAGACAGAGGTTTGGCTGTAACCTTTCCCGCTGCTGTTGCTCAGTGTCTGGGGTCTGTCAGCCTCTATCCCTTCACTGTCTCTGAATAACAGGTGGAGTAGTATTTGGTCTTTAACGTCCTCTCCAGGGAATAAGAAAATGTTGCGTGTCTGGGACCTTTGGCTTATTGAACGTTAGAGCTGGAAAGGCCTCAGAAATTCAGTCCAGGTAAAAAAAATCTCTCATGACTTACCAGTCACTTTGATAATGAGAGTAAAAAATCTATAACTCTTCTTTCCCCAAAATGAATATATACTCTTGACATATGAAATGCTGTCTATGGTATGAGGGCATTCCTAGAACCTTGCGGTCCACCTGATTAAGGAAACTTCTGAGGCTCTGAGGCACTGGGTTGCATGAAGGAGACCACAGAAGTAACTCCTCATGGATTAGATGACTGTGTGAGCAAAAGAGTGGGACACACAGCCAAGCCCTGAAGAGAGGCTGATGAACTGGGGGGTACAGGGGAGCAGGCTGCAAAGCCCAGCCCTGAAGAGAGGCATCAAGGAAGATGGGTGATTGACATAACAAGGCTCCACCTAAGTCTGATTTCCACTCTATGCTCTGACAGGGAAATTATAGTATATTTATTTTGGCAGCAACATAGTGCCCTATGAATTATGAAGTGCTTTTAAATTAGTATGGGTATTTCTTAAATAGGACTTTCTAAAACACCACTTAGAAAGTCTATCTGTAATCTTCGTCTCTCCCAACTTCTCCATCATGATTTAGAGATCACTTTCCTGCGTGTTTAATGAATCCTTTCACTTGCTCACTTTACATACGTGATTCCCGATGTCCAAACATGGTTATATAAGAAACGGACACTGAGATAATGGCATGTGCCTGACACACCTTCATTAAAGATTCAGCAGCAGAATTCTGGGTTTTATTTCTGAAATCGAAATCTCTCAAAATATCAAAGGCAAATCAAACAACAACTCAGAACTTAAGAAATACCTGCTGAGAGTTAAAATGAAAATGAGAGCAGTCTCCAAGACCTTCTCCTGGGGGTCTACACAGTCTGAGTGCAGGGGTGGGGTCTACACAGTGCTGAGTGCAGGGGGTGGGGTCTACACAGTGCTGAGTGCAGGAGGTGGGGTCTACACAGTCTGAGTGTAGGAGTGGGGTCTACATACAGCTGAGTGCAGGGGGTGGGTGTCTTGGGGTGGGTGTCTTAGGGTTTCTATTGCTGTAAAGAGACACTATGACCACCACAAACCTTATTAAGGAAAACATTTCATTGAGGCTGGCTTACAGTTCAGAGCTTTAGTCCATTATCATCATGGTGGGAAGCATAGCAGCAGGCAGGCAGACATGGTGCTGGAGAAGTAACCGAGAGTTCTACATCTGGATCAGTAGGCAGAAGGAAGAGAGAGAGAGAGACATACACACAGAGAGAGACACTGGGCTTGACTTGAGCACATAACACTTCAAAGACCCACCCCCATTGACATGCTTCCTCCAAGGTCACACCTACTAATAGTGCTGCTCCCTATGGGCCTGTGGGGGGCATTTTCATTGAAACCACTACTGTGGGGGTCTACATAAAAATGAGTGTGGAAGGTAAGTGGGGTTCACACAAGGATGAGTGGGAGGTGACAGTTGAATGCTATGGACTCAGCTTCCAACACTGATACCAGTGAAGGTGTGTCTGTAAATGAGGAACAGTGGGAGACACTGCACCTTTCCCAGCTTGTTAAGCTGTAGCATGATCACAAGCAAGCCTAGCGACCATTTAAGAGTCCCCGAGAGCCTAGGCAGTTTGGATGCTCACCTTACTAGATAGACCTGGATGGAGGTGGGAGGTCCTTGGACTTCCCACAGGGCAGGGAACCCTGATTGCTCTTTGGGCTGACGAGGGAGGGGGACTTGACTGGGGGAGGAGGGAAAAGGGGAAGTGGTGGTGGAGAAGAGACAGAAATCTTTAATAAATAAATAAATAAAATAAAAAAAATATTTATTACTTGTGTCAGTTGGAACCAGTAACAAGGGACCACCCCTGTACAACTGGGTTAAAGATCTCTGTAAATACCCCTCTATTTTTCCAAGAGATGTTTTCTGTGCTGTTCAATAAATACAGAGAAAAAGAAAAGAAAAAAAAAAAGAGTCCCCGAATGTTAACTTCAGAAGCTAAAAATTAAAAACAAAAATTTCTTCCATGGTAGAGGACCTCATTGGAATGACAATGAGAGGGAGAGCTGGTCTGGCATTTTCTAAAATTTCCTTTCTGTTTCAGGCCTCTGGCCTAGGATACTGAAGTACATGTTAGGAAAAAAAAATTGAGAAGTACAATGCTTGTTTAAGGATGCCAGGGCTTTAAAATTTATTCTCTATACAGGAGATTGCACAGTGCTGAGTCCCCAGCTCTGCACTGACTTAACAGTATGTCCATCCACCACACTTGGGGTCCCCCTGGGAGAGGAAGAAGAGGCTCTAGTGAAAACTTGGGAGTCTCCTCAGACCTGAAGAATGCCCCAAATCATGTAGTCCACCTTCTCACTTATCACCGATGAAGAAGTTGCGGGCCAGAGAGAAACGCTGTCTTGATCAGGCTGGTCTTGCATCCTGCTGCCCCCTGCACTACCACCCCTCTTACTGTGCTGGGAAGGGAGTCTGGGTTGGAGTGAAGACAACCCGTTTTGAGGACATACAGTCTCAGCCACGCAGCCTTTGTAGAGTTGCACTTGATTTCAGGTGTGTGACTGAAATCTGCAGCCAAATGCTCTACCATTGAGAGCTACCCCTTTATATAACTTATTTTTATTTCATGTTCATTAGTGTGCATGTATGTCTGTGACGGTGCCAGAAGCCCTGGAACTGGAGTTACAGAAAGGTGTGAGCTGTCATGTGGGTGCTGGAATCAAACCCGGGTCCTCTGGAAGTACAGCCAATACTCTTAACTGCTGAGCCATCTCTCCAGCCCCATGACTGAGTTCTGGAGGAAGATTCTCACATAATAAACTGGAATTTTTGGGACCATCAGCAGGAGAAAATACAGTAGTCTCTATAGTTTTGTTTCCTTTAGTTTTTGCTTCCTTCTGTGAGCCGGGGACTAAAACTCTAGAACCAGGACAAAACTCAAGAGACAACCATTTCCCAAGTTTTAGATTTGAGCCATCTGGGCAACCTTGTGTCCTGAGGATCACTGCCACAGTGCCTGTTTAAGTATGCATGCTCAGTAATGCCTCTGAAGCACAGGGGCACAAATGCTAAAAGTTCAGCTTTGCCACAGAGGGCTTTTGTTAAGTAAAAGGTTTAAAAATGTATTTTGAGAGAGAAAGAGACCAGATTCTGGTAGCTTTCATTATGCTCTATTGTTGGGTGGTTCTATTGTATTACTGCTTTAATTCCTTACTGAGTCTAACACATACGAAACCCTTTCTCATGGTCATAAATGAACAAGAAAAAGCAGCATGTCCCGACACTGCTCAGCTCACAACAGTGTCACATTCTGGACAGATCATGCTAACACCAAATATCCTAAGACACCTAGTGAACACCAGAGTTAGTGACGTGGGGTGCCATACAGCTTTTGAAGGCTGTGGGAGTGGAAATTCAATGCTCCCTCTACAGGGAGGTGCACAGGTGGTTGTGCACACTTATTCCCATCACTCAGGGGGCAGAGGCAGGCAGTTTTCTGTGAGTTCCAGGCTCATCTGATCTACATAGGCGATTCTTTCTCAAAAACAAACAAACAAACAAACAAACAGACACACAAAAAAATAAATGTTGCATATGGAACATGACATACCTGTAATTCATGGCTGGGGAGGTGGACACAGGCAGATCCTGGGGAATAACTAACCAGCCAGCCAGGCTAATCTACTTAGCAAGCTTCAGGTGCTTTTGAGACTCTCTCAAAAAGCACATGGATGGCACCTAAAGCAGGACACTTGAGGTTGATCCTTGGCTTCTACAAGCCAGGAGAGGCAAGAAGCTAAGTTCTTTCTTGGTGGCTTACTCTAGGTGGCAATCTCACCCTAACTTCCTGCCAAGGCTGCAGCGACTAGAGCAACAGGGATGGATCTAGCAGGAGTAATGGATGGTGGTTGGGCCTTCCTCCTTCCACCAGTTCTCGGAAGACAGCGGGGAAGGCAGAGAGAAGTGACAGAGGAACTGATTCACCCAGAGAGTTTCGGCCCCTCCCACCTTCTGCCTGGCTTCACTTCTCAGCTGAGGGTGACCCCTGTGGCTTATACTTACTTAGCTGCAGCATCTTTTCTCAGCTGCTCATGTTTCATGAGGAGGTTCTTCCGGTCTCGGAAGGCTTTTCTGACCTTGTATCCTTTGTAGACAGCTTGGATTTTGAAGGCAGCAATGTCTTGTATAGCTGCGATGGACAGGGCACCATGTTCCAGCATGAACTGGATCACCTCATGGCGCTCACCAAGCAATGCATAGTCAAGGGGTGTGTACCTGGAACAAGAGGAAGACTGGTTTTGAACAGACTGTGATTCAAGGCACAGGGAAACTCTACTAGCATCTAGTTGAAAGATGCTCGTTCTAGCATGGGCTATTTCCCAACCTCCCTGCTCTCCTTTCTTCTCCGTGGAGAAACAAAACAACACAAGAGGCTGCAGGCTCACTTTTGTGTAGCGGGGCTCTGGGAGCCGGCTCACTGGCTAGAGCAGTGACCCTTTAATACAGTTCCTCATGTTGTGGTGACCCCAACCATACAATTATTTCACTGCTACTTCCTAACTGTAATTTTGCTACTGTTATGAATTGTAATGTAAATATACTTGATATGTGACCCCTATGAATGGGTCATTTGACCCCCAAAGGGGTTGTGACCCACAGGCTGAGAACTGCTGAGCTAGAGGCTATGAGAACGCATGACTCCTTCTCTTTCTCCCAAGTGCCAACTGATTCCCTACACCTGTTTGAAAAGGTTCTCTGAATTATTTTTCTGTAATTACTGATTGGTGCTTATGAGAAGAGGCCTATTTCCAGACAGGGGAAACGGATTCCATGATACAGAGGGTCACTGCAAGCCACTGCAGGTGATTGGATTGTTTTTGAAATAAGGTTTCTCCACACAGTCCTTAAAGGTATATGTGACCATGCCAATCTAAAGAGAGACTTGTATATTGCTTCATATACCAAAATAGTGCAGATGGAGCAAGGTCTACACATCAGAAACCAAGCAGGTACTGGAAGATCCATGAAAGACTAAAGGAGACTCTAACAGTAAACAGGAAGTCATTTCTAAAAAAGTGATATGAAACTTAAAAATAATAAAAGACTAGTAAATGTGACTAAACAATTAAAAATTACAGGAAAACCATCATTTAAAAGAGACTAATGAGTATATTATTTAAATAATACATTGAAGTTGGTTGCTTTTACTCTTTGGAGGGCTGCCACCCAGCTCCCAAATAAATGTACAGAGACTTACTCTTATTTACGAATGTCTTAGTTTGACTTATTTCTAGCCAATTTTTCTTAACTTAAATCATCCCATCTACCTTTTATCTCAGGGCCTTTACTTTTCTCTAGTTTATAAGTCTGTCTTTCCTCCTTACTTTGTGGCTAGTTGTCTGGCTGAGTGGCTGGCCCCTGGCATACTTCTCTCCTTCTCCTTTTTCTCTCTCCTTCCTTTTAATCTCTCTACCTGCCAGTCCTGCCAGTTTCTCTCTCCTGACTAGCTACTGGCCATTTAGCAAAGTAACACAGCTTTACAGAATTAAACAAATGCAACATAAAAGAATGCAACACATCTTTGCATCATTACACAAATGTTCCACAGCATAAGCAAATGTAACGCATCTTTAACTAACATTCTACAACAGTGCATATTTTAAGACTTGAGATGGCGGAAAAGGACCAAGACTGAAGTAAAATAATCTCCCGCTGAAGGCAGTAATGCCACTTCTAACAACAGACTTGATCTTTTGGGGTCTTAGCTAAAGAAATGCCTGGGGAAAGTGGATGGAGACTGGAAAGGGGCTTGCCCTGTGTCCAGCATGCAGAAGTAGTCCCTGCCTGCCAGCTGCTGTTCGGGACACATTGCAGCAGGGTTTATGATGCTGCATCAGCCTGCCATGAACACTTCCAAAGAGCCCAAGCTCAGAGTTACCCAGTGACGACTGCACACTGAGGTCAAGCCCAGCGGGCGACTGAGGTCGTGGTGCAATCATAAACCATGAGCTGGCTTAAGATGGAAAGGAGATGGTTATAGGGATGGAAGGTTAGACTCAGAAAATCACATCAGGACGACTGAAAAGAAAATCTCTCTTCAAAATTTAATAGTTACAGTACAGCATAAAAGGAAAAGGTTTTCAGAAAAAGGGTGGAAGGGAACTGAATTCAGAGCCTATGTGGGTGGGTCAGAGATCCATGTATGGTTTCCTTACTATATTTCCAACAGCTGAAAAAAAAAAAAAACCAATCATTTTAGAACGCCTCAATTTGCCACTACTGTTTGGGGAACAGAGGGCCATAGATAAGCAGCCTCAAATGACACTTCTGAGTAGATGTTATTCTGTAAATTCAGGAGGACTAATTTTCTCTTCTGACTGCACATCCCCTCATGAAGAGATTATCAGAGCCACTGGACACAGGGCAGTAATGTGGCGTGACCTTTACAAGTCACTAAATGCAATACCTTCATTTCATAAATAGAGACCCAGAAAAGTTAAGCAACTTGCTGACGATTATGCAAACAGTTTGTACAGAATATAGGTTACAACTAATAGCAAATAGCTCCCGGTGTGGTAAAACCTCCTCTTCTACCAACTATTGAATACATTCCAGTAGAACAGAATTGCTTGTGCAATCAACTTGCACACAACACGTATATTCAGTAAGCCTAACAATCTTTCTGTAAGTACCTAATGTAGTTATTATCACAGAAAACCCGGACTGGGAACGAGGAACCTGTGTGACCCTGCGTAGTCAATGACCTTCTCTGGATTTGTTTCCTCATCCATAAAACAGAGGGGGAAAGAGAAGAGACCCAGAGCTCTAGGGCTGTCTCTGTGTTAGAACTTAACATCTTAAATATTTTCATTATGAAAAATTGTATTTTCATTGTGAGTTATTTCAAGTATAAAATATTGAAAAATAATTCTCCATATTTTCAAAACCCAAACTTAAGAACTAGAAATGATTTTTTTGTCCATGTTTACTTCTTTCAATTTCTTCCTTTTAATTTTTGTTTAAAGTATTTTAAGGCAAACTGTGGAGTCCTGTCCGTCCATCTCTATGTCTCAGCATTCATCTGTACATAATACAGGCACAGCCACAAGGATCATTATGTTAACAAAATTAGCAGGAATTTCTTAGTAAAATATAACACACAATTCCTCTGTCTCAACCATATTTTCTTTTAATCACTGATTTATTCAAATTAGAATTTTTAATCAAATCAATCTTAGCTTCAGAGAGACACAATCTAAATATCTAGCCAGGTTTCAAGATTGACGTTTACATCTGGTGTTTAAGCAACTCACCACGGTGTTGTTATTACCATTCTATCCCAAGTTCCATTTAGCAACATCCAAGCACTGTGAATATTCCCACTGACATGAGAGAGTGGCTGTCAGGTGGTTATTGACCGAGAGACAGCTGAGGTTGGCAGAAATGATGTCTATTTGGGGAACATCACTTGGTTAGTGCCTATGCACAAGAAGTAGAAATTAGCACTACACTGATGGTAACCAGCCAAGAAACAACGAGAAGAGATAACACACAATTGGACCTGCCACGCGGGAATGGGCTGACGAGTTCAGCAGAATGCCCAAACCAGAATGTCAGGAAACATAAGCTGCAGTGCCAGCTTCTGACATGTGTCTATCGAGGTGCATGGCTGGGGAAACACGGGACAGGCTGGGGTACGTTTGCATTGTTTCTTTACAAAGACAGCAGCTAGGAAATAAACACTGTTAGAGTAAATTATTCTTTTTAATCACTTGTAAACTTCACGGGCACTAATAGATTTGTGATTGGCTTTAGGAAACAAGCGACTTCTTTTTAATTGACTGCTGCTGCTGCAGGGATGCCTGTGTGAAGGTGGGCGAGCCTGTGCCATGCACAGTGGACCTCAGCTGCTGCAGGGATGCCTGTGTGAAGGTGGGCGAGCCTGTGCCATGCACAGTGGACCTCAGCTGCTGCAGGGGTGCCCGTGTGTGAAGGTGGACGAGCCTGTGCCATGCACAGTGGACCTCAGCTGCTGCAGGGATGCCTGTGTGAAGGTGGGCGAGCCTGTGCCATGCACAGTGGACCTCAGCTGCTGCAGGGGTGCCTGTGTGAAGGTGGGCGAGCCTGTGCCATGCACAGTGGACCTCAGCTGCTGCAGGGGTGCCTGTGTGAAGGTGGGCGAGCCTGTGCCATGCACAGTGGACCTCAGCTGCTGCAGGGGTGCCTGTGTGAAGGTGGGCGAGCCTGTGCCATGCACAGTGGACCTCAGCTGCTGCAGGGGTGCCTGTGTGAAGGTGGGCGAGCCTGTGCCATGCACAGTGGACCTCAGCTGCTGCAGGGGTGCCTGTGTGAAGGTGGGCGAGCCTGTGCCATGCACAGTGGACCTCAGCTGCTGCAGGGGTGCCTGTGTGAAGGTGGGCGAGCCTGTGCCATGCACAGTGGACCTCAGCTGCTGCAGGGGTGCCCGTGTGTGAAGGTGGACGAGCCTGTGCCATGCACAGTGGACCTCAGCTGCTGCAGGGATGCCTGTGTGAAGGTGGGCGAGCCTGTGCCATGCACAGTGGACCTCAGCTGCTGCAGGGGTGCCTGTGTGAAGGTGGGCGAGCCTGTGCCATGCACAGTGGACCTCAGATGCTGCAGGGGTGCCCGTGTGTGAAGGTGGACGAGCCTGTGCCATGCACAGTGGACCTCAGCTGCTGCAGGGATGCCTGTGTGAAGGTGGGCGAGCCTGTGCCATGCACAGTGGACCTCAGCTGCTGCAGGGGTGCCTGTGTGAAGGTGGGCGAGCCTGTGCCATGCACAGTGGACCTCAGAGAACAATTTCAGGGGTTGGCTTTCTCTCCACACTGAACTCAGGTCATTAGACTTGTGCAGTCAGTGCTTTACCTGCTGAGACACCCTTAAGACATTCCTTAAAGAAATCCCTAATTTGGGAGATTCTTCTCTTTCCCTTCTGTTTTTCCTGTGGAATTTAAAGAGAGGCACCCTCAGTTTTCTTGCTAACAAATAAAGACTCTGGAAGATGTTCAGAAGCCTGGTCATAAACTTAGTCACTACCTCAATTTACTAGAACCCTACTGGAGCCAAGATCCAGAGTCTCTCCTGCTTAGGCTTCCCTTTGCACACTGGGGATGGAATGCAGAGCTGAGCACACAGTAGGCAGGCACTTGAAACTGAGCTAACCCCCACCATGTCTGAGCCTTTTTTATTGGGCTAGAGTCTTTGAGTAGCAACCCTAGCATATCTCTGTGAACCATATTTTTCAAAAAGGGAATATTTATAAATATTTATACATGTTCAGCTTTCATCTCAGCTTCTCCATGTTTTCAGACACACGACAGCAGCCTTTTGTCCACAAACGAATTATATCCTCACCACTAACAGGAAAAACTTGAATATGTAACTCATTCTTCTAGCCTACGTGAATTCGTGGGCCTGGTCCTTCAGAATTTCACTGGCCATATGTTAGGTACAAGCTTGAAGAAGGTCCTTTTCCCCATCTGCAAATGTGAACCATATGTAGTACCCAAAGTTTTGAGCAAGTGCAAAACTCCCATGGTTCTAAGTGAACACTGCATGGAGATGTGGCTCTTTCCTCTGTCTCAGGACTGCTTGGCACAACATTTCCTTATAAGTATACTTCCTATTTCTGAACCAATATCTCAACTGGAGATTTTCTTCTCATCGGAAAGGAAGGATGCGAGATGAACAACACTATGCCCACTCTCCTTCTAATCAATGGCTTACCTCTCCTCGTTGTTCTCCATCTGATTAGGGAAAGCAGCAAAATCGAGCAGTAATTTAATTGCATCAAGGTAGCCATTGTTACAGGACCAGTGCAAAGCTGTTCGTCCCTGCAAGTATGAACAAATCAATTGTAGGAGCAAGCGATTCAAGACACATAACAACTCAGAAGAGACAACTTCCCCTCAGACTCATCACTAATAAACATAGCAAAACAGATGGTTCTTAGTCAAAGTGACCACAATGAAGACGTTGTCAAAGGGCATTGTGTACTGTCCAAGGTAAGATCTGAGGAGGATTCGAAATTGATCAAAGAACATTCCAACCAAGAATGCAAACTCTGACTTTCACTACAAGAAAACAGGAAGCACACCCAAATAGAGTCAAATTCAGAAAAAATAAATGGTGTGATGTTTATTCTTGGTTATCACCTTGACTACATCTGGACTGGAGTTAACTTAAACAAAGTGGACAGGCACACCTGTGAGGGGTTCTTCTTAATTAAATCATTTGAAATGGAAAGACCCACCCTAAATCCAGATCTTTTGAAGTGGGGCAATGCACCTTAAGCCTGGGCCACAACCTCTGCTGGCAGCCTATACAAAGGACATGGAAGAAGAAGGCTTACTCTCTTTGTCTGCTTGCCCTCCTCTTATTGGCAAGTTCATCCCATCACTGGGATTAGACCTACTTCTTTAGGATTCTGATGTGTATTGAAGACCAACTAAGATACCAGGGCTGTGGACCGAACAACTACCAGATTCTGAGACTTTCTATTGGTAGACAACACTGTTGGACTAGCTTGACCATAGCCTGTAAGCCACTCTAATAAATCCCATATATATTCACACATATATGTGTGTGTGTGTGTGTATGAATATATATTTCAGTTCTGTTCCTCTAGAGAATCCTGTGAAAGAAAGAGGAAGGATTATGGGAGTGAAAGACCCCTGGAGTGGGAAAACTCTCATTCAAGTCTCAGGATAACATGAC
>NW_026067972.1:1683119-1709921 GCF_014885135.2 Alexandromys fortis
AACAGAAGAGAGACGAAAAAGATGGGACTGTGTTAGTAGATGCACAAAATATTTCATATAAATCTAACTATGCTTGTTTTTTGTTTTAAATTCTTTCCAACTTTAATTCTTTTTATTTATTTTTATTTTTTAAGATTTAGGATTTTTTAAAAATTGATTTTATTGAGCTCTACATTTTTCTCTGCTCCCCTCACTTACTTTCTCCTCCCCTTCTACCCTCTCCCATGGTCCCCATGCTCCCAATTTACTCAGGAGATCTTGCCTTTTTCCACTTCCCATGTAGATTAGGTCTGTGTATGTCTCTCTTAGGGTCCTCATTGTTGTCTAGGTTCTCTGGGATTGTGAAATGTAAGCTGGTTTTCTTTGCTTTATGTCTAAAAGCCACTTATGAGTGAGTACATATGATATTTGTCTTTCTGGGTCTGGGTTACCTCACTTAATATGATGTTTTCTGCTCCATCCATTTGCCTGCAAATCACAAGATGTCATTATTTTTTTCTGCTGTGTAGTACTCCATTGTGTAAATGTTCCACATTTTCCTTATCCATTCTTTGGTCAAGGGGCATTTAGATTGTTTTCATGTTCTGGCTATGACAAACAATGCTGCTATGAACATAGCTGAGCACATGGCCTTGAGGTACGATTGAGCACCCTTTGGGTATATACCCAAAAGTGGTATTGCTGGTTTTTCAAGACAGGATTTCTCTGTGTAACAGTCCTGGCTGTCCTGGAATTCGTTTTTGTATGCCAGGCTGGCCTCGAACTCACTGAGATCTGCCTGCCTCTGCCTCCCGAATGCTGGGATTAAAGGTGTGCACCACCACTGCCTGGCTCTAACTATGATTTTTAAAAACTCTTAACAACCAGAAATATAGTCTCATACAATGGTGAAGTATTGGAGGCTGGATCTCTGAGAAGCCAGAATGAGTTCAAGATAGTCAGCATCACCAATTCTATTCAGAACCATCTGAGAGATCCTACATAGTTCTAAACAAATGATTCCAAAATGCTATATATAAAACTGAATAGAAATAGAAGGCTGCTTAATAAAAGTATGTAAGAAACTGCCCACTTGGCAAAACACAAAAGATACGCTAAATTACAAACAATACATTCCTACTAATATAGGGAGAAGGACCAGAGTTTACATATTTTACCTTATGTTACTTTTAATTTTGGAAAGCATTTATTGCATTTATATATCTATTTATTTAGCATATGTGCACACCTGATCCATCATGCAGACGGCTTCAGGAGACTGTTGTCTCTTAACCCCTCAGCTATCTTGCCAGCTACTCATATTATTTTTACATAAAATAACAACCTTGGGAGAAAATTTCTGAAGTTAATGGAGAATCTGTTTTCTGACTTGGAAAACATGACTTATGCTAGCATTTTAGAGTTAAGACAGCCCTCTAGGTAAACTGAAAGAAACTGTACTTACTGCATAGAGGAGGAAATATGAATTAAACTATTTTAGGATTGTGATAGAACACACACACACCACAACTGATCACACTATATAGCACTTATTTCTTTGATTCTGTAATCTATTCAGAAGGACTGATTATTCTGAGGGAGCAATCCAAAAGAAGAAAGGTAAATTCATGAAGATGATTCTGGAAACAGTAGAGCAGTGTCCTGTTACAGGAGCTAATCACTAAACTCCTGAGTTTGAGTTAGAGGCTCCCTGTTCTCAACTGGTAGCGTAATTACTGAAGCTACCTGAGTTCTAGTGTCCTCAGCTGGGAAGTAGGGTAGCACAGTAGCTACTCCATAGGATCACTGTGAGGGCTGAATGAACTATCGCTGAATTAAAGCTCTTGGAATTTTAGGATATCAAGCAGTTATGATTATGAGAAAGATTATATATCAACTGAGAAAATGCCAGTGCTAATTTTAAGCAAACAAAAGGCAGTTTGTAAGGTCATGTGTGTGTGTGTGTGTGTGTGTGTGTGTGCGTGTGTGTGTATGCATATATTTTACAAACATTTTAAAAAATATTTCTAGTGTATATACATCTTAATAATATACAGATATAGATGAGCACTAGAAGAGAACATTGACAAATGAAGAGCATCTCTGTCCAAGTGACAAACTGTTCTACTTAATTCATAGCAAAGAAGAAAGCTCTGTACCACGGAGCTGTCGGCACAGAAAGGCCGAGTTTCTACCTCTTTGTCTTGGATGTTGGGGTCTGCGCTGTTTTCCATGAGCACAGCCATGCAGTTGATGTACCCTCCGTATGCAGCACACTGCAGAGGCGTTCTTCCTGCATAATCCTGCACATTTGGGTTGATCTTGTTTTCAATCAGTATCTGGCAGACGTCGGCATTTCCCCCCAGTGCTGCCCAGTGGAGAAGGGAGTGTCCATCTTGGTCAACCAGATCTACCCTTGCTCCGCCTAGCAAAGCAAAACCACGATGAAAATGTCGAACATAGACAGAATTCATCAGAAGGAACAGAAGATTAAAAACATAACAATGTCCTTTGAAAGCATTTTTCTCCCCAGTACTTCTATATATTCTACACTGTCTGCCAGAGCTTTAGAGTATCCCTTAAGTTCTGGAGAGGTGAGGAGTCACTCTCACTCAGCAAATGAAACTGGGGGTGTGGAAGCAAAGTGATTATTCTGAAATCAAATGTTCACCAACAGGTGAGCTACAAGTGTAGGTGGAGTTTTCTGTTGCCACATGGGCACTCTTCCTCAACTTTCTGCTCTGAGGCTCTGTGTGTGAATTAATCCATGTTTCACACAAAGCGAGCTAATAGAAGTTCTTGTATCAACCAACCTTTAATAAGTGTCTGAATCACATCTTTGTGTCCCATCTCACAGGCTCGGAAGAGTGGAGTATGTTTCATGACGTCAGAAGCATCTACTTGAGCATCATTGTCCAACAATAACTTCACAGTGCTGACATGGCCAGACAAGGCAGCAGCATGTAAAGCTAAAAAAACAAAAGAGGCCAAAGTAAATAATAAAATTTCAAAACAACTTTACCTTTTAACTTTAAGTATGCTTTCTTTCTTCCACTTAGGATTTCCACCTGATTGTGGCTAAATGCGATCCAAATCTCCCTGGACGTACACGTACTGCTGTGGGTGTGTGCGTGGATGCTGAGGCCTGGCGTACTCAGTGTTGGATGGTGATTTTCTTTTCCTTCTGACTTGCAACTGGGATTTCAGACAAAAGAGAGACTTCATGTTCACCCTGGATGCAAAAACCACGTCTCTTTGCAACCAACACACAGTGACAGGGCTCTAAAACTAAAGCAAGAGTCTGGTGAGAACTGATGGGAGCCTGTAGAGCAGTGAAGGTTCTAGAGTTACAGGACAGTCTCTTAAATGGGACATAAGTATGGAGACATGCTACTCAAGTTTGAGAAAGAGCATAAAAATGAGACTTGAGCCGGTGGTGGTGGTGGCACACGCCTTTAATCCCAGCACTTGGGAAGCAGAGGCAGGCAGATCTCTGTGAGTTCGAGGCCAGCCTGGTCTACAATAGCTAGTTCAGGACAGGACAGGGTCCAAATTTATAGAGAAACCCCATCTCGAAAAAAAAAAAAAAACAGAGAGAGAGAGACTTGAGAATACATCTAGAGATGTGCATCCCCTTAGAAACACAATTTGAAATGGTAGTAGCTACTGAATATGCAGTTTTTTGTTTATGTATGTGTTCAGGTGTACATGCATGTGTGTGCACACATGTGCTGAGGATCAGAGTTGAATTAACTGTCTTTCTTGATTGTGCTCTACTTGCACACTGAGGCAGGGTCTCTCACTGACTCTGGAGGTCACATTTTTGGCTAGTCAGGCTAGCCAGTTTGCTCTGCTGTTTCCCTGTCTCCACATCCCAAGCAGAGGGATTACTGGTGAGCCTCCCAGCTCACCCACTCTTTCTGGTCCTCACACTTGCATGACGAGGGCTTTACCCACTGAGTTTTCTCTCCAACCCCAGCTATGCATAGTTCCACATTTCCATACTTTTTATATGGAAGTTAGTGAGGAGACAAGTTTCTATCTTGTGTCTAATGTGCAGCCAAAGCTATAAACCAGATGCTAAAATTCACCTGGTAGCTATACTAATTTTAGCCACAATAATTGGAAGAAATAAAGCCTTTGGAGTAAGATCCTGGCAAACTCAAGTTTAATGAGTGAAAAGCTAAGTCAAACAATATTATCTTAGGAACAATGATCTCAAGTTATGTCTTATAAATTTGATAGCACCTTTTGGCATCTGAAGCAGGCTGAGTCCATGCGCCAGTTCCTACCTGTGCCTCCGTACTTGTCTGCCATGTTAATGTCGATGTCAGAGTTTAGACTCAGCATAGTTCTGAGCACGTCCTCACTGCCTTTCCCTGCTGCCCACATGAAGGACGTTCTTCCCTCCAGGTCGGGGTCGTCTTTCACTGAAGGATGCTTTAAAAACACTTTCACTGTTTCCTGTAAGAAAACCTCATCTGAAACACCGCAGCAGTGGGTACATTCTCGACAGCAATAAATCACCTGCTAGAGGTGATTCCATAAAGAAGCTAAGGATGGGGACCCTGGGCAGCCAGGCCCAATTCATTGCCTGGCAATTTTGGTTACTATTGTTGTTTTCTGGGCTGCGATCAAATCCAGGGCCTTGCTTATGCTGCCCCATAAGCTTGAGTGCTGTGTAGCTGAGCATCTTAGCATCTTGTACCTAGGTTAATATTTCTGCATTGAAAATAATCTCTTTTCTAAAACTCAGTTTTCTAGGAAGATCAGAAAACTAATGCTTGAATGAACCTAAAGGGCTTCAGAGAGAAATTTCTGCAGCTGATTCTTAATATTTCATAGAAAGCACAGGGGCTAGAGAGGTAACTCAGCAGTCGAGAGCACTAGCTGCTGGCTCAGTTCCCAGCACCTGCACTGAGACTAGGAGCCATCAGGAAGTCCACTCCTAGATAATCGAGTGTCCTACTCTGCCCTGCAAGGGCACCAGGCAGCCACCTGGGACAGACATACCTGCAGAGGGAACACCCACACAATACAACAATAAGAAAAAGAATACCTTTAAAGTCTCATCTAATTTAGTCCTTGTTTTACCCTGGAAGTAGCATAGGTTTACAACCACATAAATATTGGAGACAAGTACAGGAACAGAAGTAAAACAGGAAATCCCAGCAGTCTGCCCAAGGCATGATATGGATTCCTAATTTTAAAACTATTTCTTGATTTTGCTTGTTTATTTTTGGTGTTTTTCAAAAAGAAAATAACAACCTTATATGGAGTTAACAGAAGTTAAAGTAATCAATGGGCTTGAAATAGAGCATAGAAAATGTGCATAATTATTAAAAATCAACTCTGGACTTGGCAGACCATCTAAAGCAAACATCTGCAATGCGCCACCATTCTCTTTTGCTCTCATTCCAAGTCTTTAATTACTGGTATCTACTGGAGTCTGAAATCTGGTTCACGATCATGGGCAAGGCCATTTCATCTCGTAGGACCTGTAAGTGAAATGCTATGACCCCGCTACCCAGGATATGCTGAGCTATGTACTGAGCGTTCATTTCCATAGACCCATCAGCATGGGCCATGCGACTTCCTCTCCATGATAAGAAAGAACCACTTCTCTGAGATAATAAAAGATAATGGTTTGCCAAAACTCTAGGTGGTGCACTGAGTAATATTTTAGGGAGGCCAAGAAGTTAAGACTGTGAATATACAGACAGCCTGTGCCCATCCCGAGAGCAGACACACAATGTACTCATCACAGAGAAAGGACACCCATCAGTTCTGACCTATTTAAAAGAAAGGAAATAAAATCACTAGCAGATAAGACAGAGAGTAAGAAGGGGATGAAAATGAGACATTTAGCAGAACACTGAGGTCAAGAAGTGGGAATTATGCTCTGCCCAGGTCAGAACTATTGAGAGTTTCCCTCAACACCCGTGAGGAAGGCAGGAAACCAGCAGTGGCCTCTTCTAATGTTTCTGTGTCATCTGCACACCATCACGCTGCTGAGCCAACCCAGCACATAATGGACAAGAATAAACTTTGTGATCTATGAAGGACTATCAGGGAAGAACTACTGATAGCGCTCAGGATTTCTAGAAACAATAATTCACACTGTGGCCTTCTCAGATGTACACAATTCATAATCATTACTATGAATCATAAGAATGTAGTCTGTGTTTGGACACCTGTTCTCATAAGTACATAATCCAGAGGAACAGGGTCCGTGTGGACACCTGCTCTACGCCAGGTGCAGTAGACACTTGCCATGGATTTGCTCTAATCTTTCCAGCAGTTCTGAAGGAAGACATATAGGTATCCTTATACTATCAATGAAGAAGCTTAGACTCAGAGAGGCTAAGAAAGTTGTGTGAGGCAGATTGCAGCTAGCAATCTGCACAGTTGGGATTCCAGTAGTTGGTTTTTCCGGCTCCGAAGCCTTGCTGCACTGCTTTCAGGACAATTACAGGGTTTCTGAACACTAAATGTCCCTAGTGCTATAAAAGTCACAGAATAATAATGCAGCACATTCACCATAAAGCAAAAAGTTATACCAAGTGTTTAAGTAAAGCTGCATAAGCTTGCAAGTGACTAACAACCTTCTAAACACACAGACCATGACCCGTACACGGCACCGACAGACTGGCAATGGTTAAAAGAAACCACTCTGTCAACACAGGCACACGTGTGTCCATCAGAATGCTGCAGTCTCAGTTAGCTCAGTGTAACCTCCTGTCTGTAACACTGCACTCCATCTCCTGTTAGTAAAGGCTGATGGAAGGGGGCAAGGGATCATGCCATATTCTTTCTTGTAACTGCAAATGAATCTACAATTATATCAAAATAAAACATTTTATTAAGAGAAAAGGGAACCACAACTTACAGCAAAGTTACTCTGAGCTGCATAGTGCAAGGGTGTTGCTCCTTGGCTGTCGGAAGGGATAGTTCCAGACTTGTTTCTTTCTAAAAGGAGATGGACGATCTGCGCATGGCCTGAGAACAGACAGACACAAGTTAGTTATCTCGCACAAAGGGGCGAGTCCATTTTTAATACATTTTAAGAAAAAGAAAGAAAAATTACTAGCACTCCATAGCATTTAAAATGGTTTTGAACAGCTCCCAGTACAGCCCCTTCCACCGTCTCCCTGCACACTGTGATGGGGTAGAGAGAAGGGAAAGCCGAGACACTGAAAACAGGGGGCTTCATTAGGGAGGAAAAGCACAGTGGTGGTAAGTGCCGGGCTTAGGCACTGCCTCTTGGGCTTCTTGGCTTCACTGTCTATCAGGCTAAGGTTCTTCTTTCTGACCCATCAGAACTGAACATCAGCTCCCTGCTACTGCTCAGCTGAGCTAATGGAAATGAACCGCGTCTGCTGCTGAGGCCTCCTAACCATCCTGCCATGTCTCTCCCCTAGTCTTTTACTATCAAAGCACTGATTTCAAACTCCACAGAAGGAGGGAGAAGGCACTGTGAGTGGTGTGGGCTAGTAGTCTGTAGTCTGAAAAAACTGGTTCTACGAAGGTGGAGCTCTACAAGCGGCCCAAGAATGAATAAGCTGGCTGTGGTAGTATGTGCCTGTGAACCCTCACTTCAAGGCTCAGGCAAGAGGACTGAAAAACTGAGACCAGCCTGGGCTACTGGGCAAGTGCTAGGATATCCTCTGATGATCCTGTCTCAAAAACCACAACGGCACAGCACAACAAAGAGGACTAGTAAACCGAGGAACCCCTTTTTTACTCTCTAACAGAGCATGTGCGGAACCAGGCAAGGAAGGAGATGCCATGGTGGAGGAGGAAGTCAGGAAAGGGGACCTGCCTGGGGACTGTGCTCAGCTACTCGCCCCACATGGGGTGTAAGGAGTCTTCCCAACCCAAACGCAGGCCGATGCCAATCCATGCCGGAGTGTCCATCTAAAGACATCTCATCTTGTCCGAGGAGCAAAGACTTGAGGATAACATACTAGAGGCAGGGGATGGATGAAGAGCATCCTCAGGAATGGTCTCAAGAAGGCCCAGACCAAAGCTGAGAAATTGTCAGGCGTCTTCAATTTAGTGCAGAAAGAGATGGCGTCTATGAAATGGAAGGGAGAAAGACCCCTAAGAAGGAAATAGGCTGCATGAAAAGGTGATAGAAAGAATAAAAGGAAATAAAATGAAGTTAAAAGGAAAAATAGGAGGCCAATGGGAATGAAAATACTGTTGAAATGAGAACCCATGTAGCAGGAATAATAAAATCAGAATTTATAGAACAAAGCAAATTTAGTGAGGTGGAGGCAAATTTGTGAAGTGCGCCCACATTCTAGAGGAAAAGGATAAGATGAAAACACACTTCGAAAGGAACCCTAAAAACAATTATAAATATGACATAAAAGCTGCATACCAGTATGAAATCACTTTAAAACAGATTGTGTGCAACTTAAGACCAAGATGCTAACAACAGTCAGCTCCGACTGTGAGCGCACACCAAAGGAGTAGTGAGCTGGAAGGGCACAACTCGCATTATATGCGGAAGGAACAGGAGAGGTCTTGTTCTTGACTCTGATGGATAAACATGATTTCGATGAGCTGAGAGGCCATCCCAACTGAACCCACACTGTCACCTGTAACACCAGGCGGGCCGAAGCTGAGCGACAGCATCACAAGGGGGAAACAAGCGGGCAGGAAAATATGAAGGAAAAAAACCCTCTGAAAATACTAGTAATACCCAAATAATAGAAAAAATAATACTTTTTAATAATGACTATAAGTGGTTAAAGTACTTCATAAAAGAGAAAAAGTCCCAGGTTGTACTCCTTCAAATAATCTGACACAACCAGATACACACCTGCGCTCTCATCAAAAAAGTGATCCCCGAAAGGTTACAAGGCAGGTATGAGCAAAGAAAACCAAGTTCAAGGACTGAATACAGCGTCAAATGAACACCCTCCTTTGCCCACATGACTGCCATGAGTGTGAAGACAGGTTACATTATATTCATACCTTGTCAATGGATTGCCATTCCTTTGTGATAAAAGTAAAAACTTTGACATAATGTTGAACTAGTAACCAGTATTTAATAGAGAATTAGTTTATGTTACCACATCTAAAGCATGCAACAGCAGGAGCCAGGTTATGAAATAACTGAGATATCAATTAGGGAGGAGAAGCCCACAGGAGATGTGGAGGGAGGCACAGGACTTTCCGTAGCTGGGTAGCCTTTCCTACCACTGATCTTCTGACTTAGAGCAGAACATACCTAGTAAGGCTGCCCAGTGGAGTGGGGTTCGAAATAAATTATCGTACGATGTTATGTTGCAGCTTTCGTAGGAGGTCAAGACATCCACCACCGTCAGGTTTCCATCGGCGACCGCGAAGTGAAGAGGTGTGCGGCCCTCGTAGTCTTGCCAGTTCAATAAAGACTCTGTTGGGGCAGCATCCTATTTTAAAGAGCCAGAGATTTCACACACATGTGGAATCCTCAATAAATAATATGTGGCATGTACATGAACTATTCCTTAAAATCTCCACATTCTCTACAGGCACAAATAAAACTGTGCATTGTGTATGGGCTAAATCTTTAACAATTAACTTTCCTGTTTATTAATAATTAGAGGCCCCACCATGCTTGCATTAAAAAGGTACAGCACTTTGCCTAATGTGCTTTTGTGTCTGTTGTGAGTCAGGCTAAAGTTTTTTTTTTTTACTTATATACACATGCAGTCATCCATAAACAACATATTTTGTACATGTGCTTTGGATATTTACATTGTGGAAGCACATGCAATCTCTTTGGCAACTTTTTCTTCCTATACTACACTTGTGGGTTTATTTGTTGATTCTTGTTCATTTGTTTTTGTTTTTTTTTTTGTTGTTGTTGTTGTTTTTCTTTTTTCTTTTTTTGGTTTTTCAAGACAAGGTTTCATCTGTAGCTTTGGAGCCTGTCCTGGAACTAGCTCTTATAGAGGAGGCTGGCCTCGAACTCAGATCCACCTTCCTCTGCCTCCTAAGTGCTGGAATTAAAGGCGTGCACCACCACAGCCCGGCTCTAGCTTATTTGTTAAACTGGAATTTAGTTGTCCATTTTCCTCCTGAGAAATAGTTACGTTATTTCCAATTTTTTTCACATTTACAAATAATGTTGCAAAGATATTTCCCTCACATATTTCTTACTGCACAGTGTGTGAGATTTTTCTCTTTGCCACACATGGAAAGAGGTGTTTCTGGTTGAAGGATTTTTGCACTTTCCACTACAAACTGTCAAGCTGCTCTCCACATGCTTGGACCAATGAACACACCCGTGACAATATGTGTTTATTTCCCACATGCGGGCACAGATTAATCATTGGTGTTGTCAAGCTTCCTACATGTTATGTCTATAATGAGGCAGATAGGCATTTCCATGTTTAATTTGAAGAGTTTTTATGAATGAGGCTGAAAAATTTACTCCTCTGTGTATGGTATTCTGCTTTACTTCTCTGCAGTCGACAGTTCACCACACTCACCCACCCTTCTGCTGGATATTCGCAGCAGACATGACAGCCATACCACCCTGAACGCACCTGATTTCATCTGTAAGCTTCTAAAGTCTCTCTTTGACATAAAAAAGTCTGATTTACAAGCTGCCAGGGACTCTATGAACTCAGGACCCTCAGATCTCTGCTTCCTGGAACAGCTTCAGCTAAGGAGTTTCCTCACCCAGTATTCCTTCTCAGGTTAGGTCACACCTAGAGCCAAGTCCTGTTGCTTCAATTTGTATCTATTATATTATTTTTTCCTGAAAAGGGCTTTTGGGGTCTAGCATCCTACTTACCAGGATGCATCTCACTGTGTGCACAGCGCTCGGGTCTTTATGGTTGGCTGCCCAGTGGAGTGGGATCTTGCCCTCGATGTCAGGAATCCCAATGTTGGAGTCATGCTTGATGAGCAGCTTCGCATGCTCTGGGTTGTTGTAGTATGCGCTCCAGTGCAAAGCTGTTTGCTGCAAGGTAGGGAAGTGCTCAAAAAGACAACCTCAGCATCCTGCTCTTCTAGAGCACCTCCTATGCGACAGGCATGGTGTAAGTCACCAGGACACTCTCTCAGAACCTGTCCAGCCTACCACCAATAGACCCCCCTCCTCATCACCATATCCTGGACCACAACTCTGGCAGAAGCCCCCAGCTTTACCAGTGTCACATTGGCACCCAGAATCTCAGGAAAGACGCCACCTACAGACCACCAACACTCCCAAAGAGCCCACCCAGCTTATTCCCAACAGCCTCCTCTCCTCATTTGCATATCCACAACTCCAGAGAAGCACCCTGCTCCACCAGACACCAGAACTCCATCCTCCAACTTGGTTAGAGACCCTTTACTCAACCACAGGCCATTCAAGCCAGAAGACCAAAGGGGAAACAGAAACCAATGGAAAAAAGTACCTATTCGACAAAGATGAACTCAGAAGTTGGTACCTAAACTTATACCCCAACCCCAGATGCCCAGGCACCAGTGTAAAAACACAATCAAGCCGGGCGGTGGTGGCGCACGCCTTTAATCCCAGCACTCGGGAGGCAGAGGCAGAGGCAGGCGGATCTCTGTGAGTTCGAGACCAGTCTGGTCTACAAGAGCTAGTTCCAGGACAGGCTCCAAACACAGAGAAACCCTGTCTCGAAAAACCAAAAAAAAAAAAAACAAAACAAAACAAAACAAAACAAACAAACAAACAAAAAAACACAATCAACAACAGCCAGGGCACTATGTCACCACCAGAGTCCAGTTATCCTACTACAAGCTGCCCTGAATATTCCAACACAACTGAAGCACAAGAAAACAATCTTAAAACAAACTTTATAAAGATGATAAAGGTCCTTAATGAAAAACTCCCTTAAATAAATCAAGGAAAGACAACCAAAATATTGGAGGAAATGAATAAACCCTTTAAAGAAAGCAAAGAAAAAACAAACAGTTGATGGAAATAAATAAAAGTATTCAAGACTGGAAACAGAAATAGAAGCAATAAAGAAAACACAAACTGAGGGAATCCTGGAGATGGAAAACACAGGTAAGCAAATAGAAACTACAGACACAAGCATCACAGAACACAAGAGATGGAAGAGAGAATCTTAGGCACTGAAAATACAATAGAAGAAATAGATACATTGGTCAAAGAAAATGTTAAAACTAAAGATTTCCTGACATAAAATATTAAGAAAATCTGGGACACTATGAGAAAGTCAAACCTAAGAATAACGGGAATGGAAGAAAGAGAAGAATCGCATTTCAAAGGCACATAAAATATTTTTAACAAGATCACAGAAGAAAATTTTCCTATACGACATGGCTATAAAGGTACAAGAAGCAAACAGAATGCCAAATAAACTGCGCCAGAAAAGAAAGTCCCCTCACCACACAATAATCAAAATACTAAACATATAGGACAAAGAAAGAATATTAAAAGCTACAAGGAAAAAAGAGCAAGTAACATATAAAGACAGACCTATTAGAATTACACCCAGCTCCTCAACAGAAACTCTAAAAGCCAGAAGGGCCTGGATAGGTGTCCTGCAGACTCTAAGAGACCACAGATGACAGCCCAGACTACCAGACCCAGCAAAACTTTCAATCGCCATAGATGGAGAAAAGGTATTCCATAATAAAGTCAAATTTAAACAATATCTATCTACAAATCCAACCTATAGAAGGTGCTAGAAGGAAAATTCTATCCCAAGGAGGTTTACACCCACGAAAAGGAATTTAGAACACATGAAAACAGAGGAAATAAATAACTGTCCCAGCCAAACCAAAGAAGGGAGGAACACACACACCACCACCACACCATGAACACAACAACAACGACAACAAAATAACAGAAATTAACACTCAGTGGTCATGAGTATCTATCAATATCAATGGACTCAATTCTCCAATAAAAAGTCACAGGCTATCAGAATAGATGCAAAAACTGGATCCATCCTGCTGCATACAAGAGACCCACTTCAACATCAAAGAGAGACACTACCTCATTGAAAAGAATTGGGAAAATATTTTCCAAGCAAATGGACCCAAGAAGCAAGCTGGTGTAGCCATTCTAATATCTAACAAAATAGACTTCAAACCAAAATTAATCAAAAGAGATGGGGAAGGACAGTTCATACTCATCAAAGGCAAGACCCACCAAGATATCTTTCAATTCTGAACATCTATGCTCCCAAACAAAGGCTCATATTTGTAAAGGAAACACTATAAGGCTTAAATCACACATTGACCCCTCTCACAGTGATACTGGGAGACTTCAGTACACAACTCTCAATGGACAGGTCATCCAAACAAAAACTAAACGGAGAAATATTGGAGCTAAAGGACATTATGAACCAAACTGACCTAACAGATATCTACAGAACATTTCACCCAAATACAAAAGAACACATTTTCTTCACAGCACCTCATGGAACCGTCTCCAAAACTGACCATACTTGGTCACAAAGCAAATCTCAACAGACACAATAAAACTGAAACAACCCCCCTGCATCATATCAGACCTTCACAAATTAAAATTGGATTTCAACAACAGAACACCTATGATAAACTCATGGAAAATGAATGACTGATGGACAAGGGAGAAATAAAGAAATAAATCAAAGACTTCTGAGAACTCAGTGAGAATGAATACAACATACCCAGACTTATTGGACACAATGAAAACGGTGCTAGGAGGAAAGTTCACAGCACTAAGTGCTACACAAAGAAATTAGAGAGTTCTCATATTAGTAATTTAGCAGCACACCTGAAATCCCTAGAACAAAAAGAAGCAAGCTCACCCAAGAGAAGTAGATGGCAGGAAATAATCAAATTCAGGGCTAAAATCAATAAAATAGAAACAAGAGAACAATACAAAGAATCAATGAGACAAAGAGTTGGTTCTTCTAGAAAATCAACAAGATAGATAAACTCTCATCCAAACTAACTAAAAGATGGAGAGAGAATATCCAAACTAACAAAATCAGAAACAAAAAAAGGGGGATATAACAACAGACAGTGAGGAAATCCAAAGAATCATTAGGTCATATTTTTTAAAAAAAGGAAAAATCTAAAGGTAATGAATAATTTTCTTGACAGATATCACTTACCAAAGTTAAACCAACATTAGCTAAACAATTTAAGAAACCTACAGCCCCCAGTGAAATAGAACCAGTCATTAATACTCTCCCACATAAAAAAAAACACATTAAAAAAAAAGCCCACGGTCAGACAGTTTTGTTGTTTATCAGAGCCTCTCTCTCTCTCTCTCTCTCTCACACACACACACACACAAACACACACACACAGACACACACACACGTTTAGAAAATCTTTAAAAACTAAGAGCAGGAAGGATAATTATAAGGATTTTAACTCCACAGTGTCACTGGTGTTAACAAGACTATGGCCCAGCTCAAAGTGGAAAGAAAAGATTACTGTGTGTCTAACAAATGACCACGAAGAAGGAGCAGCCAAGCTATGAGGAGTGTAGTAATCTTTTAAATTTAAGAGAAAGGAAGGTTAAAAAATATTCCTAGCAAGAAGTGAGAGGGCAGATGTCAGAACTGAAATGCTATTAGTAATTGTTTTATGGTAAACATTTATGAGGAGTGTATCCTGCATGAGGTACTGTGATAAGCACTTTGTCTGAATTACCTCGTTTTACCTTCAGTTATTTTTTCATGTGTTCTAAAATTATGACATAAACGAATTAAGTAATTTCCCCAAGAACACAGAATGAATAAGTAGTGGCTTTGGATTAGAGTTCGAGGAGGCTGCTGCTGACAGCCAGTTATTAAAGCCATTGCATGCTTAGTGCATTGCATGGGCAGATGGCCACTATGAGTCCAGATGCTCTATGTTCAGTGCCCTGCATCAGCAGACAGCCACTGTGTGCCCAGGTGCCCACATGCTTACTGCACTGCACAGGCAGACAGTCACGGTGGGTCCAGGTGCCAACACGCTTAGTCCACTGCATGGGCAGATGGTCAGTCTGAGTCCAGGTTCCCACAGGGACTGTCATGAGCTTCTGACAAATGTTAGAAACTCTTTTACAGTTAAACAGGCCTGGGTTTGAACTCCAGTTTTGTCACTTGGATTTTGGGAAAACTTATCCCTCTTGAGGTCGAGATTCCCCACCCTTCAAAGGAGATGCAATCTACCCTGTGGTGGCTAGCAGGACAATAGCAGACTTCTAGAAGATACAGGGATGTCTGGACATGTGGAGTTGCCCTCCCACAGGGACGGTGGCAATGCACACCTCCCTTCTTGATGCCTCACATCGTAAGACAAAGCAGCCCCTTTCTTTTTTCATTTGTCTTCAGCCCTTGACTGTCTATTACCTTATTCTTGTCCTGTGTATCCACCTCCCCAGGGGCCATAAACTTCAGCAGAAGGGCTAGACACTTGGGGCTCCTATGCCGGGTAGTCAGGTGCAAGGGTGTCATCTCTTCTAGATCCTTCTGCATCCAATTTGCTCTGCGTGTAAGCAAGAGTTTCATAAAGCGGTAATTTCCCTAGATGAAAACAAGAAATATTAAAAGGAATTTACTTTGCGGCAAGTTTATAAATACCTTTGAAATGTTCTCAGTAATTTTAACTACCCTCATATAGTATACCATGCAGAAAAGTTAATAAAAGGGGAAAAATATCACTATATTAGAAAGTGATTGCTTTATGTTTTCCTGCTTCTCTTGATCACTTTTGAACAATCATATAACTTACATAGTGGCTCTCCGACACTTACTGGGGTGCGACAGGTTTTATTAGCCAGACTGTTACTGCTAGGTGTTTAGAATGCTAGTCTGCTGTTGCTGGGCATGTAGACACTAAGGCAATAAACTGTAGTAAGTACTTGTTATAGAAAACGCTTCAACATACACTGTTTTGTACTTAGTGTTCTCCTTTGTCATGAAAGTAGATTACCAAGAGCCAAATTTGGGGTTAAGTTTGTATATATTATAGTTTGTGGGTGTTTTCCAAGTTACTATCTAGTAGCATCGATATGTAACGGTATTGACTGATTGCCCCAATAGGGTGTTGTGTGTAACACATACTCTCTATATGATCTTTTCAATGCCATCTCCCTCACAGACGGCAAGCTTCAGGAAGCAAGGCTGTGTTTCATTGGCTACTGTACCCAGTACAATCCCTGGTACAAACTAAGTATTTGATAAATGTAAATAAGATAGGTGATGGACTGAGCATGGAGAAATAACTCCTGTATTTTGCTTTCACTTAAAAATTATAGCTGCTGGGGGCTGGAGAGATGGCTCAGTGGTTAAGAGCATTGCCTGCTCTTCCAAAGGTCCTGAGTTCAATTCCCGGCAACCACATGGTGGCTCACAACCATCTGTAAAGAGGTCTGGTGCCCTCTTCTGGCTGCAGACACGCACATAGACAGAATATTGTATACATAATAAATAAATAAATATTTTAAAAAAATTATAGCTGCTGTGTGAAGAGTCTTAATTCTCAAATAACCTGCATTTGTCTATCCTTGCCTTTTTAAGGCTTCGTTGATTCCAGCTTTGTTAGCAGGGCACAAGACTTGCCTGGCTTCGATTTTACTCTATCAGCTCTGAGAAGGAAGACATGAAAAGTTCCTCAAGAGGGTGCCCTGCTCTAAGCGTCCTCAAGAGGGTGCCCTGCTCTAAGCGTCCTCAAGAGGGTGCCCTGCTCTAAGCATCCTCAAGAGGACGCCGTGCTCTAAGCGCCCTCAAGAGGGCGCCCTGCTCTAAATTTCCTGCCATCTTTTCTTGAAGGATAAAAAGTGCTCGATTAGAAAAAAATCAGTATGACACTATATACCAAAAAAAAAAAAAATAAGGTTTGACCTTTCCGAGCATAATGTTTCAAATATTACAGATTAATTCATTATAACCTTTCCTTTTAGAGACGTTCAATCAGACATTTTGGTCGTGGAATCAGAAAATAGAAAGTAGAAGGAAAGTCACACAGTTGACAGCAGTGACCACTCGGCACATACAAGGTTCCTGGCATAGTTATGTTTCCTGTTATTCTTGGGACTCAAGTTTCACTAGCCACATAGTATATACCAGTAACAGCTGCTCTTTATTCATGCAACAAACATTTGTTAAGCCTTGTTATGAAGCAGACAATTAGGACAGAGTTTTTGACACAAATCTCATGGTTGTGCCACACTAACTTGGGGTAGAATATGTCTACAGATGAAAGCACCCCTGCATCTCATGTGTGAACCAGAGGCATCAGCAGTGCACAGAACTGTTACACATGTGGAATGACAGGATGTGGAGGGTACTCGAAACACTGTGCTAAGTGTGGGTGCCCAGCAAATGTTTGCTAGGATTATGCATGGCTTTCCAGAGACTGGGTTTCTCATCAAACCTGGATCTTATCAAGACTAGACCGGCCTGCAAGACAAATGTAGACGGTGAGACAGAGTGAAGAAGGGCTGGTGATAATGGCAGAGAGGTCTGATCATCAATATTTATAGTGCAGCTGGTGATTAAGGAGAGCACCAAGAGCAAAGACAGCTGGAGTGGTAGAAATAATGGCTTCTCTGTTTTTCTCACACTAAGGAACACATCTGTCCGTGCTCTACCAATTGGGAATCACCACTCCTCTCAATCGTCCCATTGCAGACCCTGCCCCTCAGAAATCCTGCCAAGGGTCAGCTCCTCCCCCAGAGCTGCTCAAGATCAAGGCTGCAGAGTATTTAAGACCTGATTGCCAGACCTGCCACGTGATTCCTCTCCTGGCTTTCTGAGAGTCACCTGAGAGTTGCTTTGCTCTGTTTATTGAAGGTGGAGGTCTGTCTGATTTGGCTTATTGCATCAGCAGAGGGACCCAATAACCAGGAATTCAACACTTGTCACAGCCCACAGATTACACCACAGGGCCGAGAGGAATCTGACTAGTGCTCTGGGGAGGATTCAGCTCTGTGAACGCACACTCTAGTTCCGGGAGACAGAGTCCGGTCAGGTATTCTATATGACAGCTGGGGCCAGACACAATATAATTCACTTGGGCCAATGTCAAGCCCCTGGGTCTCATTAGCAAGCATTTATTAAATGTCAATTATATGCAGACTCAATCTCTGCAAATAAGCAGAGGACCACAGAACTTCCAGAACCAAGATGAGAAGGTTGGGCATGTGGTTCAGTGGTGAAGTGCACAGAAGAGCACGGGGCTAATTCCCGGGAGAGAAAAGGACAGTCAATTTCTTTACAACTTTTTAGTTTTTGTGTGTGATGTGCTGTATGTGTGGGTATGGATTTATGCACAGGTACACATGTATTTTTGGTGCCTAAGCATGTGTACATGTATGTGTGTGTGAAAACTACTGCTGTTTTAGAAGCATGATGCATATAGTTATTTCATCTGAGTAATAATGATATAAAGATTTTGAGTAAATTACTTTGATATTTTGCATTTACATTTTTATTTTAAGAAAACATACCAGGGATTAGGAATATGAGTCAGGTGCTAAAGTGCCCTGCAAGCATGAGAACCCGAGTTTGATTCCCAGCATCCCCCCCCCCCCAAACTGAATATGGAGACTTGCTTCTGTAATCCCTGGGGAGGAGGATCCCTGGGGCTTACTGGCTGGCCATCTAGATGAATTAACCAACTGAGCTCCTGATTTAGTGAGAGACTCTGTCTCAAAATTTGGGTGGGAAGTGATTAAGAAAGACACCTTATATTGACCTCTGGCTTCGACATGCATGTGCACACATGGGCATGCACACCTGTGTACACCTATGCATACCACAAATATGTACATACATGTACACTTCCATAGACATACAGAATAAAACATAACAATTATAGGCAATGCTCTTTTGTGCGTTCAACTCCTTTTCTCCCTCTTTGGAGAGTACATACTGACTTGGGTGTTTCTCGATTAATATTTTATATTTTATTTCATAGAAACATGTAAGTTCATAATCTGAAAGGTGCTATCTTTATAGAATAGTTCTATCTGAGTCACTGTCCATCTCTGACTCAGAGAAATAAAGGTTTCTCCAGGTTGCTCTGGTTCATGTATCTGCACTGGAGAAGCATCTTGCTCTAGGAATGGCATTGCTTCCCTCTAGAGGAAGACTTAGCGCACTCCTCACTTTTCACAATCACTGCTATAATGAATTGCTTTGTACAGATCTCCTGGTAAGTGTACAAGAATTTCTGGGCTCTCTCAAAGAGCAGTGCCAATTTGCATTCCTAACAGAAACATGAGAATTCTTGTTTTTCGACAACTTTTTCCCACTTGGTTTTGTCAAAGTACTGACTTTGGTACAATCCAAATTGGTTGGTACACAGTGCTGTTTTGATCATAAATTTAATCTGCACTTCCTTAACTGAGGTGGACTATTTTGTTGACTATCAGTTTCTTCTTTTGTGTTGTTTGCTAAGTTGGGAGCTCAGCTATTTGTCTTACTGAAATATTTTTACATATTTTGGATACCAATCTTTTTGCTTTCCTTAGGTTCTTTGACTAAGAAATGAGTTAATATTAAGAATATTAGCTCCCTTGCCCTTTATCTTTTATTTATTCCTCTTTATTTGTTCAATTTGTTCTTTGATAATCTCATACACATATTTAGTACATCACTCTTACTTTTTTCCTCTCTTCTTTTACCTCTCTGTCAATACTCACCCCTCCCTACAGGTCTTCTTCATGCCTTTTTGTTTTGCTTTGTTTTGTGACTCAGTGATTTTACCAGGATCATCTGTGTGGCCACTGGTTTGGAAATATCATGGTACCAATCTGAACCCTAAATATTAATGTGTATACCTATAGGTAACGAAACTCTCAACCTTAATCACAGAAGTTTTTCTTTGCAGTGAACTCTAAATAATGCACAGACTCATGAACGTTCAAGATGTTTAGAATAAATGATGGTTGAGTGTTTGGCCCTGGACAACTATGTATCCTCTCTAAGCTGAGAGATTATTAGAGAAGAGAGTGCAGAAGGAATGTACGAACCAGAAGATAGGAAGCAGGGCTAGGAAACACTGTTTTCAGGAACGACATAACTTTGCAAAGGATCTCATAGCAGCTGTGGTAGGCTGCAGTGAGCCTGCCAACAGTCAATCATGGATCAGGGAGGGGCTCCTGGCCCTGGCCCTCTCTACTGAACTACTGGCATCTGACGGATTGAGGAACAGTCCTTGCTTTCAGTTGTGAAGCAAATGGTATTGGCTTTTCTTTAACATTTAGTTTCTTCATATAGTTTGCTTTTATTTACAAGTAGATTAATATTATAATTATTACTATTTTTTTTATCAGTACTGCTACTATTGAGATAGAGTCTTTGCAATTTAGTCCTGATGGACCTGAAACTCACTATGTAGACCAGATTGGCCTCAAATGTGAGGTTATCTGGTTGTCTCAGCTTTCTGAGAGTGCTAGGATTACAGCATGTAATTCATGTACAATTCCTAGCTTTCAAGTAGATTTGAAGAAAGCTTCTTTGCTACTGGTTTTCATTGCTTGTATTTTTCTTCTACTCATCCTTGGGTTGGATTCTACGTAGCTCTAGTCTAGTCTAAGAAACCACGTAATGGCATTCTCTCTTGAAGTATTGACTTCTACGTTGTTATGGATAATAAAGTGACAGTCATTCAGCTAATGGGCATCTTTCTGGCCCTGAGGTTGGTCTTTGTCCTGTTCTTGCCAGTTCTTCAAGCACCATTCTCTAGAGCTGTAGACCAATCTTAGAGAATTTCTGAACTTCTAAGTGTATTCCTTGCTTCAGTAAAAAAAACAGAGGCTTTTCAATCACTCAAGAGAAAATTCTTGAGCAAGATGTGGCTAAAATCCTATTTTTATGACTTCCGTGTTTTATCATTAACTTCTGACAACACTTAGGACCCTCGCCCCACAAGTCCTCTCACAAGGTCACCATGTTCTCTTTATCAGGCCACTGCACACCTTGGCCATTTGCCTTCTCCTCAGTCAAAGCACTGGCGCGTCAATGCCTTTGGTTTTACCACATTCAGAGATACTGAAAAGGTAGATGGTTTCCCAACAGCATACTTTGGGACCTACACATCTCCTCCCATTGACCTCTGAGTTCTTGCTCTGTCTCATGGCACCAGCACTCCTATTTACCATTAAACTTGAGGAGAAAATGGCTGTTCACAGACAAACACAAATGATCATATTTTGGTCCATTTATAGGTTATTATATAATTTTGCCCAGGAAATATTATAACTATATTTATAATAGCAAATATAAATGTAGAGAAGGCATTCTGTCACATTTCATTCTAAATGTTAACAACATTAGATTAAAATACATTATTTTAAATGGAAATGGAAATAATAGAAACATTTGTTATTAATTATAATGATATCCTTATAATTACATATTTATAAACATTCAAGGCATTTGCCATATTAAATTTCAAAAAGAAACTACCCCTAGGAAGTATATAGGTCACAATTTTCAGTTATCAGTGAAACTTTTCTATAATGGTTGAAAATGCAAATGAGCTTTGGAAGTACCACAGTCATATCAGGAGCAGGGGTATGCCCTGATCCTGGGTGCAAAGCCTTCACCCTGCTTTACTGGGATCACTTCTCAGGTTAGTCTTGCAGTGAACAGTCTTTAAAAATGAGTTCGAGGCCAGCCTGGTCTAGAAGAGCTAGTTTCAGGACAGGAACCAAAAGAGCTACGGAGAAACCCTGTCTCGAAAATAAAAAAAAAACAAAGGAGATAATATCACACTGGGACTTTGTTTTATGCTTTGGACACTTGCTTTACGCTTACTAAAAGTTGCCGGGTTTCAAAGTACAGCATTCCTGAGATATCTTACAAACTCCACTATGTGCTGTTCACTTGTGTAATCTGCATCGCCTCTGCAGCACTTGGAAACAAGGGAAATGGATGCAGACAAGCACGTGTGCAAACTACTTGCTATGCCATCAATGGACAAGCTTTTGATCTCTTAGGGTGTCTTGTGTATTCTGACGGTATCCCCAGTTGACACGCTACCCTCAAGAATGATAAAAATAAAGCCTAAAACAGACAAGAGAGTAAAAGAGTTTAAAATGCTAATGTAGCTTTCTTGAAAAACAGGAAAGGACCTTCATTGTCCTCCTCAAGACATTATGACATTATGTAATATCATAATGAGTAAAGTGAGGGAAGGGGTGTAAAGAACTCCTGTTAATAAATCTGAAAGGTGAGAAACAGGATTGAGACAAGATGCCCAAACAGGGCTTTGTGCTTCGCTCCTCCTCCCTGGGCAGGAGAAGCAGAGGTAAGACACTGCAGTGCGGTGAACAGTCTCCAAACAGAAGGACATGGTGAGAGGAGTGAGGAGCTTTCAGTTTCATACAGCATTTTAGATGGTGACACCGGGCGTTTGTATGATTGAGACACGTGTGAGCAGCTGCTTGAAGCATTACCCAGCAGCACCCAGCCTACTGGACTGGGAACACAAACCCCGTGGTAGCCTGCCTTGTGTAATATGAAGACAAATACTACACATAGCTGCTGGCCACTTTCTGAGGCAAAGCTCTTGGCTTCACAGTGCTTTTGTTCACAAAATTTCCCCTAAAGGCTATGACCTGTTTTAATGATGTTTTGGTTTAGTCAAAGCCTGATGCTATCCATTGAGAGAGGCAATAATTGAATAAACTACAAGGAAAACTCTGGAAAGCTAACTGGCTAGAAAGGCTATTTAGGCCAGTAGGCTACGATGAAAACCATCACAAAACCATCACTCTTACTTAGGCAATAAGGACTGGTCATACTTTGACTAGTTCTTGGCCTGTTGTCAATGCTATAGTGATAAGGTCTGCCATGTGGAAGACTATAGATGCCAGATTAAATACACTCTCCTTTGGTGCTGCAAACCATGGGAACACATTCTTGCTGATAATCAGACAGCCTTATAGCTTGTGTTGATGTATACAATAAGGGCATGTTCTCTAAGAAGAGCAACTGGAATCAACCTGATGAACAAGTTAGATTGCTCAGGTCATTAGTCTTTCAGTACTTGGATCCATCATTGCACTAGATATGGGGAGGAATCCATCTTGTAGACTTGGCACAAAGTAAAATGTATGTATGCATGTGATGTGGAAGATAACACTGCATATGGGACTTGTGTCTGTCTCTTGTGAAGTTGGATTGTTTTTTTCATGGTGCAGAAGGCCAAGTTAATAGAACATTGCAACTGCCTACTCTTGGCAAGGACTTATGAAATCTGCTCTTGGACCCATCATCCATCTTACCACTGTAGACCCATCTCAGATCATAATGATACTGTATCATCAACTTGCCCTATTTTAACCACAAGAAGTCCTTGATTTGGCTTCATGTTTTGGGTTTTGAGACCATCTGTAGTCTGACCATAGTATACCATTTTTCAGGAAGGCCATCCAGCAATGAACCAACAGTTAGAGGACATTGTATTGATACTTTCTTTTCCCCCACCATCATCAGCTATCTGGGATTATTGAGAGCTGAGACACTTGAAAATCAATTAATAAATACCTCTAGTATTATTTCTTGTTTGCTCCTGGCCTATAACCCAAATATGGCTACTGAATGTGCCCTCCCCTAGAGATTTCCCTTCTTGTGGGAGATGATAAAAACAAACGTGATTGGGAATTATATATAACTATTAAAAAAAACTGTCATTCTATACTATTGTTTGTCAATTAAGATGTTTTCTTCTTCCTAAAACTCATTTCAGGCTGGTTTTGACTGACATATCCTTTAGTGGCCAAAAAGAATATTAGAGATTCAAAATGTATTCTGGATTATTAATCTGGATTAATTTGTTCAAGTAATATGATTCCAGATTAAAAGTGCACAATGTCCACAGGACTGAGTGTCTTGCACATTGATCCTCCCAGAGCAGTGCAAATTATCACTGCTCTGTAAATGTAGTGTAAATGTGTTCCATATACACACATCCTTCTATATGGAAGGTACATGTGGAGATGGTTAGAAAGAAGGTGACATTATATCTATTAATATGGGACTCATGGGCTGATGAGATGGCTCAGTGGGTTAAAGGCACTTGCTTTCAGCCCTACTGACTTGAATTCAATCCCTGGAACTCACACGATGGGAGAAGAAAACCAACTCTTTCAAGCTATCTTCTGACCTGCCCCAGCACAGGTGTGAAGGTCAAGGGATATTTGTGAGAGTTGGCTGTGCTGAGGCACTTATACATGAATTGACAACATTTTTAGAAAAAGACAGAACTCACTAGTTTTATGACTAAAGGGGAAGGTAACTTCAGGACTTGGGAAGGGACCTCTGTCAACAGAGACTGCTATTCTGCCCTGTACCATGGCTGTTCAGTCCCAAAGAAACACAGACGTCTACATTAATTATAAACTGGTTGGCCTATTAGTTCGGGTTGCTTATTAACTAATTCTTACACCTTAAATTCTTACACCTCATAATTCTTGTCTGTGTTAGCCATGTGGCTTGGTACCTTTTATCAGCGAGGCACTCTCATCTTGTGTCCTTTGCATCTGGGTGACGACTGCAGACTCAGCCTTTCCTCTTCTCAAAATTCTCCTATCCTAGTTGCCCCCACCTACTTCCTGCCTGGTCACCCCACCTATACTTCCTGCCTGGCTACTGGCCAATCAGCGATTTATTAAGCCAATACAAGTGATAAATGTTTACAGGGTACAAGACCATTGTCCCACAGCAGACCTCAGCCTGTGAAGGTGCGGGCAGGGACAGGAGATCAACTAGTACTCTATCTTTTGGATCTAGTGCTGGATTCTAACAAAAGGAAGAAGGCTTGCACATTAAAGAAACATACAGAAGTAAGTGGAGGCTAGACTGACCTACTGGAGAGTTTGCCTCCCCTACCAATGTACAAAGAAATATCCCAATCAATGTTGGTAGTTCCTATTCTTTTGCTATGATTGATGTCATCAGTGGGAGGTCCTCAGCAATACCCAACAACATGGATCTATTTACATGCATAGACCCATTTACATTCAAAGGGATGGGCATGCCCCCCCTTTTTTTTTTTAAAAAAAAGATTTATTTATTTATCATGTATACAGTGTTCTCCCTGCATGTATACCTGCAAGCCAGAAGAGGGCACCAGACCTCATTACAGATGGTTGTGAGCCACCATGTGGTTGCTGGGATTGAACTCAGGACCTCTGGAAGAGCAGTCAGTGCTCTTAACCTCTGAGCCATCTCTCCAGCCCCATGGGCATGCCCCTTTTTAATCTAATGAACACAAATCAATATGCTCTCCCTGGTGCATAAGAAGCCTTAGCGCAAGTTGTATGTGCTAACTGAAGCTGCAAGTGCCTGCGATACTGACCTGCAACTCTTACGTGTTTGCATACAGAACAGAGCAGGCCAGGGCAGATTCCTTCATTGGGCTTGGGGGAGGGGCTGTGATGCCAAAGTTCACCATTAAATTCCCTTGTCTGGGTCATGACAGATGATAAACTGGCTTTGGTTTATATTCTGGATGTTTGAAGTAAGATATACTACCTACTGTGGTACTTATTCACAGTTGACTTAATCAGACATATGAGTGTGGATCACTTTTTACCTGGGCAGCTTCCCGGGGGCATGTTTGCAATGAGCAGCTGGAGGGATGAGGTCATGCCTTCATACTGGTTAAAATGAAATGGAAGACCCCTAAAGTTCAGTGTTGCTCAGCTGCAATGGAAGCTCAGTGTGCACAGCATCCATCTGGCTCTCCAACTTGCCCAGGTTTCTTAGGGGCAAAGTAAAACCATTGTAAACACAGAAGAACAGGCTTTCTGCAGTGTTATGAATAATAATCTCCTTGGTCTAAGCTATGGAGTATAATGTTTATTTTAAATATCCATGTAACAGTAAGAGACCAACTTGCTAGCTTGCATATGGGGCAAAATCAAATCTGAGACCCTCCTTACAATTCAATATTATTGTAGTCCAGAGTCCAGAGTAAGAAGTTACAGATATGACTAAATAGGTAGACAGTCTACAATGATATAAGGAGCATAAAACCTATTTAGTATTTAAAGTATTCAATTATTATTTTTGAAATGAAAGTACATAAATTGGAAATATGAACCATTACATCCTAGTTGAATGAAAACATGATTTCAGTGTATACATAAATAGTTCTGTGAAATGAAAGCCAATATGTTTTTAACCTAGACCAGGAGATTATCACCAGCATACAAGGCAGAGACTATAAATACTTCTGTCCTTGGACAATCTTCCTGTCTCAGCTGATTTAAGTGTCTGCTTGTATTTTGGTTTCTTGGCCTTTAGAGTGAATTTTTATAGGACAAGAAGGCAAATAGTTATAAAAATCAAGTTACTGAGAGATACGAGTTCACTGAGCTCTAGAGATGAGATTGAATCTGCATTGTTTTTCCCAGTGGCAGTCATGGTCTCTCCTTTAAACTTCTGATGGTCAAGTTCAAATACTGTGCTTTATGAAAAAGATTTCTAATTGCTCATGATGGTAAATGTGCCATTAGCCTGCCATCTTGAGCAAATCTTTGGAAACATTTAAAAAGTTATTTGACAATCCTAAGCAAGCAAAGGCTAAGAAGGATGCTTCAGAGGCAGACTCCAAGCCTTATTTGCTATTTTCCAAGTTTAAGATGCTCCTCCATCTGGCAGAGCAGCCAGACCATACATCAGCCAAGAACATCTCTCCGGAAAGAGGATTTGACTGAAGGAAAAGCAACATCTTTGACTGATCCATAGATGAACTCTTCTAATATTTCTCCCCACTGTCTCCTCCAAGCCTTGGCTCTATCTACTAACTGGGTTTCCATAGGAATAGAAAGTGCTATCAAGTGCCACATAGTCAACCAGCACAGGAGAAAATGTTACTGTAATATATATA
>NW_026067972.1:1709993-1750800 GCF_014885135.2 Alexandromys fortis
ACACACACACACACACACACACACACACACACACACACTCACATATATGCTTGTCTTCTCTATGAAAGGAAACTATGGAAAGATTCCTTTATTCTGAGATTTCTCACCCAATGCCAGGTTTTTTTCACGTGTTTTTCTGAATGATGACAGTGATTTTATTTAGATTATTAGTCTCCTCAGCAGACATAATTTTATCTATAGAAAATTAACAAAAATAAACGCTAAAAAAAGTCCACAAGACTGCGATGATTGTTTTCAGGAAGGCAATCCTATTGTACTTGTGGTGCGCCCTCATTTATTCAGAGTGACACTTTAAAATGGCACCGACTTTTAAAATTAGTTTTTATAGCTAGCTTATCATGACATTTTCATACCTGTGTATCATTATACTTTGATCTCATTCCTTCTCCTTCCAAGGTCCTTGGCAGCTTCCCTCTCCCCATCATCCTATTATCCAAGCTCCCAACTACAGCAGAATTTCTCTGGGAAACTGCCAGCCAAGTGTGACAGAGAAGCAAGCAGGCCAGCTAAGTAGGTGGGTGAGTTTCAGATCTTCACCCTTCTTCCTCTCTTCCATATTCAATCCTTCGGTCTCACCTCCAGCTCTGTAGACTACCTGTTGTGGCCTCTCCTCACATTCCTAGGGGACTAAACAGATCCTTCTGGAACAGCCTGTTTTCCTCTTCCTGTGAATTTCCTCAACGACCCCCCCTCCAATACCTAGGGACATGTTTTTACCAGGGAGTTCTTGAATCCAGAAGAATTTCCTACCAGGCAACACACAGCCACCACACTTTCCTAAGAACCAGAGAGGGTAACAGAAACCAAGGGGGTGGAGAGGAAACTCCCAACAAAGACAAGACCAGATATCAGCACCTAGAATTACAATCTTCCTAAATTCAGATGCCTATATGCCAGCATAAATATGTCTCCACTAGAGCCTAGCAATCCTACATAGCTGAAGCACAAGACAAAAACCATAAAACAGTCTTTATGAATATGATATGAGGTCTTAAAGAGGAAAGGAATAAATCCCTTAAAGAAATCTACGAAAATAGAACCAATGAAAGCAAATTAATAAGACATTTTAGGACCTGAAAGTAGACATAGAATCAATAAAGAAAACCCAAACTGAGAGAAATTTGGAAATGAAAAATTTAGGAACTTTAACAGAAACCTCAGAGGCAAGTCTTACCAGCAGAATACAAGAAATGGAAACAAGAATCTCAGGCATGGAAGACACGAAAAAAGAAATGGATACCTCAGTCAAATAAAATGTTGATTCTAAAAAAATCATGGCACAAAACATTCAGGAAATCTGGGACACTATGAAAAGTCTAAATCTAAGAATAACAGAAATAGAGGAAGGAGAAGAATCCCAGATCAAAGGCACAGAAAATATTTTTAAGAAAATCAAGGGAGAAAATTCTCCTAAACTAAAGGAGATGCCTATCAAGGTACAAGAAGCATACAGAACACCAAATAGACTAGTTCAGAAAACAAAGTCCCCTTGGCAGATAATAACCAAAATACTGAAGTACAGAACCAAGAAAAAAATACTAAAAGCTGCAAGGAGAAAAGAACAAGCAACATGTAAAGGCAGACATGTTAGAATAACATCTTATTTCTCAATGGAGACTCTAAAAGCCAGAAGGGCCTGGACAAATGTTCTACAGACTCTAAGAGACCACAGATGCCATCCCAGACTACTATACCCAGCAAAACGTTCAATTACAATGGATGGAGAAAATATGACATTCCATGATAAGACTAAATTTAAGCAGTATCTATCTACCAGTACAGAAGGAAAACTCCAACCCAAAGATTTTAAGCAAAGCCAAGGAAACACAAGAAATAAACAATTTCAGGTCAACTGAATGAGGGGAAGGACACAAATACTACCTCAACAAAATAACAGAAATTGATAAACAATGCTTATTGACATCTCTCAATATTAATGGTCTCAAATTCCCCAATAATAATAGACATAGACTAACAGAATGAATAAAAACAAAAAGCAAACAAAACAGGATCCATCCTTCTGTTGCATCCAAGAAACACACCTTAACACACTAAGGACAGACATCACCTCAAGGTAAAAAGATGGAAAAAGATATTCTAAGCAAATGGATCTATGAAGCAAGAAATGGTATAGTCATTTTAATATCTGACTAAATAGATTTCAAACCAAAACTAATCAGAAGAGATAGGAAAGGACAATACATACTCATCAAAGAAAAAGCTCACCAAGAGAACATTACAATTCCTAACATCTATGCACCAAACACAAGGGCACCAAAGTTCATAAAAGAAATCCAAATACAGCTTAAACCATATATTGACCCTCACACACTAATAGACAAGTCATCCAGACAAAAACTGAATACAGAAATGCTGGAGCTAACAGAAGTTATAAACAAAATGGACTTAACAGATATTTACAGACCAGTTTACCCAAACACAAAAGAATATATCTTCTTCTCAACAACTTACAGAACTTTCCTCCAAACTGACAACATGCTCAGACACAATACAAGTCTCAACAGATACAAGAAAATGGAAATAACACCATGCATTCTATCTGACCACCACGGATTAAAACTGGATATCATCAACAACAGAAACAACAGAAAGCTCATAGAAACTGAACAACTCACTAATGAATGTTAAAAAGGGTCAAGACAGAAATTAAGAAAGAAATCAAAGACTCTCTTGAATTGAATGAAAATGAGGACACAATACACTCAAACTTATAGGACACATAGAAGGTGGTTCTAAGACGCAAGTTTATAGCATTAAGTGTCTATGAGAGAGAGAGAGAGAGAGAGAGAGAGAGAGAGAGAGAGAGAGAGAGAGAGAGAGAGCTCTCCTCCTAGCAACTTAACAGCGCACCTGGAAGCTCTAGAGCAAAAAGAAGAAATCACAGGCTGGAGAGATGGCTCACAGGTTAAGAGCACTCGCTGCTCTTCCAGAGGTCCTGAGTTCAATTTCCAGCAGATATAACGATACCTGGTGCCCTCTTCTGGCATTCAGGCATATATGTAGGCAGAACACTGTATATATAATAAATAAATAAATCTTAAAAATATCACACCCAAAAAAAGTAGATGGCAAGAAAAAAAATCAAACTTACTACTGTGGTCAATAGAATAAAACCCAATGGAACAATACAAAGACTCAAAGAAGACTGACAAGCCCTTATCCAAATTAACTAAAAGTCAAAGAGAGAATAATATATAAATTAACAAGATTAAAAAATGAAAAGAAGGACATAATATATCCAAGGAAATCCAGAGAATCATCAGGACATACTTTAAAAACTGGTACTCCACTAAATTGAAAAGTCAAAAGGAAATGGATAATTTTCTTGATAGATATCAGTTACCAAAGTAAAATCAAGATCAGATAAGCAATTTACACAGACCCATAACCTCAGTGAAATAGCAGTCATTGAAAGTCTCACACCAACTCCATTCAAAATTCTTCCAGACCAACAGTCCTCAAATTATTCCACAAGACAGAATGAGAAGGAATATTGCCCAGTTTGTTTTATGAGGCCATAGTTACCCTGATACCAAAACCACATTAAGACCCCACAAGAAAGAGAATTACTGATCATTTTCCCTTATAAACATAAATGCAAAAATACCCAATAAAATACTTGCAAACAAAACCCAAGAACATATCAAAAAGACCTGCTACCATGATCAAGTAGGCTTCATCCCAGAGATGCAGCGATGGTGCCACAGATGTAAATCAACAAATGTTATCTACCATATAAACAAACTGAAAGACATAAACCACACAATCATCTCATTAGATGTAGAAAAAGCCTTTGACAAAAATCAAATACCCTTTCAAAATAAAAGCCTCAGCAAGATTAGGGATACAAGGAACATACTTCAACATAATAAAGGTAGTTTACGAAAGTTTTTCAGTTTCCTGAGGTCCCATTTATTAACTGTCAACCTTAGTGCCTGTGTTAACAGGTGTTCTGTTCAGGAAGTTGTCTCCTGTGCCCATGCGTTCAAGGCTATTTCCCACTTTCTCTTCTATCAGGTTCAGCGTGACTGGATTTATGTTGAGGTCTTTGATCCACTTGAACTTGAGTTTTGTACAGGGTGACAGATATGCATCTATTTGCATTCTTCTACATGCTGAAATGCAGTTATTCCAGCAACATTTGTTGAAGATGCTTCCATTTTTGGGCATATACCCAAAGGATGCTCAACCATACCACAAGAACACTTGCTTAAATATGTTCACAGCAGCCTTATTCATAATAGCAGAACCTGGAAGTAACCTAGATGCCCCTCAACTGAAGAATAAATAAAGTGTGGTACTTTTACACAATGGAATGTTATTCAGCTGTTAAAAACAATTGATTGGCTTAGGAAATCTGAAGGTGAATGGATAGAACTAGGGAAAAAACTCCTTCCTGAGTGAGGTAACCCAGATTCAGAAAGACAAACATGGTATACACTCACATAAAGCATAACCATGCTATAATCTACAAACCCAGAGAGGTTAGGTGTTGTGGAATATTAGTTTAATATAAGTTACATTCATTTATGCTGTGAAATATTTGTTTAATGATGCAAAGATGTGTTGCATGCTTTTATGTCACATTTGTTTAACTCTGTGAAGATGTTACTTTGCCTGTCTAAAACATCAGCTTGGTCTATTAAAGAGCGGAATGGCCAATAGTGAGGCAGAAGAGTGAGATAGGTGGGGCTGCCAGGCAGAGAGAATAAATAGGAGGAAAAATCTAGAGAGAAGAGGGAGGAGCAAGAAAGGGAGGAGAGGAAGAGGTCAAGGACCAGCCACACAGCCACACAGCTAGCCAAAGAGTAAGAAGTAAAGAAAGATATATAGACTAAGAAAGGTAAAAAGCTCAGAGGCAAAACACAGTTAAAGAGAAATGGGATAATTTAAGTTAGAAAATCTGGCTAAAAACAAGCCCAGCTAAGGCTGGGCATTCATAAGTAAGAATAAGTCTCCGTGTATTTATTTGGGAACTGGGTGGTGGGCTCCCAAAGAGTAAAACAAAGTAAAACAAAACTAAAACCAAACAACAACAACAACAACAAACCCAAGTACAGCTAGGTAACAAGGAAGGCCCAAGGGGACACATGGATCTCCCTGAGAAGGGGAAACAGAAGAGATCTAGTTGGTGGAGCAGGTGAAGATGGAAACCGGAGGGACTGGGTCGGGGTGTGGGTGAATGGAGGGGAAGAGTACTGAAAGAGATGACTGGAAGGGGGTGCATTTCAGGGACTCCTCCATGCAAGGGAAACCCCCACAAATATACAAGGATAATCCCAGCTAAGACTCCTAGCAATAGTGGCCATCTCCTATGATCAGATTGCTGCCTACCCCAATTGTCATCAGGGAGCCTTCATCCAACAACTGATGAAAACGGATGCAGAGACCCACAGACAAACATAAGGCCAAACTTGGGGAATCTTGATGAAGAGATGGAGATAGGATTGTGGGAGCCAGAGGGGACAAGGATATCACAAGAAAATTCACTATTATTCTAAAAGGAAAAAATGTAGCAAGAAAATGACTCGCAATGACATTCGGCTATCTATTCAGAGACCAATGCCTTGCACAGCCATCAACAGAGAAGCTTCCTCCTGGAGCAAATGGGCAAGAACTATGGAGACCCCCAGCTAGATATTATGCAAAGAGTGAAAGACCTTAAAACACCAAACACTAAACTGGTTGTTTCCATCAAATCCCTCCCCTCAGGACTCAGGGACCCCTACAGAAGAGGAAGCAGAACACAAGACCCTTTAAATCAACATGATCGATGCACATATGACCTCACAGAAACTGAGGCAGCATGCACAGGGCCTACATGGGTCGGCACCTGTTATGATTCTAGAGCTAAAAGGAAAGTGGACATATGTCCTACCCAGAGGCCATCTCCAACTGATAACCACTTGCAAAGGAAACTCTAGCTTCCTCCAAGGGAATCTCACTGGGGAAACAAACTATTCTTAAGGGTAGGGCTGCATATCCAGGAGCAGATGGCCAACAGAAAATGAACTCAATTATTAGAATATTATATTCAGGTGTGTTACTTTTGTTTATGCTGTGTTAGATTAACTGTGAAGCTGTGATTCTTTGTCTAAAACACTTGATTGATGGGGAAGCCTTGTTAACCAATTGTCTTTAAGAGGTGGGGCCAAGTTAGGGTGTGGCTTTCTGGAACCTGAAGAAAAACCCAGGTGCTCTCTCTGTGGTTCCCTCACCGCACAGCTGAGCTTGGACTTCTTGTTCCTGTTTCATGAGATTTTCCCCTTATAATAAATAATTGTTTATCTTTTAGCTAGCCTGGTTATTTCCAGAATCGAGTTAACTTCTATGATGGTCCTAATAAGGAGACAAACGGCCAATAGCGAGGAGCAAGGCTAGGCAGGGCTGGCAGGCAGAGAGTATAAATAAAAAGGAAAAAGGGAACAAGGAGAGGAGGATGTCAGGCGTCAGCCACCCGGACAGTCATGGAGTAAGAAGAAAAGAAAAATATACAGAAGTAAGAAAGATAAAAGCCCAGAGGGAAAAGGAAGTTGGGATAACATAAGAAAAGTTGGCTAGAAACAAGCCAAGCTAAGGCCAGGCATTCATAACTAAGACTAAGCCTCTGTGTGTGATTTATTTGGGAGCTGGGTGGTGGGCCCCTCAAAAAGCCGAAAGAGTTAAACATCACACAACACCCAATGGTATTTTTGGAGGTACCCTGTCTGTCTCATAATGAATGCCATGTCAGGGCTCTTTTTCTTTTTATTTTTTTCTTATTATTTTTATTTTATCTATATAATGTTTTTCTTCTTTTTACCTTAAAGGTACTTTGTGTATATATTATGGTTTCCAGTTTAGTGTTTTTATGGGATTCCTAAATATGCAAAATAGTAGGTCTCTGTTTCTTGAGTCTCTTCTTGGCCTCATTTCCTTCTGTGTGTTCTATCCAGTTCCAATGTGTTTGTTTTTGTATTTTCTTACTTATTGTATTTTATTAACCCAAGGAGGCTTGTTTGATTTCCGATGGGAAACAGAGGGAATGTGGGTGGGAGTGGAGGTAGGGAGGACCTGGGAGGAGTGGGGGAAAGGGAAACCATGATCGGCATATATTATGTGAGAAAGAATCTATTTTTGACAAAATGGAAAATGTGTCACCACTTCCCTCTATCGACAAAATCCCTCTAAATTCTGTACTGTCCCTCACATGTCAGCCACCACACCCAGCCTTTTCTTTTTGACACTGAGAGAGAGGCAACATAACTGGAAAGAATAATGGTGCAGTTTAGTGGTTGGAGTGGGAAGAAATCTTTTCAGATCAGATACTATTTTAGATGTTCCGATCTGTAATTATCCCAGGGTAGAAGTCTTGCTGGCTGCAACTCTAATCTAGCAGTTCTGAGTGAGAGGGCACCATAGTTCTACATCCTGTCTCTCTCAAATCCTTTATGCGACAAGTGGCAATAGACAGAAATTTCAGATATCCATTCACAAATCTTAATAACTGGAAAATCATTTTAAACTGTAAAAATATGGGGAAAATCACCTATAATTCCAATACACAGAACCTAGTACAAACTGTTAGCATTTCAGTGCCCTTACCTCCATTTCTTTTTAGCCGTTTGCTTAAAATGAGAAATGCTTTTCAGCTTTTAATTAAACTAATTATTATACTTTATACCTGGAACAAGCAGTTTTTAATTTTATTTTATATTAGTTTTTGTGGTGTTCGGGATCAAATCCAGAAACTTGTGTGTGCTAGGCAACTATTCTACCTCAAGCTAAATTCAACCTTTAGTAGTGATTTAAAATACCTTCTTCCATGTGTCAACTGTACAATAATGGATTCAGGTGGGATGGTCAAAGGATGCTAACGTCAGTGACAATATAAAAAGGATTAGATATTTACATACTTTCGAATTTGCTCTCCATGTGATACTTATTAATTACAAAATAAATTAAAAGATAGTGGCATTATAGTGTATAGCAGATGCCATTTGCTGCCAAGTGTTCAAAATGAACATCTCCACTACAGGGAGAGGCTAGTCCCCCCTTCTTTTAATAACGTCCTGAGAAGAACAGCACATGGCACTGGAGGGAGAGCTCACGGTTGAGAGCACTTGCTGCTCTGACAGGCAGCTGGGTTTGTTCCTAGTACCAGAACGGTGGCTCCTGACTGTCTGTAACTCTAGGGGATCCAAAGCTCTCCTCTGGCCTCTGCAGGAACTAGGCACATATATGACGTACAGAAATACATACAGGCAAATATACATAGACAAAATTTTCACTCTTTGCCAGGCGTAGTGGCACTTGCTTTTAATCCCAGCACCTGAGAGGCAGAGGCAGGCAAATCTCTGTGAGTTTGAGGCCAACCTGATATACAGAGCGAGTTACAGGACAGCCAGGGCTACCTGAGAAATCCTATCTCAAAAAAAAAAAAAAAAAAAAAAAAAAAACTAACCTAAAACAAAAGAAAGCAAAATAAAAGGCATACCTAAGATCCTTTCTATAAATGCATAGTCTTAATCATTTACGGGGAAACAGTAGACAAAATAAAATGAAAGACAGTCTATGATTTAAGTGGCCTATGAGATAATTTATGTTATATAAGGTATATCCCATCAAAGGCCAAGTAAATATTTTGGTTGTGAGCCTTACCATTTAATGGCTAAGTAATTCTCTCCAGTCCACCAAGTAACTACTGTAGATTAATAAAGACAGAAGTGACTTCACAGATTCCAGCACCTGATCCTGAATCTTTCTTTGTATAGATGACATTATTGAGACGGCTGGGGAAATCTAAACAAGATTTTGTCATAGACAATAGTAATTATGCTAATAGCATGATTTTGAGATTCCAAGTGTGACTGTGTAAGAGGATGCGAATGTTCTAGGGGAATATGCAGTGCATATTTGAGGCAAAGCACAATTACCCATGCATTTGACTCATGTGGTCCAGAAAAGACAATGTTCTTCTCCTCACATTCATGGGGAAAAGATGAGGCACACATGATAAGATGTGCACACTGGAGGAACTGAGTGAAGGAAATTTACAATTCTTAACAGTTTTTACAGCTTTTCAATAAATCTGAAATTATGTCAAAATATAAAGTTAAAATAAAAATTAGTTTTTTATCATAAAATCACACTCAATAAAAAATCTGAAACATAAAGAAACATACTAAAAAGGAAACAGTGGCCAGCCTGGGTCTCGTTACTCCAAGGAGCCAAGTCTTCCCCTCGGCAGTTTTCCCTCCTGTCTTTGGAAAAACTGGTTTCTTTCCAAACTGTATGTAAATTTCAAAATGCTTCATACTCATGCTTTAGTTAATATCCTCAGTATTCCTTTTGTGAGAATCAGAATCATCATAAACTCATAAAGATTTAACTATGGACTCACTTGAAAAGATATCATGGAAGGGTGTGGTGGGGCTCTGAGTAGCTGGTTGCCCATGTCTTAAAACCTGCAATTTAGTTAATTTAGTTTCTTCTTAAATGAGAAGCTTGGGGTAGGTGATTTCTAGGCTCTCTTCCAACCTTAAAATGCTACAACTGTACCATAATCAACCCTCGCATTAATATATATAAAATCTGTAGTGTGTAGCATAGTGTACCATTCAGAGCTGGAACAAGGTACATAAGTTAGAATGAACAGAGGTACAAACTGAGCAGTTATGCTATAGAGGAAGATTAACTATTACATATGCGGAGTTTATAAAGTATAGTTTATAATTAGAGCTAGATGTTACTGGTGATTTGGGATAGAAATAACATAAAACTAATTGGTCATTACGTTAAAATAGATTACAGCTGAAAGTCAATAGATGTCACCCTTTTATAGGAATCTAAAGTATTTATTACAAATTTTATTTCTATATTATACTTTCTTCAAGTATAATTCACTTTAGTCTCATCAATAACCAATTTAACTGGCTGTTTACAGACAGATGGAGAGACAAATGACAAATTAGTACTACCCAGGTTTGTGGCATGAACATAAAAAGTGAATTTATTTTCCAAATACCTTTTATAGCTATAGTCTTGCAAGTAGAAGACATCTTATCTGGTTTGCTATTGATCCAAATGACAAGGCTGAGCATCAGATTAAGGGTATGTCAGAAACTGAGAGAAGGCTACCAACAGACACAGCAGGACAGTAGCTTCTTTCAGAATGATCTATTAAGGCTCCTGTGTTTACAAAGGCAGTTGGAAAAACACAGAACAATGTACTGGGTTGTATCAAGCAGCAAGCAGTGTGACCATAAAGATGCAGGGCGGCGATGTGATTCCCCACACACCCATTGTGATGCGTGTTTATTTTCAGCAGTAATGTGCAGACTTTTGAAGATAAACACAAGATACAGGGTCCCTGCCCCAGTCCACACCCTGTTTCTATTGTCCCCATGTCTTTGTGGACAAATGATAGCATTTCTAAGAGAAGGAGTCTGCTGTAAGTCAACGGGTGACATTATCTAAGCTCCCTGCCAGCTTGAAAGGTCGAGTGCAGTTCAAGAATTTCATCCCAAGATCTTTTCTGGTGATGCCAAAATATAACTTAGCTTAGTATGGTAATGATTTTTTAAAATGCCAAAATAGAGTCCTTTAAAATTCCCAGCTGCTCCTTATATACAGTAAAACATTTGATGAAAAAGAAAAGTTTTAAGGCCAAATACACTAAAACACAAACAACCAAGAGAAACCTGCATAGACTTGGGGAGCCTTTTTTGTGGTTGCCTTGGGATTAGCACAGAAGATCTATTGTTTTCCAAACTAGAATGAACTGAAGAATTTCACGAGAATCAAGGCAATAGAAAGGAAGATTCAGAAAATCCCCTTCTAATGCCTGCAGACAGACTTGGGTTGTTCTTTTAAAACCAAAGGTACTCTCAAGAAAAAAAAAAAAAAACAACATTTGACACTGTTACAAACAATCTAAAACATTGTAGTTTAAAACATCAGTTAAATTTTCAGTTTTACTTGGCCTTTTGTTGTTGTTATTGTTGTTTTAAATAGGAACAAAACATGCCTTCACCTACCATCAGCTTTTAGTGGTCAACATGAGTGTAACTGTATTATCATTAAATGTTGCAGGTATAATTATGTTTAGAGGGATGGTCTTGGATCCTGGACCCAACTCCATACATAATCATGGATATATGATTCAATTGCCAAGTAGCTATAAGTACCTACTTTCTGGAAGGCACTGGCTTTAGAAGTGATAAGCAAGGCAAATTTGGGGTTCAGTTCCTTCAATTATGAAATGATGTAGTCTAATTAAAATACAGAAATGAGTATTTACCAAGTGGTTTGGAGAACACCAGAGCCTAGATGTTATTAGTTTGTGCTGGAAAAAAAAGCTATTCAGATCAACGGATTATAAGAAATCATGGATTAGGAAAAAATAAATAGGTTTCTTTAGTATGCAATTTCTCAAGAGCCTCTACATGCCCTATGTATTCCCCACGATTATTTGACCACGGAGTTTGTTTTTCACACATTTCACAGAAATATGATCTTCCATGTGTCCTTGCACACACGCATGTGTTTGTGTGTGTGAACTCAAGTGTGTGAATGCTCTGGTGTGGTGTGGAGGTCAGAGGGCAGCACTGGGTGGCAGTCTCTGCTTTCCATTTTGTCTAAGACATGGTCTCTGTTGTTTCCCATTGTGTGCACAGGCTAACTGGCCTATGCTGCTGGGAATTCTTCTGCTTTCATCTCTCGTGCCCCAGCAGGACTGCTGGAATTCTAGATATGCACTAGCCATCTGGCTTTCACTGGATCTGGGGGTTAGAACTCTGGTCCCTCAGGCTTGTGTGGGAAGAGCTTCACCCACTGAGCCATCTCCCCAGACTGGGAATGTCATGTTAAGGAGAAGTGATGAGGAATCTGCACTAAATAATGGCTGAGGTCCTTTTAAATTTCATTTCTCCATTTTACTAGGAAATACACTTCTGAATCCTAAGCCTAATTAACTCGGATAAAATAAGTTTGAGAAAATATGTTTGAGAAAAAGCTTTCAAGAAAAATTCAAGGAAAAAGTTATTTAAGGCTATACATAGCTACCAACATAAAATGAAATTCATCAAGAAAGCCTGCCAGCAAATGTCCCAGGAAGACAAGATGACAGGGAATACCTGAAGTGGACAGTCTTTCAAAGGATGTCTCCTTCTGACATACTTTACCAAAATTAGAAACATGTTTTTGTAATGGTTTACATATGCTATTGATGCTAAACACCAAATGTATGTTAGACTGTATGCTTTGTACTGTAGGAGATGTAATTGGTCTACAGCTACTGAGACACACCTGTCTTCCAGACTCCATGCCTTGCACCCATCTTCTACAAGCCCATCACATTACTTTCTTCCTCCCACCTACTCAAATTCCTCATCACACCCTTAACTCCCCTCTGCCATGGAGAAGAGCTATTGCTCTGGTTAGAATCAACTGGCAGTAAACAGGGCTGTAAAGCTCAGAGCTTCCATGTGCAGTCAGGCACATCTGGGAGGATTTCTGATAGCTCACAATAAAATCCAGTTAGTCCAAGGAGACTAAATTTATGAATGATTCTGCTTAGTAACAGAGCCAAGTTCAAGAATGACTCTGCTGACTACTCTCTGTGGAATATTCAATGGGAGGAACTAAGCTTTGAAAGTGCAGAAAATTTAATTCTGAACACCACCAATACATGTAATTTCTATGAAGAGTACTGTGGGACATTGGTAGGTTAATGTATAGATAGTGAGATGTGGAAAGAGAAAGTAAAAAGTTACCATTAAAAATTACCATCACTTGGGAAGGAAATAGATACAGTAGGAACTCCAATTTATAATTGTTTTCTGTGTTTAATGTCCTCAGGGTTTCTAAAAGATAGCAGCCCATTTTCACCTTCCCAGCTCCTCACTCACAGTCCTTCTCAATTTGAGCATTTTTGAAATTTCAGTTCCTTCGTCCACTAGGCATGTTCAAATAGGAAAGAGAAGTCCTGTGTCTTGGGCAGGCAAAGGCTTATTGCAGAAATTGTGTGCCTGTGAAACTAGGTTTCAAGGAGTGACCCCTGGACAATAGGAAGGTGTGTAACTATAGCCCAGTTCACATCCGTAGTTGCATTAGGAGGTCAAAACACAAAATACAAGATTTGTTATAGTAGAAGGAGTGTTTCATACAAACATCCCTTGCTGATTACACCCATCATCTTTTGTTTGTTTACTGTGAGACAGGGTCTAGCTATGGTGACACTCAATATATAGACCAGGCTGACCTCAAACTCAGAGATCTGCCTGTGTCTGCCTCTACAGTGCTTGATAAGGGCATGTACCGTCACACCGACCTTATATACAAAACGTCTGAACCCAAGATGGACCTGTTTGTAAAGGACACTCAGCAAGCTAACACTGGCCTGTAATTTATACTCTATTCATTATGCACCCACCCTCCTTACGTGGAGGGCAAGTCCTATAAGTCCTCCTCTAAACAATCCCAACTTGAATCTTTGGATAACAGTTTAAAGTATGGATACATTACTAATTATAGTTAATGCTCTTGTGAAGAGTGCCTTTTGAACTTAGGAGAAATGAGTGCTTTCCCAATACTTTTGAGGTAATTCTAATTTTCATTCCATATATTATTGTGGGATAAAAGATTTAAAGCTTATTATATAAATTTATGCTTGCAATTAACAAGTAGTTGAGGGCTTTTTTTCTTTTGCATGTGTTGAGGAAGATGATAGCAGGAGTAGAGGACTAGATGGGATATGTTTCTGTCATCTCTGAAGTCAACTCTTAAAGCTTGGCTGAAGGTAAGTTTCCTTTGTTCTTATTTCTGTTTGCTGCCAATTTTTCATATTGTTTCAACATGTACAGTAAGTTGGAACATCTTTTCAAGACTTTCTGCAGGAAAAGTATATTGGAAGCTGGAGACAACACCTCTCTTTAGCTTAGAGGGCAAATTTGTTTGCTGACCAGGATAAGAATAATATTTCACTTGAGGACAAAGGGCCCTGATTTGCTCATAACTCTTGCTATTTGGGGCTTTTCTAAACTTGCATTTCCTCAGGTGTGACATAGGCACCTCAGCTATGCACTTTTTCCTGGAACTGCTTCCATGTTGCCCTTGGTACCTGGACTCAGGAAGGTCCAATGCAGATGAGGCTTGTGCTGCCTGTTGGGTCCTCAGCAATGAGCTATTTAAGCCAGTTTGTGTTTGTGGTCTCCCTAAAGCTGAATCTATGTTACAAGCCAATATAGTAACTGCAGCAGTTTGATTGCAGTACTATCTTCTAAGAAGGTATTCACCAGTTATCTGTTAAAAGATTACCAGTGAAAAATATCTGGCATCACTGTGAAGAATAGTTTAGAGAGAAGAAAGGCTTGAATCAAGAAGGCTACTGGGCCACGTCATTTAATTAGTTCATGGATATGGTAGATGGGGTTAAGACAATAGGTAGACATAGGGGTAAGACCCCTCAAAAGAAAGAGAGAGAGAGAACTCCTGTATGCAAAGAAATTTCACCAAAATCCTCACTAATACTTGAACTGAAAATATAGAAACTCCAAGAAAACTTCAAACACCCGAATTAAAAAATATAATTAGACATTTCAGCTACTGTCCAAGACATAGATATAGAGACTTGAGTTCCACATAGTTGGACGGCTTGGTGCACAACTTAGACTTCCACGGAAATCAAGGACATAGACAAAAAAAAAAACCTGAGTTCTATATAGTTGGCGGGGTTGGTGCACTTCAGGTTTTCATGGAGATGAAGATATAGGTATAGAAACTTGAGTTCCGTATACTCTGGGCTTAGTACACATCTCAGGGTTTCCATGGAAATCAAGACATATGCATAGAAACATGAGTTCCACATAGTTGGAGGGCTTGGTACACAACTCGGGTTTCCATGGAAATCGTATAACTATGCATTGAAATACAGGCCATGGATTAGAAATATGAACCAGGTTCAAGAGATTCATCCAATAGGCAATATTCTCCAGAGGAAGATAACAAAATCAAGAGTCTCTAACAAGGTATCATCCACAATTATGGGTCCATAATCAAAATTATACATGAAAAGAAACAAAAATAAGACTCAAAGTTAAGAGAAAAACAATTATTACAAATGAAAATTAATATGACTTGAATGTTAGCAATATTACAAGGGGCTACATAATGAAAATGCTCAAAGACTCAACAAGAAAGATGGTCAGAATTGCAATTCAGGAAGAGATTCAGCAGACTCCTTGTAACTCTCTAGTCAATCAGCCTAGCCTGGTTGGTGCTTTTCAGGCCACTAAGACCTTGTCTTAAAAGCAAAAGTGGATAGTGTCTAAGGAATGATACCTGAGGAATGATCACGTTGTCCTGTGGTCTGCACACATACCTGAATGCATCTCTCTCTCTCTCTCTCTCTCTCTCTCTCTCTCTCTCTCTCTCTCTCTCACACACACACACACACACACACACACGATGAGGGAGGGGGATAAAGAATTAATCTAAGTTCTAGAGTTGGAAAGCACATAGCCAGAAATATAAAAAATAGCAACATGACATGAATATAATTTTGATAACATCAATAGGAACAGAGACAATGGAACCAAATGTTTGAGAAAAACAAAACAAATAAACGAAACTCAGCTGAAATAGAAACCTTTATACCCAGGTATCTCAGTGAATCACAAAGATGGTTAATATAAATAAAACCATTTCTAGGCACATGATAGGCAAAATGCTGAAAACCCACAAGAAAGAAAGCATCAAAGAGGACAACACCATTACATGTACGAGCAGACAGAAAAGGTGATCTTTCCCCTTGGTGTGCTCTTGCTTCTGATACAGGGTGTGGTCCATTGGAGACCGACCCTGTGATGCTCATGCCCAGCAGTTTCACTACTACCCAGGTGGGATGCCTCCTGCTTCCTAGTCCCAGATTTCTGGCTCTGATCTTTTGTATCTCCACCATCCACATCCAGCAAGGTCTGATCTGGACTCTGGGGAGGGAGATCCTCTTCCATGTTTGTTTCTCCCTTAGAAATTATCACTACACCTGAGAGGTGGTAGTGCTCCTCCTGAGGTTTGCTGTCCTTCCTGAAAGACAACTTTGTACTCATTGTCAAAATAGTAAATGCTTTCCCTCTAAGGTCATAAACACAAGGATACCCACCTTAGCTATATCTATTTGAACTAAGAACAGAAGTTTTAACTGTTAGTTTTTAGCCTAGAAAAGACAAAAAGAAGGCAGGCTTACAGACTAGATAATGAGTTCATTTGTACTTGGGCATGGCATGATTATTCACAAAGAGGCACAGGAATCTATAAATAACATAAAATCAAATTTAGCAAGTTTGTAGAACCAAGGATGATACAAAACATGATGAAGATACACAACAAGCACACAGAGGAAGGCACACCATCACAGTCTGGACAGAGGGGGAAATTAAATCACTGCACACCAAAGTGGAATAATGGCTTGATTTAAAATGACTAAGATGCCAATCATCCCATTCCCCCACGCTCCCCCCTTTAGACACCTAGAGTTGTCATATAGGTCTTTCACTTGTTATTTTAGAGTTACCCCAAGATATTCTATATTTGTGGTTATTGTAAAGGGTGATGCTTCTCTGATTTCCTTCTTGGCCCATTCATTAGGGATACTGACTTTTTGAGTTAATCTTGTATCTTGCCACAGTACTAAAGGTATTTATCAGCTGCAGAAGTTCCTGAGTAGAATGTTTGGGGTCACTTATGTATACTATCATATCATCTGCGAATAATGAAACTTTGACTTCTTCCTTTCCAATTTGAATCCCCTTGATCTCCTTTTGTTGTCTTATTGCTCTAGTTAGAACTTCAAGTACTATATTAATAGTTATGGACAGAGTGGACAGCTTTGTCTTGTTCCTGATTTTAATGGAAACTCGCTTTGAGTTTCTCACCATTTAATTTGATGTTGGCTGTCAGCTTGCTGTAAACTGTTTTTATTATGTTTAGATATGTTCCTTGTATCCCAAGGATCATCTCTCCAAGACTGCCGCGCACCGCGCCCCTGTGTCTGCGCTCGGTGCACTATTACCCAGTTACCAAGCTTCAGGCAAGGGGGCTGGAGGTTAAAATACACAGACACACACAGACAGAGAGACAGCAACACGGGTCATCCTTGTATTCCCCAAGAATGCCCCCTTTATTGTGTTCAGGGGCAGATTATATAGAGATAGCCACGCTCCAGCCAAACCCACCAGACACCACTCTCCTGCCATCAGGAACTCCTGAAGGTCTCTTGCTCAGACCAGCTGTAGGCACTCTGATCAGGGGATTACAAGAAATTCAGGATCTGGGGTCTGACTGCTCCCAACATCAGACCTTTATCATGAAGGGGTATTAGATTTTGGCAAAGGATTTTCAGCATCTAATGAGATGATCATGCAGTTTTAGTCTTTCAGTTTATTTATATGGTGGATTACATTGATAGATTTTTGTATGCTGAACCAACTCTGCATCTCTGGAATGAAGCCTACTTGGTCATGGTGGATGATTTTTTTTTTATGTGTCCTTGGATTCGGTTTGCCAGTATTGTATTGAGTATTTTTGCATCAATGTTCATGAGGGAGATCAGTCTATATTTCTCTTCTTTTGTTGCATCTTTGTGTGGTTTGGGTCTCAGGATACCTATGGTCTTTCAAAAGGAGTTTGGCAATGTTCCTTCTGTTTCTTTTCTGTGAAATAATTTGAGTATTGGAATTTGCTCTTATTTGAAGTTCTGGTAGAATTTTGCACTGAAGCCACCTGGTCCTGGGATTTTTTTTTTTTTTTTGGTTGGGAGACTTTTAATGACTGCTTCTATTTCCTTGGGAATTATAGGTTATTTAAATTGTTTATCTGGTCTTGATTTAATTTTGCTATATGGAACCTATCCAGAAAATTGTCCATTTCTTTTAAATTTAGTACCTGAAGTCTTAACTAGAACAATAAAACAACTGAAGATCAAGAGGATACAAATTAAAAAGGAAGAAGTCAAAGTATGTTTATTTGTAAATAATACGTTTTGTAAATAATTTATGTGACCTAAAAATTCCCCTGGGAGACTCTGACAGCTGATAAACACTTTCAGAAAAGTAGCTGAATACAAAATATACTCACAAAAACCAGCAGTCCTCCTACATATAATTGATAAACAGACTGAGAAGAAATCAGGGAGACAACACCTTTCACAATGGCACCAAATAATACAGAATATCTCAGGACAGCTCTAACCAAGCAAGTGAAAGACTTGTATGATTAAAACGTCAAGTCTTTGAAGAAAGAAACTGAAGATGGTATCAGAAGATAGAAAAATCTTTCATGTTCTAGAATTGGTAGAATTAATATACTTAAAATGGCCATCCTACCAAAAGCAATCTACAGATTTAATGCAGGCCCCACCAAAATTTCAACACAGGTCTTTACAGATCTTAAAAGGATAAGCTTAAGTTTCATATGGTGCTGTGGAACAATGGTCTTTTATCCTGTCACTTGTATTATTTTAATAAAATGCTGATTGGCCACAAGCCAGGCAGGAAGTATAGGTCAGGCGAAAAGAACAGGAGAATTCTGGAAAGAGAAAAGCTCAGTCTGCCATTGTGACCCAGCTGCAGAGGAAGCAAGATGAGAATGCCTCGCTGATGAAAGGTTTCAAGACACATGGCAAACACAGACAAGAATTATGGGCTAATGTTATAAGAAGCTTGAGCTAATAGGCCAACCAGTTTAAAATTAATGTAGACCTCTGTGTATTCCTTTGGAACTGAACAACTGTAGGACCAGGCAGGACAGAAACCCCAGTCAACAATAAGGAAAGGAAAACAACAACAACAACAACAAAATTAAGATATCTGAAACAATCCTGAACAATAAAAGAATACCAGATATATCACCAGCCCCAATTACAAGTTGTATTACAGAGCTATAGTAATAAAACTGTGTGATATTGACACAAAAACAGACATGTCAATCAATGGGATTGAGTTGAAGACCCAGCCATAAATCCACACAACCATGGACACCTGAGTTTTGATAAAGAGCCAGAAATATACACTGGAAAAAAACATTACATTAACAAATGGTGCTGGTCAAACTGAGTGTCTGTATGTAGAATGCCAATAGATCCATACTTATCACCCTGGACAAAACTTAAGTCCAAGTGAATCAACATAGGGTCAGGTACACTGAACCTGAAAGAAGAGGAAGGGAGAACAGCCTTGAACTTTGGCACAGGAAAACACTTTCTGAACAGGTACACGCAATAAGATTATCAATTAGTAAGAGGGACCTCATGAACTGAAAAGCTTCTGTATGTCAAAAAAACCACTGTCATTCAGACAAAGTAGAAGCCTACAGAATTGGATTTTTTTTTTACCAACTCCACATCCAACAGAGAACTAATATCCAAAATATATAAAGAATTCAAAATACTAGAAATCAAAAGATCAAATAATCCAATTTTAAAAATGGAGTACAGAGATAAACAGAGAATTCTCTAAGATGGCCAAGGACAACACCTAGACAACTCATTGAAAACAGAGAAGTCACGCTGGTGCCTACATGGAGCCTTCACCCTTATGTTCTAGTTTCTTTGGGGAGGGCTATGAACAGCTGAGGAGAAAAACCCAGACCCTGACTTCCAAACAGCCACTGGGTACTAAATGCTAAGGGTCCCAGCATGGGAAGCTCAAAGCTGTAATGCTAGCTGCTCATTTCTGGGTTGGTGACAAGAGGAGCAACCACCTATAAATTCAGTACAGAGTCATAAGTCCCTAATTTAAAAGTCTGGAACTATTAAGTCCTTAGTTCGCAATGTCCAAGGCTATTCATACGGCACTAGCTTCCAAAGAAATTTCAGAGAACTACGTCTATGATGTCAAGTATTTGAGGTCATAAGTCCGTGGCTCTAGATATCCAAATCTATATTCTCTGATTCTCAAGGACTAGAGCTCTACCTCTGAGCTTAGAGCTTGAAATCCAGGTAATAGGAAGACTTGAAGTTCATGGCTTCCAAGGGAGCTCTTGCTTTCTGACTGATGATTTGTATTAAGGTAGAACAGAAGGGTGCTCAGTCATTTGCAAATGTTATGCTGCACTGTGTTTTTCTTCCCACAAAGATACTTTCCAAAAGCTTTCCCTAACCTCTCTCTTATATTCCAGAAAGATATGAAAGTGTCTATGCATGCTGGGCTTATTTTGTTTTAGAATATTTCTGGTGGTTTTTTTCTATGAAATATATTTCCTATAGGATATTATTGTCTTGTTTTTGGATATTTTCTATATCAAAGTGATTGAAGCCCATCATCATGCCATATATATGACTATCTCTCTATCTGTATCCATCCACCCCATTCTGCACTCATGTCACACATATCCCTTTGCCTTCTCCTGTTTCGTCCTCTGCCTCCCTTTAGATTGCTCTCTTGTCTGTATCTTAGTCTACTTCCTACTTTTATCTCTCTCTCTACACAAATACATACTAGTTTCTGCCTAGAACACACGCAGGACTTATCTTTTGGAGTCACCCTACTTCCAGGTCTCCCTCTCTCGGCTTCTTGCTTTTGTTTGAAGATGCGAGCTCCTAGTTTCCTGTTCCTGATGGTTGCCTTTGCACCATGATGGACTCTTATTCACTAGAACTGTATTCCCAAATAAATTCTTCAAGTTCTGGGTCACACTGTTTTATTTTTTTATTGATTTTTTATTGAGCTCTACATTTTTCTTTGCTCCCCTCCCTGTCTCTCCCCTCCCCTTCAACCCACTCAAGGTCCCCATGCTCCTAATTACTCAGGAGATCTTGTCTTTTTCTACTACCCATGTAGTTTAGATCAATATATGTCTCTCTTAGGGTCTTCATTGTTGTCTAGGTTCTCTGGGATTGTGATTTGTGGGCTGGTTTTCTTTGCTTTATGTTTAAAAACCACTTATGAGTGAGTACATGTGATAATTGTCTTTCTGGGTCTGGGTTACCTCACTCAAAATGATGTTTTCTAGCTCCATCCATTTGCCTGCAAATTTCAAGATGTCGTTATTTTCTCTGCTGTGTAGTACTCCATTGTGTAAATGTACCACATTTTCCTTATCCATTCTTCGGTCGAAGGGCATTTAGGCTGTTTCCAGGTTCTGGCTATGACAAACAATGCTGCTATGAATATAGCTGAGCACATGTCCTCATGGCACGATTGAGAGTCCTCTGGATATATACCCAAAAGTGGTATTACTGTGTCTTGAGAAAGGTTGTTTCCTAATTTTCTGAGAAATCACCACACTGACATCCAAAGGGGCTGTGCCAGCTTGTATTCCCACCAGCAATGCAGGAGTGTTCGCTTTTACCCGACATCCTCTCCAGCATAAATTGTTATCAGTGTTTTTGATCTTGGCCATTCTTGCAGGTGTAAGATGGAATCTCAGAGTTGTTTTGATTTCCATTTCTCTGATGACTAAGGATGTTGAGCATTTCCTTAAGTATCTTTGAGCCATTTTAGATTCCTCTGTTGAGAGTTCTCTGTTTAGGTATGTATTCCATTTTTATATTGGGTTATTTGTTCTTTTGATGACCAATTTCTTGAGTTCTTTGTATATTTTGGAGATCTGACTTCTGTCTGATGTGGGGTTGGTGAAGATCGTTTCCCATTCTGTAGGTTGTTGTTTTGTCTTGTTGACCGTGTCCTTTGCTTTACAGAAGCTTTTCAGTTTCAGGAGGTCCCATTTATTAATTGTTTCTCTCAGTGTCTGTGCTGCTGGGGTTATATTTAGGAAGTGGTATCCTGTGCCAATGCATTCAATTGTACTTCCCACTTTCTCTTCTATGAGGTTCAGTGTGCCTGGTTTTATGTTGAGATCTTGCATCCATTTGGACTTCAGTTGTGTGCATGGTGATAAATATGGATCCATTTTCATTCTTCTACATGTTGATATCCAGTTATGTCAGCCCATGGTGTTTTATTTTAGCAAAAAAATTAATAACTAAGACACAAGTCTTTATATTATGGCTAGTAATTTCCTTTTGGATGTATAGATGGCAATGACTTTGTTCTTTTTCACCAGTGTCTTAACATGCTTATTGATTCCCTAGCTGTGATATTTTTAACTTCATGAATTATCACTTGTCAAGTTTTGTTATTTTCTATGCTATTGGAGTCTTTTACAGAAAGTACTTCCCTACGCCTCTGTCGAAGCTTTCCCCTATGCTTTCCTTAGATTCAGAAACTCAGGCCTTACATTAAGGTTTTGATTCATTTTTGGTTGATTTTCACACAGTGAAAGATACTGGTCTATTTCCACTCTTCTACATGTGGCTATTCACTTTTTTGATCACTGTTAAAAAGGCTGTCTTGTTTCCAATTATGTTTAATGCTTTCTCAAAAATAAGGTGGCTATAGTTGCATCTCTTCTACCCCAGTGGTCTGACTCTTGTGTTTCTGTGTCAGCACTATGTTTTTGTTTCTGTTGTCTCTGTAGTATAATTTGAAACCACGTATTGTAACCCCTCCTGCATTGATATTATTACTCAAGATTAACTTGGCTATTTCATACTTTTGGTGCTTTTTAAAATGAAACTTAGTTTTTTTTTTTTTTTTTTTTTTTTTTTTGAGACAGGGTTTCTCTGTAGCTATGGAGCCTGTCCTGGAACTCACTCTGTAGACCAAGCTGGCCTCGAACTCACAGAGATCCACCTGTCTCTGCCTCCTGAGTGCTGGGATTAAAGGAGTGTGCCAGCACTGCCCAGTTTTGCAACTTATTTTTTTCTATTTCTATGTCTTTGAGATACTGATGGGACTGAACTTACAGACTGCATTCAGAGTAGAATTATTGCTGAGAACCAATATGCAGCCATTTGCATTCATGGCTTACTATATGGATTATGCCTTTCTTTCTGCTCCTCTTGAATTGTTACTTTGTCTTACATTTACCCACATTGGATTACAGAATTTAGAGGTGGGCTTTTCTTTTCCTTTTTATTTTATTCTATTGTTTTTATTGAGCGATATATTTTTCTTTGGGTCCCTCCCTTCCTCTTCCCTCCCCTTCTGCCTTCTCCCATGGTCTCCATGCTCTCAGTTTTCTCAAGAAACCTTGTCTTTTTCAACATCCCATGTAGTTTAGATCCATGTATGTCTCTTTTAGGGTCCTAATTGTTGTCTAGGTTCTCTGGGGTTGTGAACTATAGGCTGGTTATGTCTAAAAGCCACTTATGAGTGAGTACATATGATATTTGTCTTTATGGGTCTGGGTTACCTCACCCAATATGATGTTTTCTAGATAGATCCATCCATTTGCCTGCAAATTTCAGAATGACATTATTTTTTTCTGCTGTGTAGTACTCCGGTGTGTAAATGTACCACACTTTCCTTATCCATTCTTTAGTCATTTAGGTTGTTTCCAGGTTCTGGCTATAACAAATAATGTTGCTATGAATATAGTTGAGCACATGTCCTTGTGGTAAGATTTAGCATTCTTTGGATATATACACAAAGTGGTATTACTGGGTCTTGAGGAAGGTTGTTTCCTAATTTTCTGAGAAATCACCACACTGATATCCAAAGGGGATAAACCAGTTTGCACTCTTTATTGAAATTCAATGAACTTTTTGTAATTTTAAATTCACGTCTTTTACTAAGTTTGGACATTTTTGTTATAATTTTCTTTTTTCTTAAAGCAACATGTATTTTTATTAACAAAGCCAAACATTTTAACACTTTTTACAGTAAATGTGTCTACCTTCATCCATTTACTCATTTTTGTATAGTATTTAAAAAAATATTTTTTTTGCTTCAAAATCACCAGCCTTGGAATCCAACTTTAAATAAAGTAGATCTTTCAACATTGCCTCACAAATTACAGAGACTTACATTTTTCTCTATTGGTTTAGATGGTAAACATTAAGGAAAAAAGATTTATGGCAACAGTTATGTAAGGTCAAATGTGCCAGTGAAGTTCAGGAGTATAAGGCCTTAGGGAAGGTATTTGAATTGGGTGACCAGAAGGGTGGTGATGAGTTATGGCAAATACTCTTCCTTAAGCTCTATATAACCAGCGTTGAAATTTTAAGTATAATCCTTCAATAAAATTTTCAAAACACTCATTGTTCTCTACGTAAAATCATTTATTGTCTGACCCACTTTCCTTGTCCATTATGCCCATGTTTTCTGCTTATTATTCAACAATCTATAGATATTAAACTATATATTCTTTTTCTTCTTGAGTATGTATGTGTATAAAAGAGCTTGAATTGCATATGATAGCAATGGTATGTTAAATCCAGTACTGTTAGTATGTTCTATTTTACTAAAGTAGGGGAGAAAAACCTGGTGTTCCTTTGAAGAAGCAATTTAGCCCATGCACGAGTCCCCATTCTTTAGGATGTCTCATGTAAGGCTTTGCTTCCTGAGATTCCACATTTCTAGATAAAAATAACTCCAAACATCCATGTTTTATTATTAACTAATTTATCATTTTAATGTCTCATTTACTTTTCCCAATATTAATAGAAAAATGCCCATTATTTGTTAACCCTGGCCATGGGAGGATCATGTATAAAGTCTCAATTTTAATCTCCACTTTAAGTGGTTTACAGTCTAACATTGTCCAAAACAAAAAGATCCAACCTAGTTTGTACAGTGGTGCATGCGTGTTGTTATGCATCCAGGTTTAAAATATCATTTGAATTTATAGAGATTTATCATCCAAAGAGATATCTAATTAAATAAAAAGAGAGGATATGTTAGCTGAGTCAACTTCAGTATCTATTCCTTTGTATAAAGGGCTTTTACATGCCTTCCTCCCCAATTCTGAGAGCATACTGTTCCTTATTCCTTTCACCATGAATAGGGCTGACATTTGACAGCTTCACAAGGCTGACAGGGTTACCCAACAGCCCGCCCTCCCTATTCTCAATCCAATTAGACCTCTAATCCTCCAGATGAAAGGCCCCACTGCTCACGCTCCTCATGACAACGACAGCTATTGATTATTTGTCACGGCGGCTAACACCTTCCCTGTCGAGGCTGCTCTGACAGAAGCAAACCTACCAAATTAGACAGCATTTTATCTGCCCTGGAGGCCAAATGGCACAACAAGTAAAGGCTAATAAATGGTATAAAAATGAACAAATCATAACATTATGACAGGCTGATCGTTGCCAGCAGACTCCCAGCTCAAGCTTGATGTTCTGTTAGACTGACTACTTCCCTTTCCCCTCTGCTCTAGCTCTGACTTTGACTGAATTAAAGGCCAGAACAATTAAGGCATTTGACCAGCAAAGATAAGCCAATTGAAGTATCACCAAGGGACATGAATGTCAATAACTGACTGCCATTTGTCAATACAAACATTCTGGAGATGCAAATGTTCAGGCCTCTGCTCGCCACTAGGCTGCACTGATTCACTTTCCAATGAGAGGGAGCACAAAAGGACAGGCTGTGGCTATTTAACCAGAAAGGGGCAGGAGGCACAAAGCAAAGAAAAAGAAATCTGTGGTCTCAAGAGAGGAAGTATTCTATAAAGAACAATCAAGAATCACTGGGATGGGGATGGAGGTTTGTATGAGAAAAATTCAGATAGGAAGGCAGAGACAGTATTTCTTTAAAAAATGTTTTGTTATTAGACAACTAGAATATCATTGTATTTTTCATGGAAAATATGTACATAATGTAAAAATGCACTGGGAAAATAACTAAATTTGTAACTGTATTTATTCATTCAACAAATATTTTTGAGTATCAACCATGCACTTGTTCTAGGCAAAGGGGTAAATTATTGAGTGAAACAACTTCCTTACTATATCCTAACGGAAGGAACAGAGCACAAGCATGCTAAGTAAGTAAACACAATATTATTTTAGGTAGTGTTCAGTACTTCTGAAAAACCTGAGTTGGGTGAAAAAACAATGTTTCTAGGTAAAGAGGGCTATTAGACAGGATATGGGTTTCCTGGCATTTGGACCTCTGTAGAGAACTGACAAAATTGAAGGAGTTCCACATGGAGATTCCTACAGAACTAGCACAGCCAGCAGACACAGAGCAAATGCTAGAACAGTCCTTGAATCTTAGAGGAAACACCAAAGGCAGAGTGGCCTAAGGAGAGAACAGGGAAGAATAGAAACAAGGTCACGGAGACAACAGAATTCACATCATGTAATGATTTAGAAGCTACAGGAAATACAGTGGTCCCCTGATGTCTATGGATTGGCTCCAGGATACCAGCACATACTGAAATTTGTAGACACTCAAGTCTTTTATATAAAATTCTATAGTATTTGTATATAACCCATATACTTTAAATCATCTCTAGGTTATTTAAAATAGCTGACACAGTTTAAATGTTATAAGTTATTTATACTGCATTTTTAAGAGAATTTGAGATAAGAAAAATTCTTTATATTTTCACGCAATTTTTTCCTAAATACTTTCTATTCATGGTTGGTTGCATCTGAGGAGTCACAACCCACAGATATAGATGAACAGTGTATACTGTTGCTCTGAGATGGGAGTCCCTCATAAAGTAAGGAGCAGAGGAATTGCCTGGCTTAGGTTATAAAGGACTGATAACATAATAATACATCTGGTTGATGTATTGGCCACAGAATGAGGGAGCTGGAGCAGAAATCAAGAAACCAGTTAAGAGTTTATCTTAATCATGGAAACAGATACAAAGACCCCCAACCAGACATTAGGTAGAGCTCGGGGAATATTGCAGAAGAGGGGAGGAGGGATTATAGAAGCAAGAGGGGTCAAAGACACCACAAGAAAACTCACAGAATCAGCTAACCTGGGCTCATAAGGGCCCACAAAGACTAGATCAATAACCAGGCAGCCTAGGTACCTGACCTAGGTAGGCCTTTTGCATAGATGTTCCAGCTGTGTAGCTTGGTCTTCTTGTGGGACTCCTAACAATGGGAGCAGGGCTGTCTCTGATATTTTTTTTTGCTGGCTTTTGGGGTCCTATTCCCCCACATGGGTTGCCTTGTCCAGACTTAATATATGAGGGAGGTGCCAAGTAAAATTGCAACTTTATGTGCCATGCTTTGTTGATATTCATGGGAGGTCTGCTCTTTTCTGAATAAAAAAGGAGGAGGAGTGGATAGGGGGCAGAGAAGAGGAGGTGCAGGGAAGGGGCTGGGAGGAGAGGAAGAAGGGAAAACTGTAGTCAGAATATAAATAACAACAACAACAACAATAAAATCATTTTTAAAAGAAGGAAGTAATCAGAGTTTTATTACTATTAACAAAACTGTGCGATAAGCTAACAAGAAATGAAGTTACTACTAGTAATTTAGTTCTTTCTGAGTACTAAGCACTTGTAATCCTATAGCCACCTCTTGAGTTGGTACATTATCCTTATGAGGAAATTCAGACTCAGGGAGGCTTAATAACTTTTATAAGGTCACAGAGCTATAATATAATTGTGGTGCTTTGAATGAAAAATGTCCTCCATAGACTCAGGTATTTGAATACTTGGTCTCCTTGGTACTGCTGTTGAGTGAGTACACAGAGCCTTTAGGAGATGGAGACTTGGGAGAGGACCTGCATCACTGGGAGTGGGGTTTGAGGGTTCACAGCCTCATTCTACTTCCTGTTCTCTTTCTCTCTGTTTCCTGTGTGCAGATGGAATGCCATCTCTCTGCTTCCTGACTGAAGGCTGACTTCAGGCTCCTGCTAGTATGCCTTCCCTGCCATGCTGGACTCTGTTCCTCTGGGACAGTAAACCAAAATAAATCTCTTCTCTCTCTCTCTCTCTCTCTCTCTCTCTCTCTCTCTCTCNATACACACACACACTCACACAAAACTTATCAAAATCAGCTTAAAAAGAAAACTATAGATGCCAGCCCTCTAGCATAACACAACAGAATGAAAATGATGGAAACGCTATGCTGAAAAAATAAGTGGCTGAATTTTGTGTTAAACTAGAATGTATCACTAACGAGATTTATTGGTGGACTTCTGTCTCACACAGGTAAGCAGGAAATGGGAACTCAATACTCCTAAGCTGAACTTCCCTGCTGGTAGTTCTATTAAAAATGCTTAAACCTCCTTCCTCATTGTTCCTCATTTTGCTCTTGGTTGTCAATTAGAATTTTGTGATAAGATCCTATTATCGAGGAATATTTGTTTAACTATGTAAAGATGTGCTACATTTGTTTATGTTGTGTTTAACTATGTAAAGTTGTGTTACTTTTCTTTATGCTGCATTTGTTTAACTAGGTAAAGATGTGTTGCTGTTTAACCTTGACTGCTTAAGGCAGGTAGATTGGCCTAATACAAAGCTAAATGGCCAATAGTTAGACAGAGGAGGGATAGTGGGACTGGCAGACTGACATAAAAGGGGAGACAGCCAGCAAGCAGCCTCAGGCCAGCTAGCCAGATACAGAAAAAATAGGAAAGTAGGACATACAGAATGAAAGAAAGGTAAAAAGCTCCAAGGCATATCATAGATGAAGAGAAACTGGTTATAAGAGCTAGTGCAGCAAGTATAAGATAAGGCTGAGTATTCATCACTAATAATAAGTCTCCATGTCGTGATTTGGGGGCTGGCGGTCCAAGAAAGCCTGCTACACCCCATTGGTGAAGAAACCACACACTTTGGTCTGGAACGTGGAGAAATCAAGCTGGTACTGACCAGGAAACATCTTTCCTGCTGGCTAGCTTTCATAGTAATGGAAGGTGCAATGTAGGCTGCTGGGAAGAAACGCCATCAACAGTCTTAGCCAGCTAGGTACTAGAATAGTATCCAGTGTGGCAAGATATGCCAATGGATGCAATAGTGACAGGCGTGCTGTAGACCAACTGCTTTCTGAATGAATTGAAAGTACATACCATAAGAGGAAATACATGCCTAGTATTGTGAATCAGGTTAAGAATTGATGGTTGGAGAGTTCATAGCCCCAAGGGCTGAACCTACTATAATTATTTTGCTAAATGTTCATAGTATCAAACTTTCCTCTAAACTTGTATTTCTATACCCATTAATTAGTGCAACTCTCAGGCCCTATCAGGGCAGTTTCTTTGTGCAGTGAATGGTGGTTGGTGTGGAAACTCATAACTGGCCAAAGTACAAAGAATGAACAAATGTGGAGGGGTCAGTCATAAATGGGACACCTATATCAGACCCCTACCCCCTAAGACCCAGGAACTAGTTGTTGACAGAGGTTTCTGTCCCACCTGGTCCCACAGCCATTCAGTCCCAAAGAATCACAGACGCTTACATTAATTATAAACTGGTTGGCCTATTACCTCAGGCTTCTTATTAACTCTTATAACTTTTATTACAACTTTTTATATAATTCTTGTCTGTGTTTGCCACATGGCTTGGCACCTTTTATCAGTAAGGCAGTCTTTTTTTCCCAGAATTCTCCTGTTTTGCTCACTCCGCCTATAATTTCTGCCTGGTCGCTCACATATACTTCCAGCCTGGCTACTAGCCAATCGGCGTTTTATTAAAATAATACAAATGGCAGGATACAAGACCATTATCCCATGGTAACTAGTGAAGGAGAGAGAACCAAAAGGCTGTAAAAGCCTGAGATTTGGGGAATGGGCCCAAAACTGTCTTTAGATATGACAGGACCATTCCACTCATGAAATCATAGCAGCTGTGACTGCCTGCAGAAGGCTTGCTCCAGATCAAGTCAGTCTACATGCTGGAATGTAGACTGGAGTAGCCAATAAAAACTTATATTAAGGTGAATGGGTATTTTTCCTGTGTGCATGTGTGTGCGTGGTTCCCAAGGAGGTCAGAAGAGGGTATCAGATCCTTTGGGACTAGAATTAATATGGTTGTGAGTTACCATGGGGGTGTCGTGAACTGAACCTGGATCCTCTGGAAGAACAGATTTCCTTAGTCCTGGAACTATTTCTTCAACTCACAATTATATTTTTTAAAAAATAATTTTCTTTTAGGAAAAATGTATACATTAGCACATATTTCCTATAATTACCCTTTAGTAACCAGACTCTAGTGTATAGTAAAAGTAGAACCCTTAAATAGCATATGAGTCTTACTGACTTTCCATACACACCTTTACTATACAGGGCCAACAGCCTCCTTGTGGTCTTTCCTTAGTAAATACCAACCATGCTTTCATCTCAGAGCCTCATGCCTGGCATTCTCCATCCCTGCAGGATTTGTTCTCTCATCATCTTTCAGTCTTTGCCTATTACTTTAAGTATGACTTATCTTAAATACTATATTTATATTTGTAAGCTTCAAAGTTTTCTGGCTCTCCCAGGTGCCCCACTTTTCCTATAATATGTATCCCCATTTGACATGGCATGATACTCCTATTATTTCATAATACTTACTTGTTTGTTTATTGCTTGTTCTCCATCAACAAAATAAATGATGCTTTAAATCAGGGATTTTTTTTAAATTTTTGTATTCATTGTTATAGCCAAAGTAGCAGAATACAACCTAATGATTAATTGGTATCTATTGGCTAAATGAATTTGAAAGAACAGTGGAGCCCCAAAAGCTCAGGGTCATTACACTATTTTCTTATGAACTTGTTTAATTTAGATTAAGTTTGTTTAATTTAATAAAGATAAGCTCAACAGTACACTAAAATGAAGGACACTGACCCAAACTCCCAACCCATTTGAAGCTAGAACAAAAAATACCTGACTAAAGCCCAAAGAAGCAATCTTTCCAAACAATATGTCATAGGGAAAGCCTATCCTGATTATAATGGGAAAGCCTGACCCCATGAAGAACATAGGATTTTTATAACTCTTGAAAATTCATTTGCTTTCCAACTGGATTCCCATCTCGGAGGATTCTGTTGGTACATGACCAAGACACAGCTCCAGAAGGCAATATGCAACAAATCTTCTGATTTTCGGACCAGGGCTTATCACGACTATGCTTCTTGATAAGCATATGAGGTGAAGAACTGGGTAACAGGCTAAGAGGCGCTGTTACTGGCAAAGCTGGGTAATATGAGTATTTCCTTACTTGAAAGAACTCAAGAAGAAATGTCCACATTTGCTGAATGCTAGGAAGGATGTCAAGAAAGGGCAAAGATTAAGTCACCTCAGTTGTTAAGAGTCTACTTCGTTGGCTTTCTTATAGCTTAGAGCTGAAGAGCCATGCTGCAAGAGGCTGAGTACTCCCTGACACAGAATGGTTTTGACTGATATATGCAGTCAGGGAGAGGTAATTTTCCTTTAATGGAATTGGATTTGAGCTTGGAATGAAGGGGACAGACAAGAGTTTGACATGGGTTTTCCTTTATTGGAGGTAAGGTAGGGCCCAGTTGTAGTGTTTATGGTTACTGTGATCTGTATGCAATTCCTAGAACCTATACCTTTGCTAAGTCACTGGGTTGACAAACTCTGCTATTATTTTTTTTTTATATCAGATCACTTGATGTCTCAAGTAACAGATGTCCTTATTCTACCATTTTTATATCACTTGTAAAAATTCTGAACAACATACTAGTCACAATGGACCCAAATGGCTATAAAGCCACCCAAGCACATATGACAAAGAAATCAGGAAGAGGAAACAAGAAAATATACACTTTGAAACACAGGCAAAATACCCAGAAAACAACACAGCAGGCTGTCTATATGCAGTAAGAAAATTGGGAGAGATGACGATGGGAGTAAGACTGTCTAAACTCACCTTTCACTAAAGTTTCACTTTTGAAAGAATTAAACTAGCAAAATTGGAGGAAAAAACATAAAAAAAACAAATTGCAGCAAAGAACATTTCATTTACAGTATGTACCACAACCAGAGGAGGAAAAGTTTTTTCTAAAATAACTAGTGAACATAAAACTTGACTACCCGCAGATAGTTCTTTCAGTCATGGTGGAAGAGCTATAACCAAAGTTGGTAGTATTTTTACTCAGCTGGTATTTTTGTAATGTGATGCATGAAGCAATTCTGAGACTGTTCTGAAACTATTTCAGGAGTGAATAAATGTGTTGATGATGTTGGGAGACATCTCACTGTGGGGAGGAAAAGGATGTGCAAATGTGGATGGAGGAAGGAAAGAAAGGAAACTGTGGAATGAACTCAAGTTGAGAAAACTGGTATAAACTCCTAAGTCCTAAAATATGTGTGTACCTATACATAAAAGCAGGGCTCAGAGCACCTAATGGTATCATTTAACACATTCTAATATTCCGAGCATTTCCTAACGATGGATAAAATTGGAGGCTTAACGGAATACATTCACCTTGTTTGTACAAGAATACATTAAATGTGTTCAATGTAGCTCACCCTGCCCATCACCCCTGACATACGATAGCTACTCTCTCTTTGCTTTTGTGATGTTAAGAATCTCCAGTAAGTTTAGATGTTGTCCTCTTAGTGTGTCATAACATTCTCCCATCAGTCTTTCTTCCTAGAGTTTTTACTTTCATTGATGGGTACTTTCCAGAATTATTATTCCAAGGGTAATTCAAAGTGGTAAAACTATATTCATTATTTCTCTATGCTTATTTCCTGGAAATCATTTAAAACTTAAACATTAATTATTAGTTGCCCAGAAATATAGCTTGTGCTGCCAGTTTGCACAAAAAAAGCCCAATCAAATGCTTGCTCTTAAATTCCTTAAAGTGATTTTTCTTTAATATTATTTTGAGCACATAGATCTTAACAAGCTGTATGTGTGTCTTCTATCCAGCGCAATTGCCATCTTTTTGCCTGCCAGGTTGTCCAACTTTGGAAACTCCTTTATGTTGGCTTTTGTCCCCCTCTGGTATGATCCCAGTGGACACTGCTGTATCCTTGCCATTCAGTTTGACAAGAAATCCATACATTGCCATCTGTACACACGTCTCCATATCTCCATGGAGTTCTGGTTCCTCTTAGTAGTACTGAGAGATCACAGATTGTGTGATCATCAATACTGTGTTAGTTATCACATCAAGGTTATTCATGTACAGCTATGAAATTCAAGCATATGAATCTTAGGTAGAAAAATATAACACCACTTCACATTTCTATGTGTTTGTATATCTCATACAGAAAACATGTACTAATGAAATTAACACAAATTCCTACTTGCCTCATCCTAACATTTTGGTCCATTTATTTGGGTTGGGATTTCAAAATAATAAAAGTATTATTGCAAATAGTACACTGACTGAATATGGGTTATAGTTTTTCATAGTTTTCTTTTTGGTTTTCAGTGTTTATTTTTCTAGGATTGCAGAATTCAAATTATTGTTTTAAATTTACTTGTATATAAATCTATATAGTTAAGCTACCAACTTAATAAACAGTTACATTTCTTTGTTTTATTTTTATCAAATTTAAGGACTGTCCTTAGCAAAATGTAGTTTTTAAGTAATTATAGAAATCAAAAGTAAAATTACAGAACAAGATGGACTGGGAGAAATTGTACCTGCCCCACATGCTACATCTTTTTCCATTAGGGATGATTTTCTATTCACTTCACATCTATTCTTCTATATTTAGGGAATATTCTCTTTCCTGAAAAGCAAGTTCACATATATTCTTTAGAATCTTGTTTTATCTTTCTAACAATAATTCTGGAGTTCATTTCTCTGATGCAAATAAAATATTGAATTATTGTACACCATAATCTGCACTTTTCCCATGCCAGATCATTTTATAACATTACACAAAAATGTTTGCTCCTTTTAAATAGGCATATGACATTATGTTATGTGGTTTATTCAACCAGCACTCAGGAAGTGCATTTGCTTACAGGCTTTCACCATTATCAAGCTGCACTGAAGAGATGGTTCAGTGGCTAAGCATATGTATTGTTCTTGCAGGGAACCTGAATACAGTTCTGATTATCCGTGTCTGTCAGCTCACAAATTGCTCGTAACTCTAGCTTCAAGTGATCTGAGGCCTCTGACATCTTAGTACCTGCACAAACCTCCATACACATACACAGAACTAAAAATAATCAAAATCTTTGTCAGACATGATAGTGTGTGTCTTTAATTGCAGCACTTGGGAGGCAGAGACAAATAGATCTCTATTAGTTTGAAGTGACTTTCAGGCTTGCCAGAGCTATATAGTTAAAGCCTGTCTCAAAAACCAAACAAAAACTAAAAACCAAAGTTAACTGCAACCTTGTTCTTTCATTTTTCTCATTCGTTCGTTTGCTCATTCATTCATTCATTCATTCATTCATTCATCTTTTTGTTCTGCTGATGATCCTAGCAAAGACTCTCCCAATGACTGACATCTCCGGCCATTCATCATTTCTTATTTGTAAGACTTATGTGTAATGCAGATTCCCAGCAGTGGAAATCTGGGGTCAGTTAGCTCACTCCCACACAAATTCCCCGTCTTTCTCCTGTGTCTGTTCACCATCAGCCTCCTACTATGTGGCTGTGAACCAGGACTCAAGCAGTCTTCCTACTCTGGTCTCCCAAGTAACTGGAATAAATAACAATGTGCACACCACTCCATCGAGCTTCTTTCTTTCTCCTGTTCAATTTATCAGGGTCACTGGCCTTTCGCATCTCGGTGTCAGATATTACAGGGCCTTTGTTGGTGACAGAGCTTGTAACTGCTGCTGCTAAATTATGGTTTCTTACTTCTTCGCTAATCATATCTTCTTGCAAATTAAATGTCTTTCTTGTCACTCTGTTAACCATATTTATTTATGCCTTTTCTCTTTGTTGTATTTCCAAAAGGTTTTCCCTAGTCTGTCTCAGTAGTTAAGAGCACTTACACCCATATGGAAGCTCATAACTGCCTGTAATTCCAGTTCTAGAGGATCTGAGACCCTTTTCTGGCCTCCTCAGACGCCAGGCACATACACTGTGCATATATACCTACATTCATGCAACACTCAAACACATAAAATAAAAATTAAAAATATGGAGAAAAGAGTTTTCCTTACTTCCAGCTTATTAACTATAAGTCTTCTTGATATTGTTAACATTTTATAACATATAATTTATATGTATTTATTATATATTCATAATACATACAATTATATATAATATATAAGTTAGATATCAGTTTAAAGCATGTCTGTATATACAGGCTCATACAGATGCACAAAGGCTGAGTACTGGCTTATAATCTGTACAAGACAGTGGTGACCAGTTTATATATGTAGTGAGCAGTTTCCGGTCATTATATCAAAGTGTAGTCTAACATTCTAGTTCAAGTTCCTAAGAACTTACTAAGAAGTAATCTACAGTGTCAGCCTAATAAGTGACAAAGAAATAGAAGAGATTTGAGAACCAGTGAAGACTGCTCAGGGAATAAACATGCTGGAGCCAAAAGCCCAGCCTGCTGAACTGAATTAGATCATGTGATCCACATAGAAGAAGGAAAGAACTCATACCTGCAAGTGCTCCTCTGACATCCACACACATACCCGTGTACACATACATGTACTTGTATGTTACACATACGCAGGCATGCACACACACACACCACAACAAATAAATGTAATAAAAGTATTTGAATAGAAAATGTCAGAGGATCCAAGCATGTCTTCTGAGATCTGGAACTACTTGGAATAAACTAGTGCTTTTTCTGAAAATACGGTAGTTTTATTAGAGAAATGTTAAACATGACTGCAAACTCTGAAAAGTCCTTACTTAGGTACAGGGTGAATTTAAAATACATGGATACAGTCAGATGGTGGTGGCACACACTTTTAATCCCAGCACTTGGGAGGCAGAGGCAGGCGGATCTCTGTGAGTGTGAAGCCAGTGTGGTCTACAGAGAACAAGTTCCAGGACAGGCTCCAAAACTAAAAGAAAACAAACAAACCAACAGAAATACATAGATACATAGCACAATGCCCAATACAAAGCAAATACTTCTGAACAAATGAAATAAATAATTATCAAAATCAGAGTGACAATGGATTCTCATAGATTATAAATAAATTCCGAGAGATTTAGCTATTGGTGCTGGCATGGTTTGAACAAGTATAAGGAAAAAATAAAACAATGTCTTCAGTTAGACAAGCTGGAAGGCTGAATTAGCACAGTGGTAGGGCACCTGATTAGTACCTGCAAGGCCCTAGTTGATTTCAGTACTAGTGGTTAAGCTTTTTCTATACTTTGATATATTTTGACGTCAGAGATTAGGATGAGAATGTTGGTGACCCACAGGCAGGGGAGATAACTGCACTGAAACAAGCAGACCTTGGTAAGCTGCATAACGCATCCAAGTCGACTCACCAACCACTGATTGTTAAATATTAGGCACTAGAAGTTAAAAAAAATGAGAGCCACTCTTCCATATTCCATGCCCACTATCTGTAGGACAATCACATGTGTAGAAAACAATTGTCTTTTTTGTGAGACAGGCGATAAATGGCCGAAGACAGGACACAAAGACAAAGGAGGGAGTAGCTAACTCTACCTCCTGTGTAACTCTGGCAAAATTTAAAACACTCGTACAATGAGATACTGCATTTGGGTCCAAATCTTAAATAATATGGATACAGGATGTAGTTTAATCAGTAGCAAATAGGAAGCAGATTTAGAGACAGTATTTGAAAAACTTCCCGCATGAATCAAAGGTGATTGCCAAATAGGATACTCTTGTTACGCTCTGGGCTCATCAGACTGGCAGGACAGTCTGTTGTAGATAGCCTATCTTCAAGAGACCTTAAAACAAATGAATGCTATCTGGTGAAAGACTGATGGTGGGCAGCAGACGTGGAAGTGTATTTGTTATATAAAGCACAGATAAGGAAAATGCATGGAAACTGGGAGGAAACTCCTCTGATTAAGATAGATGACGGATCCCGCCAGCCTTTCCTCAGAAGTTCCCACTGCGTACTCGTATTCATGAAGATGACCTACAAGGCCTTATAGGATTCAGTCACCACTTCTTTACCTTTCTAGCTTCCTCTTGTCTTTCCCTCACTAAGTTGTTCTAAGGCCAATCCACAGGAGCTTCTTGTTCTTCTCTAACACCCCGGGCATGCTCCCTTTATAAGGCATTGTCCCACTGTCCCTTCTCCGGTAAATGTTTTTACTTTGGTCCTCACCAGCCTAGCTCCAAAGGTTTGCCTCAGATACTATCTTTAAATTTTTTTTCTTTATTTTTCTTTATTTATTTATTGTATTTTTTGAGACAGGGTTTCTCTGTGTAGCTTTGGCTGTCCTGGAACTCACTCTGTAGACCAGCTGGCCTCCACTCTGCCTCCTGAGGGCAGAGATTAAAGGTGTGTGCCACCACCTCCCATCTTCAGATATTATCTTACTTAATATTATTTTGATTATTTTATTTACAAATGCAACCTGGACTGGTATAGCTCGGTGACAAAGTGATTCCAAACATGGAAGAAACACTGGATTAAATTCCCTGCACTGCACTCATTCATTCACTCAATCACCCAAAAAATAACAACCTGTCTTTTTTGCTCACACTCGCGCTTAGTCTCTCAATCCCCTAACTTTGATATTTTGTCTACCTGTTATTATATTTTAAGCGACCATTTGGACCTTGTTGAAACTTAGAAACAGAAGGAGGTGCAGAGAACCTAAGACTGGTCATAAGGGAAAATGTTGTGGACAGGAATGATAATATGCATACTATAGGAATAATAAGCTCTCGGGTTTTTCTTTCCCTCTTTAAACAGCAAAATATGAGCAGGATAAAAACAAGAAGAAAAATTGTATGAACAATTATAGTCCTATGACATATACAGATAATTAGAAAATTAATGCTCATGTTATTCTTTGGAATAAATGTTAAATTCAAAATTAATTTTTAAAAGGTTAAATGAAAGTAAATGGATCTGAAGTTCCTTTTATCATCCATAAAAATATTCATTGGCCCTGTGCCCAGAGTCTAAAGGAAACCAGCATGAGTCTAATGAAAAACAAGCTGTAGGTCTCAGGGAAATTCAATATATTTTCTTTCTTTTCCTTTTAGTTTTTGATTGGTTTCCATGGGAATCTGGGCTTGTGGGGATCACTGAACCTATTCATGGACAGCAGATGCTTTATTTTCATGGCTTGGTAAAAGTAGGGGTCAGTGAAGAGATAAAGATGATTAGGCAATGATTATGGCTGTGGGAAACAAGATTATGTTTAAAACAAAATTCTATAAGCTATAAAGAGTTTTAAAATGCAATCTTCAAGTCTGCTCTACCCTGTCTGAGAAGTATGATAACATAGAGTAAAAACAAATGCCAGAGTTAAGGGAAAGAGCTTTGGATCACGCTGTGAACCTGGTCAACAAGAAACAAACACTCAAGTGCTTCCTTGGACATGAGATGGGAAAACTGGATTTGGGCAAATTCTTGGTCAGAACGAGAAAAGACGATGTGAAAACCTGAAAGAATGCTGAGGGAAATCTGAATGTTCCCTTTTAATATGGCATATCAGGAGCACTAAGATGTGAGTCAGGTAACAAACCAAAGCAAGCAAAAGCCAAGCTACTTCTGACAGTAGGGACAAAGGCTTTAAAGAACTTGACCAAATTACACCCCAGTTTACATACAGAGAAACAGATAACACAAGATGAATCTGATGCAACTATAGAGTGACTACTACAGAGCCAAGCAAAGGCTTTTTTCACATTAGAATCCTGTCAGAAAATTTCAAAATGATGACCTCAACATGATCAAATGACTAACAACTACATGCAAGTAGATGTACATGGACAAAAGCTCAACTACTAAGTAAATATGTTTGTATGAAATAACTTTAATCCACAAATCCATAGATACAGAAAGCTTATCAGTGGCTGTTAAGATTGGAGGAAAGAAGCAACAGGAAGAAGCTGGTCAACAAGTAAGAAACTTTGCTTTATAGTTACAGAAATGCTTTAGAACTAGACAGAGGTAGCGACTACACATCATCAATGTACAAATGCTACCAACTTGTTCATTTTAAAATAACTAAGTTTGTTATATGAGTTTCACCAAGACAAATTAAGTTTTAGGACTTATTTTTATTTATTTACTTATTTTGTTTTTCGAGACATGGTTTCTTTGTAGCTTTGGAGCCTGTCCTGGAACTACCTCTTGTAGACCAGGCTATCCTCGAAATCACAGAAATCCATCTTCCTGTCTCCCAAGTGCTGGGATTAAAGGCGTGCACCACCACTGCCCAGTGAGTTTTAGGACTTACTTTTATGTGTATGTGTGAGTGCCTCCATATACATATGTGTACCATATGTATACCTGGTACCTGTGTAGGCCATAAGGTGTTGAATCCCTTGGGACTAGAGTTATAGAAGGTTGTGAATCGCCATGTGGCTATCAGAAACCAAACCTGGGTCTGATGTAAGGGCAGTCAGTGCTTTTAGCTGTTGAGCTATGTCTAATTAAAGCTAGTGTACTTGTCAAGCATGGTGGCACGTACCTGTAATTCCAGCACCCAGGAGACAGAGGCAAGAGGATCACAGGCTTGGTGTCAATCTAAGATATACAATGAATTAGAGGCAGCCTGGGTTATGAGATACTCTATTAAAAAAAAATCAATGGGCAGGTTTTATATAGACAGAAAACAAGTGCTTATTTCAGATGTGCTGAAACGGACAGTTTTGGAAAGATAATCAGAGATTTTAAGACAATAGCTGAAAAATCTGGTCTGGAACTAGGGAGATGGATTAGTTCTAAAGACAAAGATGTGAGAGAAAACAAACAGAGGATCTGAGGGTGAAAGAACAGTACAAAGGAAACAAGAGTCACTGTGGGATCATGGGAGTCAACAGCGAAAGGTAAGAGGAGCAAGTGGTCAAATACAAAGGTCAGAGAAACAAGGAAGGATAAGGATGCAGAAAAGAGTAACTCCACAAAATGAGGTCGTATTGTCAAAACAAGAACTACAAACAAATCAAGAAGATTCATATAAAATAGAGAAGTACAAGGTATGGCTGTGGGCTAGCTAGTCGGAAGTCAATCTGATGCACAAACTAGAGTTACCTAAAAGGAGGAAACCTCAACTGGGAAGATGCCTCAATAAGATCCTCTGTAAAGTAATTTCTTAATTAGTGATTGATGGGGAGGGCTGAGCCCATTGTGGGTGTTTCCATCCTGGGATGGTGGTCCTGGATATAAGAAGGCAGGCTGAGCAAGTCAGGAAGCGCCACCCCTCCATGGCCTCCACATCAGCTCCTGTCCCCAGGATCCTGCCCTTTGAGTTTCTGTCCTAGCTTCCTTCAATGATGAACACTCATGTGGGAGTATAAGCTGAATAAACGCTTTCCTCTCCAACTTGTTTTTTGGTTATGGTGCTTTGCTACGGCCATAGGAAACCCTAACTTAGACAGGCTATAAAAGACATGTCTCACATAGACAATAAAGAGGACCCTAAGAGAGACAGACATACATGGATCTACCTAGGAAGGAAAAAAAAAAGACAAAATCTGAGTAAATTGGGAACATGAGGAGCAGGGAGAAGGGTTGAAGGGGAAAGGTAAAGAAAGGGAGTGGGAAAAAATGCAGAGCTCAATAAAAACAATAAAAAGGCATCTCTCCCTATATATTTTAACTTGCTTTTGTTTGAAGAATTTTATAAAAAATAATTTGAAAATGAAAGTCAAAGACATTAAGATTTGATTAGTTTCTTTATCCAAAGAATAAATTTTCCTTGTCTTTTGATATAAACACACAGCTTGGTTCAGGCAAATGATAGATCAGACAGGAAAGGGATACGAGAACGAGGCAAATGATTGATTGGTCAGAAGGTAAGAGTAATGAGAACGAGGCAAATGATTGGTCAGAAGGTAAGAGCCATGGGATGGGGACATATGACAATGTTTCTTAAATTTACAACTTATTTTGAGTCAAAGAAAAAAGTTATTTTGAAGATTAGATGTTTAAAGATATATATATATATATACATATATAT
>NW_026067972.1:1750814-1813133 GCF_014885135.2 Alexandromys fortis
ATATATAATTTTGCTAGTAAGATTAAAGTCAGTAAATATGTCAGGGTCACTACTTCTCCTAATTAAAATTACTTATAAAGTATAAAAGGTATAAAGTTACTTATACATTTAATATATTATTATATGTAGTTCTCAGTTTGTTTGTTTTCCGAGATAGGGTTTCTCCATGCAGCTTTGGAGCCTGCCCTGGAATTCACTTTGCAGACCAGACTGGCTTCGGCATCACATCATCGCCTGCCTTTGCCTCCCGAGTGCTGGGATTAAAGGCGTGCACCACTACCTCCCAACAAGTTCTCAGTCTTTTTAAAGTTTGAAATCATCAAGAAAAAAAATTCACTGACAATATGTTTACATTTAATATTTATTGAACGATTGAAAATATAAGAATTGAATTAAATGACAATTTAAAATGAAATATTTGATTAGGCACATCAATTTCTAAATGCATTGAAAGAGTACTATAACTAGAAGAGTCATTACTTATATGGTCTTCAGATAATGTTCAAGTCTGTGTGTTTGTAAACATCATGCACAAGTTAGCTGCCTTCTGTGGTCTCTGGCACAGATGTTAATACTGATATTTTATTTCTTAAATATTCACAATTCTATGAAGTAGGTAAGGTAGTAATATAAACCCTATTTTACAAAGCATTTGAGACTTTAACCACCTGTGTCAGGTCACAAGCCTAGTGAGTGATGTCCTGTGGTACCAGATGTCTTTGAATTATGAATGAAATATAAATCTTGAAACTTCAGATCCAATTTCTTTTTCATTATGCCATATTGACTCAAAAGAGATCTGGAAATCAGTAGGTCCTCGTCATCCAATGAAGCACTACGTTATCAGTTCACATTAGCTACTACTGCCCTGCACCTAATCCAAGCATGTGCGTTTTATGGAATCAGAGTGCTGTGTTTGGGAGATGGGAAGCAAGGGCCCTTCACAGCCCTAAGCCTCCACTCATCATCCTTGTCAGAGACTGCTTCAATAGGACATCAACTTTCTTATCTAGTTTACTCAGCTTTAGGGCCAAAGCATCTCGCGCTAGGCCCTCAATCATGAAACCCACTGCAAACTGCTTTCCCATTTGTATAATGAGAATAGTTTCCCAGGGATATTTTGATTTATAACTAGTTGTCAGCAATATTCAGATGTGTTGTAAACTCATGCCATGCTCACTAAACAAACCACTTTTTTTTACCTGAGCTATTATTAAGACACTGGGATAAGTGAATAGTTCATTGATATAACACTGATGTAGAATGTGAAGAATCCTGAGTTCTATTCCCAGTCCTGAAAAAATAGAAAATTTTTTTTTTGCTTTTATGAATGGAGTTTTTTCAAACACTTTTTAGTAGAAAGAGTTCATTTATCTTATGTATTACTAAGGCTTAAATTTGCAACTGCATGTCTAGTGGGTAGGTATCTTCTACTGTTTTCTAGGGTGCATGTGACAATTTATATTCTCATGAAAAGGCTGAGTTTCAGTTCTGCCAACACCAACTGGGGAATCACCTATCTCCCATTTTATTTTAGATATTGAAGTGGCTCAGTAGTAATATCTTACCATGGTGTTTGCATTTTCATTATTACCGATGATGATGTATACCTTTTCAGGTGTCTTTTGGGTATTTTTATATAACCTTTAGTAAACCAGGGCTACACATTCAAATATAAGTAAATCTCAAAATATAATGGTCAATTAAAAAATAAGTTGCAGAAATTAGTATGCATGCCCCAGCCTGTCTAGGATAGAGGATGTAACTCTGCCCAACAAATGCTCCCTCCTCTCTCGTGCCTTTGCTGCCATGATTGAAAAGAGCAAGAAAAGGGAACTGAGTGAACAGACTGTGTTGTAAATGATGTGAAATTTCTTCAGGAAGCTTTCAGATTTTTTTGCGATTCTTGGTATTGAGGGGGAAAAAAAAAACCCTTAAGTCTCAGCTTGAAGGAAGTCAGGTAAACCAACTAACTGGACTTCATTTCACTTGGACAGAAATGTAAGAATTGAAAACAATGCTTTAGAGAACTTAAGGGTGACATTCACACAAATAAGGGACTGTATTTTCTCTATTTACAATAAATTTTATATTTTCTCTTGATTATCATGTTTGTGAAATATACCACAACCACAAGGGGTCCTAAGGAATTTTTGTTGTTGTTATGATATTGTCTATAATTGCAAAATGGAGAAAACATTTTCTTAAGGGAAAAAAAGCTGCAGAATGATGAATATCAGAATGCAGAGCTATACCACTAAAGCCAGGGAAAGGTGGCACACAAAAGCAGATGAATCTCTGTTAGTTCAAGGCCACCATGGGCCACACAAGATTGAATCTGTCTAAAAGAGAAACAGAACTCACTCAAAGATGGTCCCAGCCCTTGGGGTCCCAGCACTAGGAAGATGGAGACAAGAGTGATATGGCTGAGTGGAGAGAGGAGAATAAGGTGGAAGGAGAAGGAGAGCAGTGTAGTCTGAGGTTTGGTGGAGACAGAGGGAGTCTGGAGACACAGTAGGAGGACAGGATCACCTCTTCAGTCTGAGCACTGGTAGAGGTAAAAGGTCTCTCTAGTGATTGGCCTCTCTGCTTCTCTGATCCTCAGCACTAACCCCAATATCTGACTCTGGCTATTATTATTATTACCAACTATAATTTGAGTTATCTACAGAATTTTATAAAACCTGTTTATAAAATTGTAAAGGGAGGTCACGGAAAATAGAAAGAAAATAAATACATCTATTTATTTAAATTTTCAACAGTTTAAAGCCCATACCTTTCATGATAAATTAACCACGGATTCATTCCTGTTTATTAAATAAGTACTGTCTATTAAGTGTCAAGAGCTGTGCTAGAACTGTAGTGATAACTCAGGTAAGATATGGCCTCTGTCCTCAGATTAAATGGGGGGAGATAAAACTCATTTAAAGAGGTATGTCAGATGGACTACATCTAGAGAGACTCAAGAATAAGTGTATTTCAAGTTTTCTTTTTTTCGTTTTTTTTTTCTTTTTTTCTTTTTGTTTTGCAAAAAAGAGACATGACTGAGTTGAAGCCAGCCTGGAATACAAAGTGAGTTCCAGGACAGTCAGAACTGTTACAGAGAGAAACCCTGTCTCAAAACAAAACAACCTTCAGAAAACCAAAACAACAACAACAAAAATGAGATATGACAAATGACAGTTACACTGCAAAATTACGGGGCACTAACCCATATAAACAAAGAACTATAGGAATATGTTTCCACCACTATTAAACCTAAGATGATAAAACCCCTAAAAACCCAGTATAGTTTTATATTTTAAAAAATACATAATAGCATGAGCATAGGTATCAACAATAACACTTACTGTTTATGTGCTTTGACTGTTGCTATATGTTAAATGCATTCATTATAAGGTAGATGGGCCACCTGTATGAAAGTTGTCTACCTTGTATTTCAACACAGTGCCGGTTATGTAGTACTTTTATGTTTGTAAATGAATCATGGTTATATTCATGAAAACTGCATTACACAAATAGTAAATCTATGTGTGTGCACGTGGACTGTCATCCCAAGGTGTTACTCATCGGGTGTCATCCACCTTGTTTTAGCCGGGATTTCTCACTGGCCTGGAGCTCACCTATTAGTGTAGATTGGTTGGATCTACCTGTCTCTGCATCCCAGCAGTAAGATTATAAGCATGTGTCATCTTTCCAGCATTTGTTGTTTGTTAGTTGAAACAGGGTCTCTCTACATAGCCCTGGCTGTCCTGGAATTCACTACGGAGACCAGGCTGCTCTTGAACTCACATAGATCCATCCTCCTGCCTCTGCCTCCCGAGTGCTGGGATTAAGGGCATGCACCATCATGCTCAGCTCCATACCAGCTTTATTACACTGATTCTAGGACTCAAACTCAGGTCCTCAGACTTACATGGTAGGCACCTCATCTACTGAACTATTTTCTCAGTCCAAATAGCACACTTCTAAGACCACAGATACCAGATTTAAATGAAATAAACAATACCGGAAAAGTTCACTTTGATGAAAGGAAAGGAAGTTTAATGGAGGCTGTACCAAGAGCCTCAACCTATAGCAGATATGTGCGATTTATTTTTCCTATTCTGCCAATTTACATAACCATGATTACCTTGGAAATGTCTGGCAACCACTTGAGTCAACACTTCCATGGTGTTTCTCTTAGAGTCAACTCCACTCCATTAGCTCGACTATAATACCTCACGATGTGCCTACACTTTCTTCCTCTTTCAAAGAGATTTGGCTGCCATGTTAACCTCCTTACATACTGCATTCATGTAACTTTTCATATTTCCTAAACGGCTCCACTGTAGATAGAATTTTTCATTAGAAAACAAAACAAAACATAGGTATTGCATTGTGCAAAAGCCTTACACCAGTACAAATTGATATTTTATGGCTGAAAATTAATGAGCTTGAGTTAGCAAAATTAATTATCCGTAAGTTTTAAAGTGAGAATGAATCCCCATACAAAAATCAATTTGTTATGGACTAAAAGACTTAACCGTGAAAGAAAATGTAGGATAGTTTAAAAATAATCAATGTTCAGCTGTTCCACTTCCCAGCTGCTAATGTTTACTCTCGCTGAGCCCCACACTGCACAAACACAATTTAACTTTGACTAGATAGACCTTGTAGCAGGATTTTTGGGTTCCTCCTCCACTGTTCTCTCCATTCTAGCAACACCATCTATACCTTGGTTTCTTCAACCTCATAAGACTATTAGGGTTATACTTATTTGCATTAAAAAATTAGAAAATACTTTTAAAGGAAAAAGCCAGGATGACTGTGGTACTCTTAGTACAGGCTTTCTTTCCATAAATGATTATATTTTCTTAGAGTATGTCCGTGCTGATTATTCTCAGTGCTTTTAAACACTGGGCATCTATTTTTTCCAGTTATACGTGATATATGCATATATGTCTGGCAGAGTGCTACCTGAAAAATTGGCAGGTATGGTCAGAATGCATGCTTTGTCACAGAAGTCTTTTCTTGGGTTCTCCTTTTTCTGGTTTTTCTCTTTACCTTTAAATAACCATTGGTGGTTATTTTATATTGTCTTCAATTTTTCCAGTACTGCTACGTTTCATAGACTAAATAGGTTGTTTCTGTTGACTTATGTTCATGGTAGACTACTTCCTTCTTTGTTTGGCTGTCTTTCACTGGTAGATCATATTTGGTTTATTTTAATAGGGGGGACTCCTGGAAATTTAATGCAAAGATGTTCTTTAAAGTGTGTGTGTGTGTTCTCAGAAACAGGACATCTTAACAGACTTATTCTTAAAATTTTTTTTGATCATTCAACATCTTATTTCTGCTATTATGCATGTTCATTTTTGATTTCTTAAAAATGATACTTTATTAAGAACACAAAATCAAATACAACACCCGGGTCTGACTGGGAAGAGCAAGATACCAAATAATTATCCCCATCCTTGCTCTGGAGAGTCTAGTAGTATAACTTACAGACACATCCCTGCTCCTGGCAAGCATGTGAAAAAAGCAACAGCAAAGGGGGGTTGTAACTATCAGATACTTGAAAAAGCACGAAACTTGTATGTAATCAACTATATAAGTTCTAGCAGATAGGTCTTAATTCTATTTATCTTTTGATACTATAAAAACCATAATCAAAAAAAATCAAGGCCAACAAGATGGTGGATGTGGTAGTTCGAATGAGACTGTGCCCCATGGACTCAGATTTTGAGTACTTGGTTCCATGATAGTCATCTGGTGAGGCTTAGGAGGTGTGATCTTGCTGAAGGAAGTATGTCACAAGGGGTGGTCTTTGAGATTTCAAAGTCTATGCCTCTCCCAGTTTGCTCTTTCTGCTTCCTGATTGTGGCTCAAGATGTGAGTTCTTGGTTGCTGTTCCAGGAAGCATGCCTTAGCTTTGCTGTAATGACCTCCAACCCTCTGGATCAACCAGCTCAAATAAACCCTTCTATAAGTTGCCTTAATCATGGTATTTTACTGCAGCAGTAGAAAATTAACTAATACAGCAGACAAAGGCATGTGTGGCACAAATCTAAGTTCAATCTCAAAACACAGGTAAGAGTAGAAAGAGAACAGACACTGACCTCCACATATGCTCATACACCATGTATACACAACACACATAAGAGTTTTAAAATTTAAAAATATCAAAATAGGAAGCCTGGTGGGGTGGCTTACACTTCTAATTCCAACACTAGGTGAGCTGAGGTGGACAAACTGCCACAAGTTTGAGGCCTGCCTATGTCACATGGAGACTCTGTCTGAAAACAATATACACACAGACACATACATAGAGACACACATACACATACACGAAACCACCACCACAACAAAACAAAATAAAAAACCCACAAAATAAGCAAGCAAACAAACAAACAAAAACCAAGCCCAAATTAACATTGAAACAAAAAACCAACAGGGAATAATGTACTGCATCTGACAAAGCTAACTGGGCTGATGAGTCAAGCCCCTCTACCAACCACGCTGGTCATACTAACTCTCTAAGAAGTCACAGTATTAGATCATCAGCTTAAATCCTTATCCCCAGTCCCCAATGATCTACTTGATGTCAGGGTTTTCCAACCTATATTTTTAAAAGTTGAATTTCATACCTAAGTGGCTCACAATAAGAAGTCTAAAGGGTATTAGATTCTTTTTTTTTTTTTTTTAATTTTTCGAGACAGGGTTTCCCTCTGGTTTTGGAGCCTGTCCTGGAACTAGCTCTTGTAGACCAGGCTGGTCTCGAACTCACAGAGATCCGCCTGCTTCTGCCTCCCGAGTGCTGGGATTAATATTGGGACCATTCTTAATTTTTTATGGTAACAAGCTAAATATAGTTAACCCTTCCAAAGTGAATAATCTAGTTATCTGATAAGCCTAGGTGAAAAGCTGTAATACTTGAGTAGCAGGTAAAACTGAGGATAAGAATAGTAGGGTTTTTTTTTTTTTAAGGAATTACTATAATGAAAATCAATTCAGAAGAAGTAACTGGGAGCAAACTGACAGACTCACTGATGAGTACATACAGCGGTACAGTGAGCTGAGCTCTTAATGCCAGCATTGTTTTAAGCATTCAACTCATAGAAAGGTATTTTTCTAACCCTTCAACTCATCAACTCTGTCTGGTCATATTTTTAAATCGAAAATACCACTAAAAGTTTATGCTAGATCTAACTCATGTTCATTGTTTTTTATTAGAAAAATATGAAGTCTAATGCAACAAAAGGAAACCATGGGCTAGAAGTGTGTCTTATAAACCACATCTTTATGGAGGGAAAAGGCTTTTAGGTAAGTCTTTGAGTTAATTTAGAAGCATCTTGTTTTATATTTTTACTGTGGTATCTTAAAATTCAGAACTCTGAACCTGGTATGATGGCTCATGCCTTTAATCCCAGTACCTGGGAGGCAAAGGCAGGCAGATCTCTGTAATATTGAGGCCAGCCTAGTCTACAGAGTGAATTCTAGGACAGCTAGAGCTACACAGTAAAACTGTATCTCAAAAACAAACAAACAAAAAAATAAAAAACAAAAAAACTGTATCTCAAAAAAACAAGAAAAAAAATCTGAACTCAGTTACAATTACTTTAAAACTTGAAACCACTGATATTGGCAATATAATTTTATATTTTTTAAATGCTGAAATTATACTAAGAAGCTGAAAGTAAATTTATTTATGGCCCTAATGGTACAGATTTCTACAGAGAATGAAACTTACAATTATAAAAGTAATAGTCATGAGGGAAAAATAAACCATGCAAAGCCCAAAGATTCACGTTCATTTCCAACACTAAGTCCGACCACGGGGAATGCGCTGTGTTCTGTTTTGTCTTTATCTTCTCTGCATACATGGGTTTCATGTGCATGTGCAGGGTGCTTGCACCTGTGTGTTTCTATGTGTAGAGGCTGCAGAGCAGCCCTGGTGGTTGTTTCTCAGGCGCCATCCAACTTACATTTTGTGGACACAGGGGCTCTTTATTGGCCTGGAACTCAGTGCTTATGTTAGGCTGGCTAGTCAGTAAGTCTGTCTCTAGCAGTTCTCCAGTTTTTTAGCTTAAATTCTGGGGATATTTGTGCTTGGAGGCAAGCACTTCATCAACCAAGCCAGTTCTTCACCAACAGTCCCAGTTACCCTGTTTTATAGACTGTGTTATTATAATCACAGTTTACAGAATATTTGCAGAAACCAGAAACCTGGAATTATGCCTTTGCCATTTATTTGTTCATTGCACATTTCTACCAGTCAGGTAACAAACAGCCAGTCTCCTCTTCATAGGAATCTGGCTTCTCACCTTTTGAGCTGCAAGGTGGAGGGCTGTTCTCCGGCTATGGTCAGTCTTATTGACATCTGCTCCTGCTTTCAGAAGAGCATCTGCACAGTCCAGTCTGTCTGCCAACACACAGTACATGAGTGGTGTTCTTCCAAATTGGTCTTCTTTGTCTTTAAGAGCAGGGTTTCCTGTAAGTATAAGAAAGAGTGATATTTAATAATTGTACTTATTACTAATATAAGTAGGAGACACATTCACTAAATCCTTATTATTGAGTATTGTACTAAATCCATTGCATATTATTTCATTTTAATTTAGTCTATGAGGTAGACATAAGCATCTCTATATTATCAGAGAAATTTATTAGCCTATATACATGCATACTGAGATTACATGGCAGAGCTAGAATACCAACTGGCTGATGACTTTAATGGTCATATCTGTATTATATCACTTTTAATAAACATTTTGAGATATGGAGTTATTCCTTTTGCTGCATTACTTTTTTCTTTTGTCAACAAATACTTATTTGGTACTACCCTTAGAGTGTGTATTGTAAATGCTTTTTTCTGTCACTCAAAAGAAGATAAGGACCAATATCCAAGGTTGTCTCCTGACCTCCACATGCATTCACATGTACTTGTATGCATGATGTGGCACACATGTGGAGATCAGAGCACAGCTTCTGAGTGTCAGTTCTGTCCTTCAACCAGGTAGGTTCTGAGCATCAAACTCAGGTCATCACGTTTGGTAGCAAATGCCATTATTCAACTGAGCCATTTTACTAGTGCTGTAGAGGTAACAATTTTTAATACAGTAGAAAACTGATCATAAGCATATTATACTGTTGGGAGCAGTGAGACCCCAGATCCTGAATTTCCTGTAAACAACTTGTTCCCCCCCCCCCCCCGATCTGAGTGCCTACAGCTGCTCTGAGCACGAGACCTTCAGGAGTTCCTGATGGCAGGAGAGTGGTTTCTGGTGGGTTTGGCTGGGGCATGGCTATCCCTATATAACCTGCCTCTGAACACAATAAAGGAGGCATTCTTGGGGAATTCAAGGATGACCTGTGTCACTGTCTCTCTGTCTGTGTGTGTCTGTGTATTTTAACCTCCAGCCCCCTTGCCCAAAGCTCGGTAACTGGGTAATAGCGCACCAAGCGCAGACACGGGGGTGGGGGGGGCAATTGGAGGTCTCCACCGAGATATCGGCATTATACAACAAATATTAATGTGAATCAGGAGAAATAAAAACCTACACTAACTATTAGAAAGAACATAAAATGGTATCACCACTTTGGGAAACAATTTTTCAAGATATTAAATCCAGAGTTACAACTTGATGCAGCAAGTTTACTCCCAAATATATACCAAAAACATGTTCAAAAATGTCCATAATAAACTATTCATCATAGATAAAATTAAATCACAAATAACCTGCTGATGAATGGACAAACAAAATGCTGTATGTCTACAAACTGAAAATTATATTCAACCAAAGGAACAAAATCCAATAAATTACAACACAGACCCTGAAAACATATGATAAGTGAAAGAAGCTGGTCCAATTACTATATGTTGTATGACCTTTTTATTGATAAGTACTGTCTGGTACAAATACATCTATTCAAATAGAGAGAGTACATTAGCAGTTACCTTTAACTTGGAGGAATCTGTTGGATTTGAGCTAGTATAAGATTTCTTAGCAGGGGCGGTAATAAAATTGTTTTAGTATTAAGTAGGTGACTAAAACCATTAAATTGTATAATTTTGATTGGTAAACTGTATATGAATTTTATCTATTTCCTAAGAGCACTTAGGAAAGTTGACTGCATGTAAGTTGAAATGGAATAGTAAAACTATTCAATAAATGGAAAGGAAGACAATGAAGAGGAACCAAAGAGATTAGAATCATAAAGAGCATACAATAAATTGAAAATCTTAAATCCTAGCACTTGCAATGACATTAAGTGTAAATAATATATGAGCAAATTGCTAAAAAGACATGAGACAGAAAAAAAGATTCATATACACTCTAGTTAATAAAAATCATTTACTATTTAATAAATGATTAAAAGTAAAATCAGAGCAAAGACCTAACATGCAAACATTAATTAATACAGTTGAAGTAAGTTAATATCTAATTGAGTAGACAACAGTAAAGTTGTAAACTGTGAGGAATTCTTTAAGTATGAAAGGGTCAAGTCAACAAAAATATAGTAATGCTAAATATATATGTATTAAAACACAGCCTTGAATTATATAGCAAAACTGATAAATAAGAAATCTCTGAAAGATTCAAACTTATACTTAGTAACTTTAACATTCCTCTTTCAAAAGTACCAACAAGATCTAAAATGAAGACCTGCAAGGATGAGACAGACATCACTACAAGAGCAGCTAGGGCCAACAAATATTTTAATATCAGGCAGTGACGGCCAGATACTATCTATTAGAACACTCATACAGCATTCTCCAAATAGACCAAGAAAGCTGCCATAAATGTTAAAAACACACTAAGAAAAACTCTGCCAGTGTGAACTTGGAAAGAGAATTCTGAATACTGGTTCATAGAACCAAGAATAAAAGACCTGAAGGACTGAAAACCTACCAAGCATGTTCTCTGATAGTAATATAATTAAGCAAATAATAAAAAATAGAGTTGTAATGAAAAATCATCAAATACTTGGGACTTAAACAACATACTTTAAGGTAAGCCATCGGTTAAAGGGAAAATTTAAAACAATTAATTATTAAATGAAAAAAATTAAAATATTGCCCTATACATAAGGGAATCTCCACAAGAAATACACAGCACTGAAAATTTACATAAGAATAGAAGAACTGTTTCAGATTGATAAACTATGCTTCCTCTTTAGTATACTAAGATGAGCAAACTTAACTCAAAAGGAGGAAGAACATAATAAAAGCAATAGAGATCAGTGAAATTAAAATGTGAAAAATAGAAAAATTAATGGAGCTAAAAGTTCTTGGAAAACAAACAAAAATCTACAATTAGAGTTATCATTAAAAACAGATTATACTAGATGGGACACTGCTGTATTCAATGGTAGAACACTTGCCTTAAATATATGAGGCCCTAGGGTCAATCCCCAACATTGTAAAAATACACAAAATAATAACAAAAGCCAGTGAAAACAGATTTTTAATATGAAGAATGAAAAAAATTATCAATGTAGGCTTCAGACTATTAGAAATTTGAAAACAAGGGAATATCATAAATAAGTTTATGCCCATAAACATTTCATCTAAGAGAAATGGATGAATTCCATGGAAAATATAATCTATTAAATGTATAGTTATCTTTAATGGTATTTGAAGTAGGCAAAATTCTAAGGTGGCACCTGTATTGGTTTGAGTGATGGAAAGTATCCCCCATATGCTCATGTTTCTGATCATCTGGTTGTCGCTTAGTGACCCTATTTGGAGTGTTATGGAACATTTAGTATGTGGAGCTTTACTGGAGGAAGTATGTCACTGGAGGTGGGATTTCTTCCCATGCACTGTCCCTGCTTGTGTGTGTGTGTGTGTGTGTGTGTGTGTGTGTGAGAGAGATCTCTCAGCTTCCTGTTCCTCCATCATGTCGTCCCTAGCATTATGGAAATCTAGCACTCTGGAACCATAAATGAAAATAAACTGTTCCTTAAGTTGCCTCTGCTGATAATGCGTTAGCATGGCAATGAAAATGTAACTAATACAGCAGGTAGGAGGCTCACTTCTAGAACACAAGCCCTGTACGATACTCTCTTTAGCTGAGGGGAGTCTATGGATGTGGCAGGGTATCATTCCCACGATTATCTTCTATTTTGTGGTAAATATGTTGAGGTTTGCAGCATATTAATCACTGAACATAAGTTAATTATGAAAGATTAACTTGAGTAGCTTTTTATTGATTGGTTTGATGATTAACTGATTGAGGTGCTGGGGATCAAATTCAGGGCTTAGTGCTTGCTTTTCAAACACATCACCACCAAGTTACACCCTCAACCACTTGGGTTGCTTTTTAAAATAATTTAGAGGTAAGACAGTGAGGGGGTTGAAGAGATCTGAAATAGCCATGACACTTAAACCTGCTGGCCTAAGAGCAGCAAGCTGCCAGAAATGTTAAAGCCACACAAAGCTAAATTCTGCCAGTGTGAATTAGGAAGAGAATTCTGAACCTTAGGTGAGATCCACCCTTGCTAACAGTCTGTTACCCTAGCCAAGCCATGTCTGGAAGCCTGACCCAGAGAAACTGGAAGATAATAACGATTTGTTGTTGTAAAGTGTTCATGTTGATTCTTAGGCCACACTAGAAAACTCTTATGTAGGCCATCTGTGAAGGAAATCAACCTTAAATTTATTCCTTCCTATAAAGCAATACTAAGATAACGTACTAAAAATTCTCCCAAGCAATTTTTGTACAGACGTGTTTTATTATGGAAAGGCAAAAACGTAAAGATGGAAAGTTATTTCAGGGCCAGGGATGTACTTGTTCAGTACTTGCCTACTATGTCAGGCCCTGGATTCTATCTACAGCAATGAGGAGAAAAATAATTTTTGAAAGGAAGACTAAATTTGGAGCACTTTGCATTGTATGGTTTGAAGACACAGGGCTGCACTAACGAAATGGCATGGTAACAGCAAGGACTGCTATAGATCGATATAGCATATGGATCAATACAGCAGATCTGAGAGTATTGGAAACATACTTGCATGTACATGATTAATTGATTTTTTTACAAAACTGCAAAGACAAACCACAGAGCAGTATTTTAAAGATGTGTAACTAGAAAAATCTGGAATTCACAGGCAAGCCAACAAAACAAAACAAAACCAATCAAAACCTTTCTACCTTTACTTTGCAGTGCGGCCTTACCAGGTTAGGCTGCAATAACAAGAGAGTATAGATTGGGTGACAGACAAACCACAGGAACTTAATTTCTGTTATTATGGGCATGAAAACCTAAGATCAAGGTGCCAGCAGGGTTGGGACCTGGTGAGGGCCCTTTTTATGGGTGACAGATTGCAGACTTTTGTATTTTTAAACAATAAACAAAAAAAGTTAGACAGCTCTCTAATATCATTTGTGAGAGTTCACTCTCAAAACCTGAATTACTTTCCAATAGCCTCACCTCTGACGACCATACCAGGGCCAGGATTTCAATCTCTGAATTCTGGGAGGACATAAACATTAGTTCATAGATAGCACAAAAGATAAAAAAAATACTTCTAATTGCATCATAGATTTAAATGTACAACTATAACTATATAAAACTTTTAGAAGCAAACAAAGGTATTTGTGACCTGTATTAAGGATTTCGTAGATACGATCCCCAAATAATCCATACACAAATTAACTTTCACACTAATTTAAAATCTTTGTGTTTGAAAAAACATTGTTAGAGGATGAAAAGACAAACATAAACTGGAAGGAAATATTTGCAAAATGTGTATCTGATAATGCCTTCTTTCCAGAGTAAAGAACTTGCTGCAACTGAGTACTAAAAAGACAGATGATGAAATTAAAAATGTCCAGGATATGTGAACAGACATTTCACCTAGTATACACATGAGAAAGCAGACAACATCATTAGTACATGGGAATGTAAATCAACCCACAACGTGGACCACTGCACTCCATGTGGACAGCTACAGTGAGAACAAAACCCAAACAACAGCATATGGGGAGAAGGGAAAATGGCTAGACACTGCGGCAAGGAATACAAAATGGTAGCAGAGACCTAGCTGAAAATGGCTTGTTCCTTATTATCCAAAATAAACACTTACCACAAGGCCTAATAATCTTCTCACCTACACTAAGGAGAAAGAAAAGCCAGAAAGCCAGTGTTTACAGAAAAACCTGTCTGTGGATGTTTACAGTAGTCTATTTCATCACTGTAAAGGGTAGAAATGTCCCACTTATCCTCCAGACAGCGAAAAGTGCGATACATTTACATTTTCTTGCTCAGCAAGAAAAAGAAAAAGCCAAAGGCTCACCCAACATGAGGGAACTCTCAAATGCTTCGAGTCAAGTGAAAGAAATCAGTCGTGCAGAATGATACACTTACATGGCATTTTGGACAAGGGAAAATTGTAGGGGTAGAAAACACCAGTGGTCACCAAAGGCTGGGTGTGGGGAGGGACACGCTGGGGGGGGGCACATGAGATCTTGAAGGTATTGTGTAACTTCTCTGTATCGTCAACGCGACTTACATGTGGTTGTGACTAGTCACTTACACTGGTAAAAATTAAAATAATTGTATACAAGAAAGATGTCTTACTGTATTCTGTGCCACCAAGCTTAAAACGGGAAACAATGAAAGACCGCAGCTTCCAGCAGGCACTTTCAGTGCCACAGCTACTGACCAGGCACTACTCCACTGCCGAGAGGAACTGCACATATACTGTGTGAGGGCAGGCAATTGCCTGAACTCTGCTGTCAAGAGAGGCGCTGACTGACCAAACACAATGTTTTATTTGAGGAAACAGGAAAGCGAGACAAAGAGAGCACATGGTACTTCTGCCTGGACTGTTTCATGCCTGAATTGAAGCTAATGTGTTAGGTTTTAAGAAACATAACTTCTAAGATTTGTTTGAGATTATAATGCAATTACATTTTCCCCTCTCTTTTTCTCTCTTCGAAACCTCTCATGTACCCTACCCCTCGTTTTCTTTCAAATTCATGGCCTCTATGAAGAAAAGTCTGTTGTGCTTGTGATTGTGTGTGGTGTACGCTTCCTAAATGTAGAAATGCAATGCGCTCAGTCCATATAATGTTACTTTTGTGTATATGCTTTTAGGGCTGATCATTTTTATCGGCTGACCACTGGTGCGGGTGTTCCCCAGAAGAAATAGTTCTCGCCCCTTCAGCATTCCTTAGTTGCCTGTAGCTCTTTGTCTAGGGTTGAGGCCTCGTGAGCTTCTGCCTTCCAATACTGTGTTAATTTTTAAAGACTACTTCAGCACAAATTCTAAGCCTGGGTTCCTGGGATCCAGAAAGACTAACAGCTTCTCCGACGATTTACCGTTTTTGTGTATATTGGTAACAAAACAAAGGTCACTGCTTGAAATTCAAATATACAAATAAAGTCAGGCTGTGTATAACACCTGAAGGAGGCAGGTGGGTTTTTTTTTTCCCTGTGACTTTTTTTTTATTTATTAAATATTTCTGTCTCTTCCCCACCTCCGCCTCCCGTTTCCCTCCCCCTCCCCCAATCAAGTCCCCCTTCCTCGTCAGCCCAAAGAGCAATCAGGGCTCTCTGTCCCGTGGGAAGTCCAAGGAAAACCCTCCTCCGTCCAGGTCTCCTAAGGTGAGCATCCAAACAGCCTAGGCTCCCACAAAGCCAATACATGCAATAGGATCAAAAACCCACTGCCATTGTTCTTGATGTCTCAGTAGTCCTCATTGTCCGCTATGTTCAGTGAGACCTGTTTTAACCCAGGCTTTTTCAGACCCAGGTCAGCTGGCCTTGGTGAGTTCCCGATAGAGCATCTCCATTGTCTCAGTGTGTGGGTGCACCCCTCGCAGTCCTGAGTTCCTTGCTCATGTTCGCTCTCCTTCTGCTCCTGATTTGGACCTTGAGATTTCAGTCCGGTGCTCCAATGTGGGTCTCTGTCTCTGTCTCCTTTCATCGCCTGATGAAGGTTAATATTCAGGAGGATGCCTATATGTTTTTCTTTGGGTTCTCCTTCTTATTTAGCTTCTCTAAGAACCCGAATTATAGGCTCAATGTCCTTTATTTATGGCTAGAAACCAAATATGAGTGAGTACATCCCATGTTCCTCTTTTTGGGTCTGGCTTACCTCACTCAGGATAGTGTTTTCTATTTCCATCCATTTGCCTGCAAACTTCAAGAAGTCCTTGTTTTTTACTGCTGAGTAGTACTCTAATATGTATATATTCCATACTTTCTTCATCCATTCTTCAATTGAGGGGCATCTAGGTTGTTTCCAGGTTCTGGCTATTACAAACAATGCTGCTATGAACATAGTAGAGCATATATTTTTGTTGCATGATAAGGCCTCTCTTGGGTATATTCCCAAGAGTGGTATTGCTGGGTCCATGGGTAGGTTGATCCCAAATTTTCTGAGAAACCGCCACACTGCTTTCCAGAGTGGTTGTACAAGTTTGCATTCCCACCAGCAATGGATAAGTGTACCCCTTTCTCCACAACCTCTCCAGCATAGGCTATCATTGGTGTTTTTGATTTTAGCCATTCTGACAGGTGTAAGATGGTATCTTAAAGTTGTCTTGATTTGCATTTCCCTGATCGCTAAGGAAGTTGAGCATGACCTTAGGTGTCTTTTGGCCATTTGAACTTCTTCTGTTGAGAGATCTCTGTTCAGCTCAGTGCCCCATTTTATAATTGGGTTGATTAGCCTTTTACAGTCTAGTTTCTTAAGTTCTTTATATATTTTGGAGATCAGACCTTTGTCAGTTGCGGGGTTGGTGAAGATCTTCTCCCAGTCAGTGGGTTGCCTTTCTGTCTTAGCGACAGTGTCCTTTGCTTTACAGAAGCTTCTCAGTCTCATGAGGTCCCATTTATTCAATGAGGCCCTTACTGTCTGTGCTGCTGATGTTATACGTAGGAAGCGGTCTCCTGTGCCCACTTGTTGTAGTGTAGTTCCCACTTTCTCTCCTATCAGGTTCAGTGTGTTCAGACTGATATTGAGGTCTTTAATCCACTTGGACTTGAGTTTTGTGCATGGTGACAGACATGGATCTATTTTCATTTTTGTACAGATTGAAATCCAGTTTTGCCAGCACAATTTGTTGAAGATGCTCTCTTTTTTCCATTGTATAGTTTTAGCTCCTTTATCGAAAATCAGGTGCTCATAGGTTTGTGGATTAAAGTCAGGGTCTTCTATACGGTTCCATTGGTCGACTTCTCTGTTTTTATGCCAATACCAAGCTGTTTTTAATACTGTAGCTCTGTAATAGAGTTTGAAGTCAGGGATGGTAATGCCTCCAGACGTTCCTTTATTGTATAAGATTGTTTTGGCTATCCTGGGTTTTTTATTTTTCCATATAAAGTTGATTATTGTCTTCTCCAGATCTGTGAAGAATTTTGATGGGATTTTGATGGGGATTGCATTGAATCTATATATTGCTTTTGGAAGAATTGCCATTTTTACTATGTTGATCCTCCCAATCCAAGAGCAAGGGAGATCCTTCCATTTTCTGGTGTCTTCTTCTATTTCGTTCTTCAAAGTCTTAAAGTTCTTGTCATATAGATCTTTCACTTCCTTGGTCAGGGTTACCCCAAGATATTTTATGCTCTTTGTGGCTATCATGAAAGGTGATGCTTCTCTGATTTCCCTCTCTGTTTCCTTATCCTTACTGTATAGGAAGGCAACTGATTTTTTCGAGTTGATCTTGTATCCTGCCACATTACTGAAGGTGTTTATCAGCTGTAGGAGTTCTTTGGTAGAGTTTTTGGGGTCGCTTATGTATACTATCATATCATCTGCAAATAACGAAAGCTTAACTTCTTCCTTTCCAATACGAATCCCTTTGATCCCCTTATGTTGTCTTATTGCTATTGCTAGAACTTCAAGCACTATATTGAAGAGGTATGGAGAGAGTGGACATCCTTGTCTTGTTCCTGATTTTAGTGGGATGGCTTTGAGTTTTTCTCCGTTTAATTTAATGTTAGCTGTCGGTTTGCTGTAAATAGCTTTTATTATATTTAGGTATGACCCTTGTATCCCTAGTCTCTCCAATACCTTTATCATAAAGGGGTGTTGGATTTTGTCGAATGCTTTTTCAGCATCTAATGAAATGATCATATGGTTTTTTTCTTTCATTTTATTTATATGGTGGATTACATTGATAGATTTGCGTATGTTGAACCAGCCCTGCATCTCTGGGATGAAGCCTACTTGATCATAATGGATAATTTTTCTAATGTGTTCTTGAATTCGGTTTGCCAGTATTTTATTAAGAATTTTTGCGTCGATATTCATGAGTGAGATAGGCCTGTAGTTCTCTTTCTTGGTTGGGTCTTTGTGTGGTTTTGGTATCAGGGTAACTGTAGCTTCATAAAAGGAATTTGGCAATGACTTTTCTGTTTCTATACTGTGAAATACATTAAGGAGAATAGGTATTAGCTCTTCTTGGAAGTTCTGGTAGAATTCTGCATTGAAACCATCTGGTCCTGGGCTTTTTTTAGAGGGCAGATTTTTGATAACTGCTTCAAGTTCTTCGCGACTAACAGGTCTATTTAGATCTTTCACCTGGTCTTGGTTTAGCTTTGGTATATGGTACTTATCTAAAAAGATGTCCATTTCTTTTGTATTTTCCAGTTTTGTGGCATACAGGCTCCTGTAGTAAGATCTAATGATTCTCTGAATTTCCTCTGTGTCTGTGGTTATGTCCCCCTTTTCATTTCTGATCTTATTTATTTGCGTGTTCTCCCTCTGTTGTTTAATTAGTTTGGATAGGGGTTTGTCTATCTTGTTGATTTTCTCCAAGAACCAACTTTTTGTTTCATTGATTCTTTGGACTGTTTTCTGTGTTTCTATTTTGTTGATTTCTGCCCTCAGTTTGATTATTTCCAGTCTTCTACTCCTTCTGGGCACATCTGCTTCTTTTTTTTCTAAAGCTTTCAGGTGTGCTGTTAAGTCCCCAATGTATGCTTTCTCCGTTTTCTTTAAGTGGGCACTTAGTGCTATGAACTTTCCTCTTAGCACTGCTTTCATCGTGTCCCATAGGTTTGAGTATGTTGTCTCTTTATTTTCATTAAATTCAAGGAAGACTTTAATTTCCTTCTTAATTTCTTCCTTCACCCAGGTGTGGTTCAGTAGTTGATTGTTCAGTTTCCATGAGTTTGTCGGCTTTCTGGGGGCAGCATTGTTGTTGCCTTCTAACTTTAATCCGTGGTGATCTGATAAGACACAGGTGGACACTGATATTCTTTTGTATCTGTGGAGGCTTCCTTTGTTTCCGAGTATATGGTCAATTTTTGAGAAGGTTCCATGAGCTGCAGAGAAGAAGGTATATTCTTTCCTATTTGGGTGGAGTGTTCTATAGATGTCTGTTAAGTCCATTTGTTTCATTACCTCCAGTAATTCTCTTAATTCTCTATTAGGTTTCTGTCTGATTGACCTGTCCATTGGAGAGAGAGGTGTGTTGAAGTCTCCTACTATTAGTGTGTGTGGTTTGATGTCTGCCTTGAGTTCTAGTAATATTTCTTTTATATAAGTGGGTGCTTTTATATTAGGGGCATAGATATTCAGAATTGAGATGTCATCCTGATGAATTGTTCCTGTTATGAGTATAAAGTGTCCTTCTCGATCTCTTCTGATTGATTTTAGTTTGAAGTCCGTTTTGTTGGAAATTAGTACGGCCACACCTGCTTTTTTCTTAGGACCATTTGCTTGAAAGACCTTTTCCCAACCTTTTACTCTGAGTAGATGCCTGTCTTTGTGGTTGAGATGTGTTTCTTGCAAACAGCAGAATGTTGGATCCTGTTTTCGTATCCAATCTCTTAGCCTGTGCCTTTTTATAGGTGAATTGAGACCATTAATATTAAGTGATATTAATGACCAATTGTTGTTTACTCCGGTTATTCTTATTGTTTTTTTGGTAGTAGAGTTTGTGTGTGTGTCCCTTCTTTGAGTTGTGCTGGTGAAGGTTCACTAGATGCCTGAGTTATTGTAGTCAGTGTTGGCATTGTTGGATTCCTTGGGTTGCGATTTTCCTTCTATTACTTTCTGTAGAGCTGGATTTGTGGCTACGTATTGTTTAAATTTGTTCTTATCCTGGAATGTCTTGTTTTCTCCATTGATAGTGAACACTAGCTTGGCAGGGTACAGAAGTTTGGGTTTGCATCCATGGTCTCTTAGCTTTTGAAGTACCTCTATCCAGGACCTTCTGGCTTTCATGGTTTCCATAGAGAAGTCAGGTGTAATTCTGATCGGTTTACCTTTATAGGTTACTTGGCCTTTTTCCTTTGCAGCTCTTAATATTCTTTCTTTAACCTGTCTATTTTGTGTTTTGATTATTATATGGCGAGGGGAAGTTTTTCTTTGATCCAGTCTGTTTGGTGTTCTGTATGCTTCTTGAATATTCAAGGGGATAACTTTCTTTATGTTGGGAAAGTTTTCTTCCATAATTTTGTTAAAAATATTTTCTGGGCCTTCGAGCTGTGATTCTTCTCCTTCTTCTATTCCTATAATTCTTAGGTTTGGTCTTTTTATTGTGTCCCATATTTCTTGAATGTTTTGTGATGAGAATTTGTTGGCTTTGCTGTTTTCTTTGATCAGTGCATTTATTTTCTCTATGGTGTCCTCAGCATCTGAGATTCTTTCTTCTATCTCTTGTAGTCTATTGATTATGCTTGTTTCTGTAGACTCTGCTCGTTGGCCTAGATTTTCCATATCCAGCTGTTCTTCCCTTTGTGTTCTCTTCCTTGCTTCCCTTTCAGTTTTCAATTCTTGCACTGTTTCCATTACCTGTTTGATCGTTTTTTCTTGGTTTCCCAGGGTCTCATGTACATATTTACTTAATTCTTCGAACTTTTTGTTATTCTTCTCATCCATTTCTATAAGGGTGTTTATTACATATTTTTTAAGGGATTCTATTGCTTTCATAAAGTCAATTTTTTCCACTTCTTCTGTGTTAGGGTGTTCAAATCTTTCTGTTGTAAGATCTTTGGGATCTGGTGTTTTCATGTTGTTTTTCTGATTAATGGGTGATGTTCTGCCTTGGCGCCTGCCCATCTCCTCCTTTCAATGCTATCTAATTGGTCTTTTAAAATCAGATCAGGTTTCTCTGCTGGCCAGAGGCTTCTCTTACTAATTGCCCTCGCTCTGTTTCCTGGCTCCTGCTGGGGGCCAAGAACCCTCTCACCCCTAAGAAGGGTTTTCCGGAACAAGTCCCGGCTCCCCGTTTGCCAGGGCCCTCGCCAACCAAAGGCCTACCTCTTTGATTTAATTGTAGTGGGGCGATCTGCTCTCGGTGTTGCGCGCTGGTCCCTGCCGCCTGCGACCTCTGCCACCATGCTGGTCCCCTCCAGTCTTGGCAGCAGCAGTCGTTGCCTGCCTGCGCCTCCCAGCCGTTTTTTTTTTTTTAATAACCTTGGTTTTGAAGATGAAAGCAGTTTTATATTTGAGTCAACATGTCTGACAACAGAAGTATGCAAAAGGCATGTCAGTGGTGCAAGGAGTTATTTTCTCTCTAAGGGTCTTCAGTATTGAATCCAAAAGAATCCACAAAACTACCACTTCATTTATAGGTAAAGTCTCATTTAAGGCCAGACTCACTACAGACATAAAAAATAATGTAAGTAAGCATGACTATTTCATTGGTCTGAGACCCCGGCCCTCAAGGTAACACTTACAAGGAACATGCTGTAGTAAGGCTAGTTTTGAGCTGTCTTTCATGAAAAAGGGGCACTCTGCAGGTTTAAAATTCGCTAGTGTTCCATAAATACAGTAGTAGCCAGATGACGATATTTATAACATTAGAAAACCTTGTAAAATCTGATTCCTCCTTGGAAGCTCAAGAAAGCAAACTGAACTAGATCTGTGTCATGGCCACACTAGACCAGCAAGGATGACGTGACCACCGGAGCTCTTCTCACTGCAGTTTAATCCAGGACTTTATTTACTTTCTCTCTCTCTTCCCCTCTCTTCTTCCCCTCTCTCTTTCTCCTCTCTTCCCTCCCGGGAAAACCTCTCCCGGCCCTTAAGTAGGCATGGGCTGCCAATCCCTGATTGCTAGGTGGGCACTGCCCATAGGCCCACGCATATGCAAGCAGCTGATGATCATTGCATGATCAGGCATAAGTCAGAATTTAGCCATACGAGTTGATTATACATCTCCATCAGGTGTGATTCCATGCAGCTCGCTACAGATCTGTGGTATTAAGAATAAATAAAGAAAATGGAGAGATCACTACACCCTGGCATAATCATAACTGATTAGGCTTCTCAGATTCAAAGTGATGTCAGAGCCCTGGGGCTACCATGTTACTCTGCTATGTACAAGAGAGCGCTTTAGCCTCATAGCTGCCTCCTCTTTTGTCTCCTGTGATACAGGGAAAATATGCACTTGACTTCAATCCCTGACAGACTTTGCTTTTGTTTAACTAGTGGTTATATTTCCCAAAAGAAAAGCTTTAATTGGGTTCTGTCTCCACCATTCAGTATGTTGTGCCTTTGAGGCAAAAAATGTCTATTTGAGGAAATTGAAAGTATATACCCCTTAATCATTATTATGAAAAAGCCGTCTTGTGGGTCCTGCTTGTGTCACTTGGGGGTGGGGTAGGATACGAGACACATATTGACTTTCAGGCTACTTTCTAAGTAATGAGAACACTGTGGGGTTCAGGGGTTTGGGGCCCAAACAAAGTACCTGAGGGAGGGCTTTATCTAATTATCCTAATCTCTTTGTATTTTCTTCAATTAAAACATTAGCTAATATATCTCAGGTCCATACAAAAACAGTATTTTGGAGACAAAGCAATATGGTACCTGAAAATTTTAAGTAACATCAACATGTTGTTACAGAGGTAGGGCTTATGAGAGAAGCAGGCATTCTCAGGGACAGGTAACAGAAGCAGCTGGCTAGTCTGTCTTGTGGTTTTAATTATTCTATCAATTGTGGAGATGGTTTCTCTTCCATGACCAATTGGGGCTTGTTAGAGCTGGCATTCGCTGTGTCTGAGCACAGCTAGGAAGGCTGAGTGAAACTGTTGCAAAGACACTGCTCCATCTCACTCAGTCGTTGCAACTTTAGTTGAGCAGCAGAACCCTAGTGGCCAATGGCTGGTTGGTGAGAGAACCTGAGCTCCAGCTCTAATTAAAAGGAATGGCCATCACTACCAGTGACAGTTGTGCCAATCCCCAACCACTGTATCACCACAAAAATAAAGGAGATTCTGGCACGGCCATATCTGATGGGGATGGCAGAAGTCATAAAGCCAGCATGGTTGTTTGACACAGATCCAGCAAAGCTAAACCACAGGATGGTCACCATGCCGGTGCACCTTTGCTTTTCATCTCCACCTGTTGCATATTTGAGAGATTTTTAATAGATTTACAATTTGGGGATACTGGACTTATGGGAAATTCCTTATGAATCATTTATGCCTTCTTCCAGGAATGCTATTTCCAAGCTTCCCCAAGACAGTCCTGAACAAACTACCCCCCCCCACCGCTTTAGGGAGATATCCTTATTTACTTGAAGGTTTTCTTTACGCCTTAGAGGCTGTGACACACATAAAGAAGTCAGAGGTCTCTTATGAGCCTATGAGAAATTTTTGAAACATCTGTCCCTATACTTACTCAGAAACAAGATAATCAAAACAAAGTAAACTTAAAAAGGTCAGCAAGATTCAGTGGGCTGGAGGAGCTGGCCACAGTTCAGAGTACAAGCCTCTTCCACTATACACTCAGGCGATTACGTGGCATATACAGCAACAAAGACTAGCTAAAGTCATCTCTGCCTACACAGAGACTTACACTGATGTGCAAAAAATGATGTGGAAAGATAATAAAACTTCCATAAAGATACAAAATATAATTATATTATACCAAATTGAATAATAAATGCCGCAGTTTGGGCCTGAGGATATTTCTTGAGTACTCTATTAAGGGTTAATCTTTTTAAATTTATTAATTAAAGATTTCTGTCTCTTCCCCGCCACCGCCTCCCATTTCCCTCCCCCTCCCCCAACCAAGTCCCCCTCCCTCATCAGCCCGAAGAGCAATCAGGGTTCCCTGCCCTGTGGGAAGTCCAAGGACCACCCACCTCCATCCAGGTCTAGTAAGGTGAGCATCCAAACTGCCTAAGCTCTATTAAGGGTTAATAATACACTCCTTGGGACATGGCAGTATGCCAGGGATGGCTTGAAGATTATTTTGGTCTAATGTTCTTGTAGTCAAAAAGGTAACCAGCCTGAGAACAACTTGTCATATGCCTCTAGATTCCTAAAAATTGGGTTATAAATTAAGAAGCACTCTGGCTGTCAGTCAGTCAGGCTGCAAGATTCTCCCAACCATCATGGCCTGGTTTACTTCCTTCCCTCTTCAACTCCTTCCATCCCCTGCTGGGACCTCTCCACGGCAGGGGGCGGCTCCGGGCAGGATTCTCTATATGTCAATCTATTGACTTTCTTTTGGAATCCTGTATATTTTATTTTAGATTTAACTATTTTTTTTATGAGGATAGGCCTACAGGCTTTATCACACTGTCAAAAGAGTCTATTGTCTGTGAACTCTATTGTGTGTGAGCACACAGGCATGCCTACCTCAAACCCTTCCCCAAACACAATGCTACGAAAAATTCATTCTAGGTAATCATTCAGTTTATCAACTAAGGCCCAAAGTTATTCAGTTCTTTCTTTCTTCTTCTCTACATGTAAGTATGAAAGAGCATGTGTGTACAGAAACAAGTACCGATACAGTGAAGTCCCACAGATTATTAGTTAGAAGTGTAGATTCTAGAATAAAATTACCTGGACGCAGCCTAACTTTTGCTACATATAGGAAAAATTACTTAACATTTCCTTACCTAGAAAATAACTAATAAGAGTATCCAAAACTCTTTGAATGTATTGTTAAGTTAGTTAACAAGTTGCACAACATATATCCCAGTGACTGATATATAAAACATGACTTTATGATGGTTAGCTAATTTTATCACTAATACTAGCAAGTATAATCATGTACACAGTCTTCCCTTAGTGTCCAGGGGCAAGTGGATCTCCAGTTACCAATATCTTTAGATGTTCAAGCTCTTTATAAACATATAGTACTGACATATAAACCATGTCTTCTTCCATATATCTTAAATAGTCTCTAGATTACTTATAATACCTAATAAAATGTAAATGTTATAGTCATTTTAGAATACTGTGTAGAGAAAAGAGACAAAGAAGTTTGTACACTGTCCAGTACAGAACGAGTTTCCCTCCCCCAAATATCATCACTCTTCAATTAGTTGACTCTGTGCCTGTGTAACTCATGACATAGAGGGCCAACTGTACTTTAATAATAACATTTATAAAATATAAATTATTAAATATTTTGTAAGTTATAACCATTTTACTTTTTTGTTTGTTTTTCAAAACAGAGTTTCTCTGTGTAAACACCCTGGCTATCCTAGAACTATAGACCAAGCTGGCCTTAAACTCACAGAGATCCACTTGCTTCTGCCTCCCTGCCACCGAGTGCTGGGATTAAAGGCGTGCACCACCACTGACTGGCAACCATTCTACATTTTATAGAATATTCAATTTAATTTTTTTGGTTTCAATTTAATATTTAAGGTAGTGTTTGAACTAAAAGAAGAAATGCTAGAAATAGTACCAGAAATAGTACCTGGATTTTGCAACTTAACAAGGCTCATTACTACATCTAACTTCTTTAGGTAATCTAGGAAGTGGGGAATGCTAAGGCATCCATGCCAGCATTGTGTTAGGTGCACCAGCAAGGACCACGACTAAAAAGATGTTTCATTCAGAGAAGGCCTCTTCAGTTCTCCTCCAGGACAATGGACAGCTCAGAAACTGTTCGATTTAATTAGTTGTGTTAGTAAAAAGAGACAGTCATCCGTTTCCATGGAGTCTATGCATCACTGGCATACTTCTCCATGGAAACAGAGATGGGAAAACAGAAAACGCTAAAGTGAATGAAGTTACTGAGCAGTTGGTGAACAAAGATCCAAAGAAAAATAATTCATCAGTAGTACGATGACACTAGTTGAGGAAAGAGAAATAGCACATATGTAGCGACCATAACACATGTGGTATGTAAAGAGATGTTTAAAATAGACTGAAATTTAAGATCAAACAGAACAGATATTTTAGCATGGAGCTACACTACTTGGGAAATGACACAGAATAAAAGTGTGGCTGTATGCACAGAAAACACAATAGCACAATGCCTAAAAGGCCAGCAGTGTCCCTCAATCAGTAATGACTCTGAAGTTCCTTGAACAAAGTGATGGAAAACCCAGGGATCAATCAATAAATTTATTATCTCTATACTTGTTATATGTTATGCTTTTTAGATCTTAAGAATTTTTTTAGGGTATGTTAAATTATAGGAAAGTTTCAAGTTTTACAATGAAATGTTTCAGTTATTTCTATGAATGAACTAGTGTGCTTTTACTTTACAGCATACCACAGTGTATTTGCTTTGGAAGATTGTAATTTCCATTAAAATAATGAAGAAGTCATTTTATATATTTCTTTTTTTCTTGAGGAACTCTGATTCAAATTTTTCCCTCCTTGGGGAATTTTGTCTCAATATGTTTCTCAATTCAATTTAATTCCACTCAATTCACTTTTAGTGCTGGGCCTCAAGGTATTCATAGACTACTGGGAAGGAAAGATAATTAACTAAGAGCTATAATATTTACTCATTTCTTCAACAATAGCTCTCCCATGCCTACTATGTGTCAAGTACTGTGCTGGATACAGTAACGAACAACTCAGTCTGCTCTCGGAGAAGTCAGACAGACATTAAAACAGTCAGCCACACGAATACAGTTATACAGCCTCTGTGAGGGAAGCCTACAGAGGGCCACAGGAGGGCACAATGAGGAGACGACTGAGATTGGCTGCTGGAGCAGTTCTCTTTGAAGAAGTAGCCCTATGGTACTGAGCAAGGAGGGGACTAAGAGTTATTCAGACAGACAATAGCAGGTGAAAGCCCTGAAATGGAAAAGGACTTGGCAGGCAGGAGAAACGGAAAGGAAGCAGGTTTTCCTAGGAAACAAGTTGTGCAAGGTGAGGCTGGAGGGGAAGGAGGGCCAGAGGCCTTTGAAATGCTGTTCCAAGTATAACGACAAGAAATGAAAGTGTTTATAAGCCAGTAAGTGTATAGAGTTTTTTTTTCCAGCTCACATAGAGCTCAAACATTTAGTGAACATTCAAAACAGGTAAAAACAATATGATTATTATAAAGTCAAGATGGGTGTAGGGGTATAACATGTACAGAATCCTGAACTTCACTATCAAAAAAGGAAAAGAAAGAAGGAAAAAAAGGCAGAAAGAGGTACTAGAGAGACAGGCTGTAGGAATCCCAGCATGTAGGAAGAGGTTCAGGAGTTCAATGTCATCCCCAGCTACAATGAGAATTTAAGGTCAGCCTGGGCTAAATGAAATGTTGTCTCAAATAAACACAGGCAAGACAGTAAGTGGCTGTTGGGGTATTGACAATGTATTATTCTTTAAATTAGTTGGAGATAAATGGATATTTGTTTTATATTTGTTTAAGTTGTACATGTAAGTTATATGTGTTTCTTTCTATATATGTCTCAAAATAAGAGGCATATGCATCTGTATTTTGTAAACATGAAAGAATGGATTAAGATGAGAGAGTGGGGCTAAAGGGTGCAGCTGTCTCAAGAAGCTCAGCTTTGGTAATGGAGAGAGACTGCTCCATTCATTCTTTTACTTTGCTTCTTTGCAACTGTGTACTCTGGGTTTTCATAAGGCATGGCATTATCCAAGGAAAGACTGGTTATTCAGCCTCCTTTGTCCTAGGGTGTGGTTCTGTCCTTAATTTTAGTCTACTTCCTTAATGACAAATTACTTTCCTCTGACAAGTGGGCTTTGACTACAAAGACAGTATCTGTCTTCTATCCACAAAGCAAACCACATAAATGCTGGGTGCCAAGCTCTGGCAGAATCTCTGGTTGATTGTGTGAAGATTTCTGCCCACCCCAAACACCCGTGTACCTTTGCACCATTATGATCAGACAGAAGTCTGACTTCTTCAAGTCACTGTTGTGGCAGTTTAGCTGTGCATCCACGTAGATGTAAGGGAAAGCCGAGAGAGCTGTAGGTACAGGCACATAAAAGGACAGGGAGGATGTTTCTAATACAAACAACAACAGTGCATGTTTAAACGTTCTTGGGGAAATTTTCTAATAGAAAAATGGACAAAAGATTGAGATGTCATCAGAGGTTTAAACAAAACAGAGTAAATTCCCAGAGAGGGATGGACAGAACACAGAGCTTGTCAGGAAACCATGAACTCTGACAGGAAACTGGATCTTTTCTATTTTGTCAGAAAAAAAAATAAGGGTGTAAGTACAAATACAGGGTGATTTGTAGGTATTATTATAGAAGATGAGGGAATTCCTATTTAATGTCTCTATTTTCTCTAGGCATCATACAGTATTATCTGAGGAAAGACAGAGGAGAAACTTGGAGCTGAGCTTTCAGCAGACAAGGAAGGCATCATGCATTCACAATTAAAAACTGTGGTATGATAGACAGTTAAGTGTAGAGTTAATTATTTGAAGCAGGGATCAAAAATCAACATATAAATCTTCAAGCTATGTCTGATCATTCTGGGGTTGTCAGGAATACATAAATTTGGTCCATCCAGAGTTGGAAGTATGACAGCCAGGTGAAACAGAACGTGAGTGATAAAGTGAATTTTTCCAAGAGAAAGTTGTAATAGTAGACCATGGAATCAAGGCTGAAGAGGGAGAGAGGTAAAGAGAGAAACTGGTGGCTAAGAACTGGGGAGGATGTTGTGTAGGAAGGCTCAGGAAAGAGGAGAAACTCTTTCTATTTAACAAGTGAGCTGGAAGTGTTTCAGTTCAATGAGAGAGCATTCAAGTGAGTGATGTGGAGGTCCCAGACGTCAAGTTCCAGGGAGGAACTGAGAATGCAGGCAGCTAGCATGAAATGAGGATAATGTATCTGATGGGGACAGAGCTATTTGTAGTGTGCACAGAATTTGAGGCAATGATGTGGAATTTCCCTCTGTATACTGTGATTACCACTAATGAATAAAGAAATTGCTTTAGACCTATAGCAAGGTAGAACTTAGGTAGTTGGGGAAAACTAAACTGAATGCTGGGAGGAAGAAGGGTGGGGTCAGAGAGAAACCACATAGCCCCTGCCAGAGATAAACGCCAGATAGAACTTCAGGTGGTAAGCCACAGTCATATGGTGATATACGGATTAATGGAGATGGGTTAAATTAATATGTAAGAGTTAGCCAATAAGAAGCTAGAGCTAATGGGCCAAGCAGTGATTTAATTAATACAATTTCTGTTTGATTATTTCAGGGCTAAGTGGCAAGGAACTAACTAGCAGCCTCCTTCAACAAGGCAATTTACTCTATTCTTAAAGAAGAGTTTGTTTAGTAGGGAACAAAGTAAAATGGTAGCAGGGGAACAGAAAGTACAGATCAAAGTATCAAAGACTAGAAAGAACCTTGAAGCTTACAAAGGTGAGAGTTCATGGAAAAAGTGGGAATATAAGACAAAGTTCTAAAGGAGCAAGTATGAAAGCTCAAGGGGTTTTGAATTTATTGCCCAAGTTGTCAATCATGAATTATGAAACATTGGGATGTATAAACATTACAAATAATGTTTATTTTCATTTTATTTGTTCTCCTTGGAGAATTGTGACTATGTGGTTAGGGGTTTCAACAATTTTGGAAAGTTCTGTTTAGTTTTGTTTTGTTAGCCATTTTGGCCTTAATTCTGTTCATTATTTTGTTCTCTTTAGAAATTCCACGCTGGACTTCTAAACCATAAATATATATATAAATGACAGAGAAGCACGCTGAATGATCTTAAATCCATCATAAGTTATTTATAAACTTAATACTTTGAGTTAGTAAAGTATTAAGCTTATATTTAATACTTTATATTGTATAGTATTTTTCTGAAGTAATTTTCAACTATTCCTAATCCATATTCTGAACTTTCAGGCCTGATGTTCTTTCTGGTACAAGAACTGGAATAAAATATAACTACTAATATATTTTCATTAAAATTTTGTTTTTTGTTTTTTGAGACAGGGTTTCTCTGGGTAGCTGTAGCTCTGTCTGTCCTGGAACTTACTCTATAGACCAGGCTGACCTCAAACTGACAGAGATCTGCCTGCCTCTGCCTCCTGAGTGCTGCGATCAAAGGCGAGCGTCACCACCACCCAGTTCTTTAAAATGTTTAAGCACATTGTAAATTTACATAATCAACAAACTACCTTAGGGGTTTATTATCAGTTTGCTTTTCTTTGGTATTTGTGTATGTAACCATGTGTGTGTAGATGTCAGAAGTCAGCAGTGACTGGGTGTCATCTTCAGCTGCTCTTACCTTCTTCTTTGGGAAAAAAATACATTTATGTATTAATTTTGAGTGCATGTGTATATATATATGTATGCGTATGGGTGTGTATGTCATGATACCCACGTGGCAGTCAGAAGAAAACCGACATGAGTTGGTTCTCTCTTTTCTCCAGGTGGGTCTCAAGGATCTAACTCAGGTTGTCAGGCTTGGCAGCAAGTGCCAAGCTTGCTGAGCTATGTCTCAAGGCACTGAACCTTGAGCTCTTCAGTTCAGCCATGCTGAGCAGTCAGTGAGCTCTAAGGATGCTCCTGGCTGCCTCACATAAGCACTGGGGTTATAGATGCACCACAATGGCTTTTGCATGGGACCTCACATCAGCACTGGAGTTACAGATGCACCACATCACTGGCTTTTGCATGGGACCTCAACTCAGGTCCTCATGCTTGAGTGGCAGACACTTTACTGAATGAACCATCTCCCCCATCTATTTCAGAATCTAAGTTTACAGGGGACTGCTTACCAACAATGAGTCTCTGAAGGGCACCCTTATCTCCGTTAACTGCAGCGGCATGAACCTGCAATGCTAATGAGGGTCCAGCAGAGAGCACAATCTCTGAAATGTTCATAGCTTTCTCCACGAGTAACCTGGAAGAGCGGTTGAGACAATGAGTACAAACAGAAAACACTTCTACCACCTAGGTGCCTTATCAGTGCCAAGTAGGTCGCTCGTAAACGTGATTGATCATAAATATTTAACTAGGACCTAACTACTTTCCTACTTCTACAGCTGCAAGGATAAGGCAAATTAGGGCACTTGTACTATTTGCTTAACTGTAGAATGAGAAAATTTTCTCAAGAAATGAGAAGACATTTACATAAAGGGCAGAGCTTCCAAGTCGTACCTACTTCTAAGATTAATATAGGCAATGTGATTCCACACAGTTCTTATTGAGATCAGACTGTGCCCTGCTTTAAGTTACTCCATACTGGGTACAATAATGGTTTTTCTGCCTGTGCCTTGCCCCGAGAGGCTCCACTTAGTAAAAGCTTTTTAAGTCTGTTCTGAGGGTAGAAGATGACTGTGCTTCCAGGTAAACATCAGCTCCTGCCAGCACCACCCATTCAGCAAGGAGTGGTAAATGACTGTGCAGAGTCTTGAGGGATCAGTCATGAGGGTGCCATCCTCTAAACTCTCCAAGGTGAACTGAGACCATGGAAGCGTATGGGCATATAATACTAAGGAGACCAGCCCCAAGGACTTATTAGACAAGCCAAACCAAGGATGGGTTGTAACTTCCTCATCTGGACCGTATAAAGTGGAAGATGTAGCAATGCAATGGCAATGACCCCCACCAACCTATCTTCTGAGACCAAGTGTGTGCATCAAGGACTGACAGGCAGAGTTCTCAACTCTCCCTGAGGCTTCAGCTGTTGACGTAGCCTACTTGACTGCAATCTGCCCATCCACCTGCTTGCCTGTCCAGACCAGAACCCACTGTTCTTGTTCTAATTTGGGTTTGCTCTCTTGTCCCTGCAGCTGACAAGATCTTTGCCCTCCACCCTGACTATCTTGTGGCATGATGCGAAGAGCTGGCTCTCCGTGGCTGGTTCGGGGTTGTTACTTATCAAGACAGACTCTACTCCAATCTTTTATCAGCCTACTTCTGGAAGCCTTTACACGCTACCATAGCTGAAGTTGTATTCATCCTGTAAATCATATATATGCACATTTACGGTGTGCTGTTTAATATGAGAGTTAATATTAGTAACTGAGATTGGAATAAAATAATCTGCAGTTGCTTTGGCCAGATTACCAAAGCAGGTGGGATTACCTGGCAAAGGGCTACCACTGAAACTGCTCTATCTTGTGAATCCGTTGTAAGTCCCTAAAACCTGACACCGTAGGACACAAACATGCTTGCCTATGTTTCTGGCATAGCAGTTTCACAACCGACAAGGATTACTGAATTGTTTTAAGTTAGGAAAATATTTAAATAATGGTAAAGGTTAGCTTTTGTCTTCTTTAATTTGCTGACACCGTGAGTTAACATGCTGGCAGAAAATGAGGAGGAGAATGTTGAGAGGCCTCTGTGTTGTGTAAGCATTTCTGTCAGGTTAGAACCAAGAATGCCTTACGCAGGACTGTATCAAAGTCACGGGAGAGAAGCTGCAAAACAAGGACTGGGGAAAACATAGTAGGAAGCTACAGTTAAGTGCCTGGTCCAGCTGTGTGTCCTCGGGCTGCCTCGGCTCTACATACTTCAGTCAACATGAGAAATGAGAAGGGCTGACGATGTTCCTTCATTGAACAAGTGAGGTGCCAAGTATTCTGGGCATCATTCTGAATTCTGAAACATCATTTTGGATCGAAAGTGAACTTAGGTGTGCCAGACCACAAAAAAAAAACCCCACCCAAAACCAGAAACCTTATTTGAATACTTTCAAAACTGTCAAAATAGTGATATCTATCTCTATAAATAGTCTATGGGCTTTCCCATAATTCTAGCAGTTGGCACAGTAATAGGTAGGTATAAAACTGGTGCTAAATGAATGTTCTGAATGAAGTGTCATAGGGTGAATACTAAGTCCAAAGGGTAAGTCAGGGCAAATTTTAACTTCAGAGAGTAATGACGCTTTCTTTTCCTTTTTTGGCCACTCTTTCTTTACTTTCAAGCAGGGTCTCAAAATTTAGAGACCAGGTTGGCTGGGAACTTAATAAGTATCCTATGCTGGCTTTAAACTCCTGCTCTTTCTGCCTCAGCCTCCCAAGTTCTGGGAGTACAGACACCTACCACCATAACCAATCCTTGTGTTTATATGAGTTTCTCATGTATCTAACGTTGAGCTCTGTAGAATGAGATGCATGGTACATTGCTAGACCACTACATTAGCAAGTGGTGGATTTAGAGTCTTGGCTCCACTACACTTTAATTTTGAAACCCTGGGAAAGCCATTCCTCTAGGGTTCTTTTTTAACAGAAATGTTATTTTCCTTGTTGCTTCCCCTCCAATAAATAATTTTTATAGGTAGATATCAAAGCCACTTTGTTAGTGTTATAAAGTGTAAATGCATCATCATCATTAAGTCATTATGAAATAAGCCTGTGCAATAAACACTCTAATTATTATCTAATTATGCAGAAATAGTGGTGCTGAGCTCACACACAAAGAAAAGGCGATTCTGGTTAGGACGAAAGGGTTGGTGGCTGTGCTGGACAACAGTGGTGTCAAATGTCTGATGTGGTGAGAGTTGAGTCAGGACTCCAGAAAGAGAAAGGGTAAGGCCATCTCAGGCAGCAGGAAAGCTGAAGCGAAGACTGGGCGTAGGGAGAAGCACAAATGCAGAGTGCCTTCTGAGTGCCAGGTAGTGAGCATGTGGCTCGTTTCCCACGCACACAGACACGGCTAGGTGTTCATAGAAGATTCTAGAAAGCTACCAGACACAAGGTTAAAATCCTCTGCTACTTGGTTAATTTGTAAAGATAGTGTAAAGAAGCGGTCACTGTTAAGGCACTGCGCTTTACAGTTTAGAACATGCTTTTCCCGCCCCGTCTATCTTCCTTTCACGGACCCTCAGAAGTCACCCTGGAGAAGTCATGACTGAAGCCCCAGGGATGGCTCTCCTTATATAAGTACGGCAGAAAGAAGAGGTAGCAGCTTCGAGGCCAGGGATAGAGGCTCAGGCCACACCTCAGACCAGGCGGGCCAAGAATCTGAAGCAGCGGCCGGGGCGGTGCTCGCCAGCCTGCCCGAGCCGTCCGTGCCAGACAGCTTCCTACTCACCCCTGCCTCTAGGACTGGCGCCCCGGGATGGCACCAGGAGGCGCGACCCGCACAGGGCCGCCCCTCCCGCCAAGTCAGGTCACTGCACTCGCAGGGACAGACCCCAGAACACCAGAGCCCGGGAGCTCTGAACAACCAGCCCGAGGCGCTCAGCCGCAGAGCCCTCTGGGAATTGTAGTTCCCGTTCCCCGAGGCGCAGAAGGACGCGGGCCCCTTCCAATCCCGAAGAGCCCCGCGCGCAGATGGCTTGGCCGTCCCGGGCTCAGGGCCTACTGGGAAGGAGAGTTCCAGCTCTCAGATGACGTGGTCAATGAGAGCATTATAGGACTACATTTCCCGAAGTGCTCAGAGGTGGGCAGGACCCGGAAGTGAGGGCGTGAGAGGCCTCTCTGGAAGTTGTCCCGGGTGTTCGCCGCTGGAGCTCCGGGTCGAGAGGACGAGGTGCCGCTGCCGCCGGCCCCCGGAGCCCAGCCCTTTCTTAGTCCGGTCCAGTCCCAGCCGCCACCTCCTGACCCACCGCGGACCCCACCGTTACCATGAATCCTGCAGTCTTCCTGTCTTTACCCGACCTCAGATGCTCCTTGCTGCTTCTGGTGAGTGTATGTAGGGATGACAAATCTTCCGACTGCGTCCCTGACCGCCTCCCGCCCTCCGCGAGGGGGAACGGTGCTGCCCCTGCTTGCCTCGACCCTCCTCCGCTGGCGAGGCGTGCACCACCTGGAGCTGCCTTCACTTTGGCCCGTTTTTTTGACTTATTGGGCCCGGGGTCTACGAGGCCTGCGGAACCCCAGTCAAGGGATTGGGACCTCCAAATGGGAGAATTCGCCTTAAGGGAGTGATACGTGGGAGGTCACAGCCGAGGCCCCCCTGGAGTACGCTTCAGTTTTGTGGACGGCGAGGACCTGCTTGGGGCACCAGAATCCAAAGGGACCGAGGGGACATCTAATGTTTTCTCCCACCCTGGGAAGGGTGTGAACCAGACAGGTGCTGGGGTCCTGTGATTCTCTGGATCCTCAAAACAGGCTGGCAAAGCCCTCTGTTGTGGCTTCTTGTGATTGGTTGGAAACCCGGAACTGGAGACTGGTTTGGTGTCTACTGGGAGAATAGGAGTTTGAAAAGATGGAGGGTGTGATTATCTGACAGGTTCTTCTAGGGCCTCCCCTAAACCCTGTTGCAGCCTTTCTCCCCTCCCAGACTGAAGCTTGTGTCTTTGACAGTGCTCTCGACTTGAGAATAACCAGCTCTCCTGCATGCATATGTGATTAGTACTTCCCAGCCTGACTGGCATCATCCCATCTTCGAAAAGAGTCTTTCCCCAGTTTCTCTTCCTTCGAAGTGTATCTTGAGTGTGGCACTGAAGTGGCCAAATTGAGACAGAAGTGGAAGTCTAACTCCGTATGGGAAAGCGAGAGGAGTGTGTTTGGGCTGTTATGACTCAGTAGTTGAAAATACTTGAATTGTGGTAGATTCTTAGAAAGCTAAATTTAAGGTGAACACCATTGAATATAAATTACTTTCTCCACAGCTTAGGAATAATAGTTCACTTGCGAGAAGCTATATAGTTGGTTACAGGCAAGGCTGAATCTAGAAATAGACCTCTTAATTTGTAGTGTGTATTCCACCGTATCACATAAGAAGTTTAACGTTTGTGCTTGAAATGCTTTTCATTTTCATGATGACTTGAAAGCCAATTTTAAAAGCTATATACAGTACTTCGTTCTTTTCCAAATAAAATAGCGTAAGCTAAATGAAATGAAGATACTGCTGAAGAATATAAAGTTTTGCATAAACAAGGCAATATTAAATGATAGAATGCCTTGTTTTAGCACTTTAGTATAGAGCAGTAAATTCTTTATAGACGAACATTCTTCTTCTCTTTCCCTCTCTCTCTCCCTCCCTCCCTCCCTCCCTCCCTCCCTCCCTCCCTCCGTGTGTGTGTGTGTGTGTGTGTGTGTGTGTGTGTGTGTAGCTTTATTATGCATTGTGGCACCTTCTAGAACTGTCACAATGATGCTGTTATAGGCCATATGCTTCTTAAGGACACTAATTACTAATCTTTTTCTTATCATAAAGAGTTGTTTGTTAGAAATTATTTTTAGGTGACTGAAAAGTTCAAAGGTCAAAAATCTAAAGACATTGAAAAGTTGAAACATTGAGTAGGAAAATGATGTCAATCAAGCCAAGTTTAAGAACATTTATTTTGAAATAACTCATGCCTTTTTTTCTAGAGAATCTATCAATCATGTTAAATCTAAAAGATGGTTTCTTCTCAAATAAAGCCAATATTTCACTAAACTCTAGTTATAAATACATTGTGTATTTATTTATCTTCCTAAGCAAAGGTAGTAGAGAGGACTGGAAACATAGAGAACTCCTGTAAAGATTAATGGGTTGGAAAACAAAGCCTCCAAAAAGTTTTCATAAACCAGAAGTACAAGTCAAACTAGATTCAACTTGAACACAGTGTTTGCTTACTTCTTTCTAATAATCTAATACTAGTTTAGCAGATATTCATAAAACATATGTCTAATCTCAACAGTGAGTAGTAGCTTGTCTGACTGCTAATGCAGACACAATAATGAAACCTGCTTACTCAAACCTGCTTACTCAGTCTCCCACCTGTCTAATGAAATTCCCTGAGTCCCTTCAGGCTTCAGCCTGATGGCTCTTACAGTCAGACATAGACAGCTCTTAGCTGAGGTCATCATTTTTCCCTTACGTGCTTGGACACCATATATTCTTTTACTGCAATAAGAGGAACTCTGGATCTCACTCTTAAAGAATAGCTACTAATACCTTCTTAAGTTTATAAGGATTGTACAGTAGTAGCTGAAATGGTAACACTGAATTTCAGGAGGCAAGTGACTCTCTTTTCCCTGATCACAGAAGTATTCTAGAATACATTACTACATGCAATAAGAGGCTTTCTGCATGGGTCATAACCACTGACACTCGCTGTGATAACTCTTCCCTTATGTGCTAATTGACCTTTTCTGCTCTGTGTCTGAGATAAGTTGATTGAGAATCAACATAGTTCTTTTCTGCTTAATTGTTTCTTAGTCGTATTACCTGTACTGATCTGTGCAAGTTTTTAAAATGTGAGCTAAGGGAGAGATGGCCGAATCAGAATTAATGTGTGTCAGATAGCCTAAGTAAGCTCTGTGCTCTAGAGATTTTTAACCCTTTTTTCCGGTTGTTTTACCCAAGGTGTCTTCTCACTAATCTCTTGATCATTACGTTCAGAGATCTAGTCCTTACTAGCTTAGACAGTTCTGTGCTTGTCTAAGGTAATACTTCTGCTGTTGTTGCTCTTAGCTTTTTTATTTTCTGTAAGTATAGGAAGCCAAGAAAATATTTCCTACTTAGGAAACTATATAATCAGAGTGCTAAGTAGACACCTTTATATATCTGCTGAATATATTTTTAAGATTTTTTTTATTGTTTTTATTGAGCTATACATTTTTCTCTACTCCCTGCCCTTCAGTCATTATATCATTAGTGCCAACAATTAATGTTTAATCTTCAAAAAAAAAAGTACTACTGGAAGCATGTAATTAGATCCGCAATGGTGGGTTACTTACCCTCTTTACAGAGTTTGTCCGTGCCCATGGCTTACCCTGCACTGCTGCTCTTCACAACCCCCGGCGCAGTTTTAGTAAAATGCAGTTCCGTGCTGTGCTGGGTTCCGTTCCCAGCCCCACAACAAGCAGATAAACAAAAACACAGTTTCCTGGGCCATACAGGGCACAGACATTAATTTAATCCCCCCCCAACACTATTATCACATCTATAAATTTATTCATATGTTACTTGGTGTTTGAATATTCTTTATTGTGTCGGTTTTTAAAAGCTGATTGATCAAATCGGAGCCATATAAATTCCATGCGTGCTAGTTGGTTTGTCTCCTATAATTTTTAGGTGCCTGGAGTTGAACCCAGAACCCTGAGCACTGTAAGCACACATTGTGTTTAAAGTCTGTAGCTTAGTTGCTCATCTCATTTTTTTTTCTTTCTTGGTAATTTCTTTAGGAACTGTGCTGTAGAACATCTCAACCTCCTATTATCATTGATTGTAGCTTCTTGATGTGGTTTTTGTGTTTCTCTGTTCATTGTATTTACTTGTAGAAATCTTTAATTCAAGTTTTGTGGTTTTTCAACCACCAGTTCAATATGCATTGCTAACTTTGCTTATTTATCTTTCAAGTTAAGTTTTTGAAAGCTTATTATTTACTTCATAATTGTATGAAATTTATGATCTTCTTGGTTTTTCGAGACAGGGTTTCTCTGTAGCTTTGGAGACTGTCCTGGAACTAACTCTGTAGACCAGGATGGCCTCGAACTCACAGAGATCCCCCTGCCTCTGCCTCCCGAGTGCTGGGATTAAAGGCGTGTGCAACCACCACCCAACCAGAAAATTATGATTTTTTAAAGCCAAACATATTGTGTTAAGATAATTCTAATTTCTCCATCTGTTTCTTCTGCTCTTACCAACATCCTAATGTAAGAAGACTTAGAATTGTTTTTTACTTTTATGGTCATTTCTTTTTTAAAATCAGTATAAGTTACTGACTTTGTCGGTCTGTATGTTTTTATAGTTTGATTAAATTATATTTATAGTTTTTCACCTTAAAATTATAAAAGATACCTTTAAAGTTTTATATTAAAGGTGTTGAGATGGAACTATTCCACATTTGTGTGTTCGTGTGTGTGTGTGTGAGAGAGATACAGACAGACAGACAGAGTGCATGTGTGTGTGCAATCAGAAGGTCAGAAAATGACTTCACATGTTGTCCCTCTATGACGTCTACCTTGATCTTTGAGACAGGGCCTCTCATTTGTTGGAACTCCTTTAAACTCAAGTTTAAGGAATTTCAATGTAGTTAATTCTTTGACAGTTTCATATATGTGTATAGTGTGTTCTGGTCATTTCCACATGTGATCCATTTTCATCTCCTGTCCCTTTTCTGCTGAAACCCGTCTTCTCAAGAACTTTCCTTTCAACCCTCGTGTCAGAGAGAGAGAGAGAGAGAGAGAGAGAGAGAGAGAGAGAAGAGAGAACATGCCTGTGTGTGAGTATATGACTCACTGAGTTTACTTAGAGTTGCTTTCATGACCATGGGTGGGAAGGTTATTTACTGGGGCATAGGCTACTTTTACATGGGCACACCACTGATAAAATGACACCCCCTTCTCCAGCAGTCATTAACTGCCAGTGGTCTCTCATTTGTCTCTCTCCCATCCATGAAGAAATGCTGAGAAACCCTGTCTTGTGTAGGTCATCACAACTGTAGTTAGTTCATGAGGGTGGCAACCGTGTTATGTCCATCAGACATCTTTTTATGGCATACCACCTTACTCTTTAGCTCCTACATCTTCCCACTCCTTCCACAGTGTTCCCCGAGCTTTGGAGGGGACAATAAAGACATCACATTTAGACATTTAGGACTGACTAGGCCACTATCACCTGGGGTTGGCACTTTGACTGGTTATGAGCATTAACTGCTGCCCTCAGCTTTAAGATTTTTTTTTTTTAGAACTCGCTCATTAGGCTAGGCTAACTGGCTAGGGAGCCTATGACCGGATTCCAGCCTCTGGCTCTTGACGAGGTTTATCATGCCAACACCTGATTTTTTTTTTTTTATGGTGGTTCTGGGGATTGAACTTCGGTCCTCAGCTCTTGTGTTCTACTCTGTAGTGTTGTCAATTTACTAATGTTTCCATTTTCCCCTGCTGTTGCAGACAGTTCTGCAGACATTAGCTAATGCATATACAGTATTGGCAGTGTACCTTTAAGATAGATTCCTGTAAGTGAAGTTGCCAGTGGTCAAAAGGAAATAGACAGTACTTGGAACTTTGTACATGGAACTAGTACCGTGGTGTTTTGCCATTTTGTGGTCTTGCCAGCGATGTAAGAGGATTTCTCTGTAGTCTTCCCAGAGTAGAATTGGGTATTCCCCATTGTAGTATCTCATTTAATTTGTTTTTTTAAAATATGTGCTTGAAGTTTTTTTTTTTTTTGTGTATCTTTCTGTGTGACTTCCTGATTGTACAGGGACACACACAAACATGCACGCATGCGTGCGCACACACACACACACAAACATGCTCATACACATGCATGTGAGTGCTTGTGCACACAGACACAGACTCAACTCTTAAATCCTTATTTGAGCATGTGGTGTACTTAGGGATAAAAGGTACTGATACACTTCTGAAAAAAAATCAGTCTTAATTCAGTAGTATGTCTGATGGGCTAATATTTGTAAAAGCCCAGAGGAGATGTTCATTGCCACAGTTACAGAAAACTTTAAAGTATATGACAAGATATTGAATATTATTCTAGTACCTCAGTCTTTAGATGTGCTCTGATTTATTTACTTCATCTTCTGCCAAGATACTTAGGTTATTGGCTATTTTGATTACAGAGTTTTAAAATATACAAAAGATATACACTGAAAGATACTATGCTAAATATATTTCATAGCTATATTTCATGGGTCATATAAATATGTCATCTTAATAGAGAAAAAATTTGAATGTATAATTCTTTGGTTATAAACCAAGTTGAGTCTTACACACACACACACACACACACACAAACACACACACACACACACACACTCCATGTTTTATGTGTAACTGGGGGCCAGAGGATAACCTCAGTTGTCATTTCTCAGTCATCTACTTCTCTTTTTTTGACAGGGTAATCTTGCTTGTCTGAAACTTGCCAAGTCTGCTAGGCTGGCCTGCCAGGGAACACGGGATCTTTTGTCTCCACCCTCCCAGCACTGGGATTGCTGTCATGGACCATTTCTTTGTGGTCTGGGATTCACTCGGGCGCTCACATATCACTTACTAGATATCTTCCTACCCTGAAGCTTTTTATAGTTGTTGAACATTTCTGTTTCTCTCTGTTTCTTCATGTTATATATCCTCTTTTCAAACACTTGATAACTCTTCCAGTGATTCAGACTAAATGTTCTTGCCCGCTGTGAAGAATAGTTGAAGGTGTTTGTTAAATTTTTGTTTGTTTATTGGTGTCTATTCAAGAGTATGAAGACTGGGTGTCAGGCCTTCTACAAGTCCCAATTCTTTATTTACTGAACACTGTAACCTTGGATAAATCATTTAAATAAAAATTTAAGCCTATAAGATAAACAGATTGGATTTCATAATTCTATAACTTTTTCTGTGTTGAATCTTGCTTTCATAAAGGGTAGCCTTCTAACTTCCCCAAACTGTCAACATTTGGTTTATACTTTCTTAAAAAATTTGCTAACTTTATAGCAAGTTGTAGGACTGTAGCACTCACCGCATTCTCTTGTGAAGTAAAACATGCCTGGCCACAGCTTTTCCAACATGGACTCTCTCCCTGCAGTTTCATCTGACTAAGGAACTGATTGAAAACAGATTAACTCTCCCCAGCATCTATTCTTGTTAGTCTGCCTTAGATTCTGGAGAGGAAAGCTGTCTTCATCCCAGGCTGAAGGGACATTGTCTACAACATTAGCCTTGTTTATCTCTTCTGTCACTTGGGTGCCTGTTTGCCATTTGCTATGAAAGAGGTAAAGATGATTAAGATACATCCCATGCTTCCAGAAACCTGCACTTCACTTAGAGAAAGAAGCTGCATATAAATAATTAGAATCCCAGAAGCAAAGAAAGGTGCCTAAGGTGATTGGTAGACAGGTCATAGACCTTGCTGCTCAGAAGGGTGGTGAGAATTGAGTGGTTTCACACAGGACTGCTGAACCAGAGTCTGCACTGTAACAGTGCGCGTGAGTTGCTTAAATGTATGTTGAAGTTTGAGGGACACTATAAACATCAGGAAGAAATTATTTTTCAGTGGAAAATCTCCAGCTCACTGGAGAAAGATGAATTTGAGTATTAACTTGAAGAGGGAAATGCATGAGGTAACTTTTTTATAGTCTTGAGAGGAATGAGGAAAAGGGGTTGTGACTTTTAATAGCATACTGAGTCTTGTATATGAATTGAATACCTGTGTGTGTTTTATTGTTGTTTTAGAATTCTCACTTTTTTTGTTGACATGGCTGAATGTCAGAATTGATCCAAAAGAAACTAGCAAATCATTTGGCCAGCTTCCATTAACTATTAATTTGGAAAAAATGTTAAAAATCATGGTCTTTAGTGGATTCTAATGAGCATTCAGGTGGCTTCATTCAAGAAGGACTAGGAAAGCATGCTACCTTGGAGTCTTGTGTAACGTCCTGGATCTTAGTCTTAGATTTCCTTGTAAGGTCTGAGAAAAATTCTAACTGCTTGGCAACTCCTTGTTTATATTCTAGCAGAGAGCTCTACAATTTTTCTAGCCCAGTGATTTTATCATGTAGAATTAATTGCACATTATACTGACTGTCAAGACTATAATAGAGAAGAACATTGAAAAAGACCCAGGAAGCTTCCTAAGAAAATCAGTTTAGTAGTATTTGAACTCATTAAACTATACTTCATGGTAGAGTGCCAGTGACTGTTCCATTTCTTCTTAAGATGATCCTATTGTGGAACAGTACTTCTGATAATTGAATTTAACTGATTTTAGGAAAATGTCTTTAGAAACTCCAAGGGTTTTTACTCTGTGACTCTAGCATTAGTGCCTTACTTCACCTGAGAGGAAGATGTAACTGCGAGTGGCCATGTGCCGGGTAGTGGCTGAAACTATAGTTCTCAAGTTGTGCTGGACATAAACATTCACTAAAATTAAATAAAGCGTGTACTCCACAGTCATCGTAGCTACATTTAAGACAAGTGGCTATTATACTGAACAGTGCATGTTCTGAAACATTCCCTTAACACATGGACTCCCAACTACACGATATGAATATATTGTTTTTGAGCCAGACTGAAAGGTAAGGAATGAGGAAAATGACTCAAACAGTATTCCTAATGGGTGGAAATTATTAAGGCTTCTCTTTTCAAGGGGCAGTGATAAACTGCAACATAGGTTTGGATTTTGTTTGTTAGGAACCTAGGGTGGTGCCAAAAATAAAAGCATTTGAAAATGAGAATTTAAGTCCTAATATTAGTTCTTCTCATAGTTACAAAGTCACTGTCCTTAAGGCCTTGTCATAAGTAATGAATAGGATTGAATAGGCTCTGAAATTCACTCTGTAGATCAGACTGGCCTCAAACCCAGAGAGATCCGTTTGCCTCTGCCTCCAGAGTGCTGGAATTAATGGCATATGCCACCATACCTAGCTAGGAGTTAGTCTTCTAATTTGACAAATCTCGATAAATGTATTTATTTTCCTGCTTACTTAAAATGGCTGGAAATTTTATGAGGTCATAAAGGTAAACTAGTGCGTTTTACAAAGCAACTTTCTAATTAAAGCAAAGCAAACTGCTGCAAAGGGTCAATAAAATATGAAGTAGTGATGCAGTATAGATCATAAATGTGTCTGTAAATAACCAATTTCATATTTCAGCCTGTTTAGCTGTTTTGCTGTATTTTAACTTTTAAGGAAAATGCAACCTTTAAAAACAAATCACTAATGCAGCATTGAAATCTTGTTTCTTTGCCTAAAGAACAGAATAAAGTGCAACATAAGTGTTGTAACTTACCTTTGAGAGAAGAGATTGGGCATTTTCAGGTCCTCTGAGTTTTATTACTGGAGTTCTGGTCTGAGTATAGCAAGATGTAAGCTAGCTGGTGACAAATTTATGCCCCTGTCATGACTCTCATGCATTTTCAGAATTGAGAATAAAGAAATACTTAGTATTATTAAAGTGATTTCTTTGAAAAAAAAAAAAAGGTGCTCAGATTGACTAATATTTTAACCTTTCTAGGTAACAAGAATTCTATTATCATTTATCTGTGTGGATAAATATGTGTGTACGTTTGCATGTGAGTACATGTGATCATGCGTGTGCATTTGTGTGTATGTAGGCAGATGTTGAAATAGGGAGCGGCGGGGCTGCGTCCCCAGCACCCCAGCCGCCTGCTAGCTTATGCCCAAAATAACAACACACAAATTGTATTCTTTTAAACACTGCTTGCCCATTATATCTAGCCTCTTTTCAGCTAACTCTCGCACCTGGACTAGCCCATTTCTAATAATGTGTGTAAGCACCCCAAGGTGCGCTTACCAGGAAGATTCTAGCCTACGTCCATCCTGGGTCGGAGCTTCATCGCGTGTGTCTCTGAGAGCAGAGCTATCCGGCGTCTGTCTGAGGAGTCTTACCTCAATTCCTCTTCCTCCTGTTTACTCCTCCCACCTATGTTTTAACCTATCAGGGCAAGCAGTTTCTTTATTTAATTAACCAATGAAATCAACAGATTGATATATGACACTCCCACATCAGGCAGAGGTCAATGTTGGGTATCTTCCTCAGTCGCTGTCTTATTTACTTTTAGAAAGGGTCTTTCACTGCATCTTGAGCCCATTGATTTGGCTAGACTAGCTGGACAGCAAGCCTGGAGATGCTGCTGTTTTCTCCCTCCGCCCTGTGTAAGCACCCAGCTTTTACAGGACAGGGCATTCAGGTCTTCGTATTTGTGCAGGATACTTTACTGACAGAGCTATGTCAGAATGGCCCAGTTTCCCATAGGGAGTGTTTTGACCTGCTTACACTGAGCAGAAGTATAGCAGTATTGTGAATGAGCTTTCAGAGACTCTCAATTTCTTTAGACCTGTAGACTACAACATTTGTAATGGGTTACTCCCATCTAGGATATTTATTTGTGCTTGCAGTCTGGTTTTAGGATACCTTCCAGAAACAATTTGAAATATTTTTCTCTAAATGACAGCTTAAAAGTTTACTTCTATGAACTTAAAGATACGGATTTGAGAATAGCATATACTTACTTCATGAGTCAGAGAATTAATCTTTTCCTTTGTCTTTTTTTCTTTTTCTTTTTTAGACAGTGTCTTATATAACCTCAAACTTAGGATCTACCTGCATCTGTGCTGGCCTGACGGGCATGTGCTACCTCACCTGGCACTGGGCCCATAACATGACTCACAGCTTAACTACTTGTGTTTCCTGTGTACTCCACAGTTTCTGACCCATAGGAGGTGGTGTGTATGTTTCTGTTAGCATTTCATGAAACAAAGTGGTTAAGAATTGACCCATTTTTTATTCCTAATCTTTATTTTCAGTACAATATCTTATTACAGATTGACTTAGATACTTTTCTATGGCTGTGATAAAATATCATGACCACGGCAATTTACAGAAGAGTTTATTGGGGACTTGCGGTTTCAGAGAGTTAAAGTACATGGCCTCATTTTTTTTTTTTTTTTTTTTTTTTTTTTTTTTGGATTTTCGAGACTTGGTTTCTTCGAAGCTTTTGGTTCCTGTCCTGGAACTAGCTCTTGTAGACCAGGCTGGCCTCGAACTCACAGAGATCTGCCTGCCTCTGCCTCCCGAGTGCTGGGATTAAAGGCGTGCGCCACCACGCCAGGCCCAGTACATGGCCTTATTGCAGGGGGCAGGCAAGCATGGCTCTCGAGCGCTGCTAGAGCTCAGTCTTGATCTACAAGCATGAGGCCCTGGGAATGGTAGGAGCTTTTGAAACTTCCAAGACTACCTACAGTGACACCTCCTCTAACACAGCCACACCTCCTAATCCTTCCCGAACAGCTCCACCAACTGAGACCAGGCATTCATTTCTATGATCCTGTGGGGGCCATCTCATTCAAAACACCACAAATAAAGTATTCTTGAATACTCAAAGAATGGCAGGAATAGAAAAGATAGAGCTCCCAGGCAGGGGTCAAGAATGTATTGGGGGCTTCTGAGTGTGAAATAATTGGGAAGGTACTCAGTTGTTTGAATTTCTTTCTGGGAGCCTCTTTGTAGTCCAGAACCTTAACCAGTGCTCAGGCCCTTCATGTGGGAGAGTCCCAGGAACATTCAGGGAACACCTAGGCAGCCCTGTTGTCAAACAAAGATGGTAAGGTATCAGTTGTTAGAAGATTATATATGTATTAAAAAAAAAACATTTGGCAAATGTTTGCTTACTGTGTGTATTTGCCAGTGTTTTCCATTCTGTGCTGACCTGACTCAGGTAAAACTTCCTAACTGGCTTGTTGGTAAAATTTATTTCCTCAATTTGCTTCTGCTGGGCGTAGGATTCCCAGTCAAATAGTAGTGTCCTGTTAGTCTCAATTAAAACTATTCTGTGGGCATAAGAGGAAACTGTCAGCTTGAAATATGAAAACATGGTGGTAGTAATTGAAGATGTTAAATAAAAGATTTTCTGATGTTTTAACTTGTGATAGCAGTTCACTGAAGAGAAAGAAAGCCTTCACCACCCACTGCACACATTAGACTACCCCTTCCAGTTGATTTGTGTGTATTTGAATGTAGCTTAAATAATTATTTTCCTGTTTGGAAAAATCAAAAGCTGGATTCCTTTTTAGTCCTGGTATAAAGAGGTAGATTACTGATTTGTGGAAATATAGAAAGAAAAGCGTTGCATGGCTCTATTCCCAAGGAAATGTGAACAAATTTCTACTTTCCCCAGATAAGGAACCAATTAGAGATGAATAAGGACACCATTAACATCCATCTTGGTGAACTAATGAGTTTTGGGGGATTACTTGCAGGTATATAAGTAAGGAGTTACGGGAACAGAAATAACTTGAAGACCTCATCAGCACACAAGTCCAGCCTGGCATGAGTGGCATCCACCAGAGCAGTCTTTCTGCTGGTGGGGTCTCTAGGTTGCTATCTGCTCTGAGATAGTTGTTTGGAGTTAGTTGTTTGCTGACTGAGTTTTAAGGAGCTTCCCTGTAAGGTGGTAATGTCATCTTGTTTTAGAACGTCATGAGTCAGCCAGGCAGTGGTGGTGCAAGCCTTTAATCCTAGCACTTGGGAGGCAAAAGCAGGTGGATCTCTATGTGTTCAAGGCCAGCCTGGTCTACAAGAATTAATTCTAGGACAGGTTCCAAAGCTACAGAGAAATGCTGTCTTGTAAAACAAACAAACAAACAAAAAAAAGTAAAGAAAAAAAATCCTGAGTCATAGGAAGCTTCGCACCAAGATGGAATGTTTTATCTCTGAGGATCTGAGGAAATTGCTATAGGACAAAAAGATACCTATGTGCATATAGGTAATCTTCCCCTACTCTTTGGAAAGGGCTTCTAATTTACCTACCTAATTCTGTTATTATTTCCGAGCCTCCAATTTCTCAGCTGATAGAAGTGGGCAGGAACTCATCTGTAAAGTCCTAGAACACAGTGAGATATGAATGTGCCTGTAACCGTGCTGGGAACTCTTCTGACTTCTGCCACACAGCAGGTACTCAGTAAATACTGTTAAGATGAGGGAGTCAGGAAGTCAATGTCTGTCTAGTTTCATTAAAATTATGTGCACTGAATTAATAAGCTCCCATGACTAGGTTTCAGTGCCTGTGGTCTTCTGATCCTAGTCACAGTACTAACAAAAGCTAGCTCTGTCATTACACCACCTATTGTCATTGTGTTAACAAAAGGTAACTTAGAATGTGGTCCTCAGTATGCACATCAGCCAAGCTCTATCTTTTAGCTTTATCTAACTAGTATTGTATTTAAATTTGTTGTATATTTATGAAAATAGTATATAAAGATAGGTGTGGTTTATTATTTGAAGAGTTCACTGGTTTTAGAATTATTAGAAATATAGGGTATTTTATCCATGTTCTATTATAAATTTAGACAAATTATGTAGCTTATTTAAGTCTTGAATAAAAGCATTCAGTAATATTTTTATTTTTAAATATATGCTAGACACTACTAAACTGTATTTTCTCGTTTATAAAACAGTCATAATATAATCCCTACTTCAGCTTCAGTGTTATTGTAATGAAGTAAAGAGATACTATGTATGCTGTAAACTGTAAAAATAAGTTACTGGGGCCTGTGAGATAACTTGGCAGGTATAAGCTCTTAGCATGCAAACATGATTACCTGAATCTGATCCCTGAAACCTAGGTAAAGGAAGATAGAATCTACACAGTTATCTTCTGACCTCTACATGTATCCTGGTCTCACCCCTCCCCTTGTTTCTCATGTACACATTCTAGCTTTCTCTCTTTAATAACAATAAATGACTTTTAGAAGTTATCACTGCAGTAAAACATTTGTGCGTGTTTCAGATATGTTTCATTCCTTGTAGACGGAGAGTACTCATTTGTTTCCCAGCTGCCCAGACTCAAATAATCACAAAAAACTATATTAATCACAACACTGTTTGACCAGTGACTCAGGTGTATTCCTAGCTAGCTCTTACATCTTAAATTAACCCATTTCTATTAATCTGTATCATCATGAGGCTGTGGTCTACTGGTAAAGTTCTGGCATCTATCTCCTTCAGCCTACTTTCTCTCTTATCTCTGTTGGGATTTCCCACCTGGCTTTGCTTTGCTAAGCCATGGGCTGAAACAGCTTTATTCATTAACCAATAAAAGCAACACATATACAGAAGGACATCCCACATCAATTTCTGGCTTCTTTACCTGAATGCTTACTGTGTCAAGAACCTGTATTTGAGGGAGAGTTGATGAACTGCAGTAGTTCTAGGGTCTGGATGCCCACAGTGACAGATAATACTAGGAGGTGCAGTGACATAGAAGTTGGAAGACACACTTCTCTTCCGACTCTCCCTTAGCTGTGTGGTAGATACCATGTCATTGTCCTTCTCCTGAGCCTTGGTTTTCTAGTTTAAAATTGGGCATAATTATTTTGCATGGCTGTGAGGTCATCATATTATATAAAATTCTTTGTATCCTATCTACATATGAGAGGTGCTTTCTTTGTAAGGTAAAGGGTAGGGAGGGGAAGTTTGTCAAACCCATGGAGCCATTATGAAACCCAGAAATCCTCTTGGAGTGGCTGGTTCTTGTGCTGATCAACCCTCTGTGGGTCTGCATCCTTTGATCCTCTGAAATAGCCGAGTGGATGAGTCATTTTTTTAAAGTCTCATTCTAAATTATAGTGATTTCATAAAGCACTTATCAACTTGTCTCTTTCCTCTGGTTCTTAGGACATAGTTTTATCAAAATAGTGAAAAATATAATTATAATTGATAGAACAGAAAATATAACTTGATATACAGTCCTTTTAATACAAAAGCAGGTAAATTCCTGTAAGTGGTGCAGATGAGAGTGGGGAGACACTTTCCTCTCTGTGTGTGTGTGAAAGGTATCATTAACTGCACACAGCATAATGTCGTCTGTTACTTGAGCATTTGGAATCTTGCAGAGGTCTTTCTGCTGTAGTTGACATAAGGTGTGTGGAAAATGATAATGCTTCAGAGACTGTCATCTCTAGTTGAATTTGGTAAAGGAAGAGAAGATTATTACTTCCGACTTGTCACCGAAAAGATGAAAAACTATTTGAGTGTGGAAGATTCTAAATATCTGCTTTGCAGTTTCATTTGCTCTTGTGAGATTGACTTACAGATGTCGCGTCCACCCTCGACCAGCAAGGAAAACGCAACACTCAGAGCTCTTCTTGCAGCAGTTTTCAGGACTTTATTCACAGCAATCTATCTCTATCTCTATCTCTATCTCCTTCTCCTTCTCCTTCTCTTTCTCTCTCTCCCCAGGCAAACCTCTCCCAGCCCTTAAGTAGGCATGGGCTGCCAACCCCGAACTGCCAGGTGGGCACTGCCCATAGGTTCAAGCATATGCAGGCAGCTGATAATAATTGAGTGATCATAGCATAGGTCAGGCCTTGGCCATCTCAGGAGTTGATTATACATCTCCATCAGGTGTGACTCCACGCAGCTCGCTACATACAGACATGCTCGTTACCCTTAAGTATTGCTTCTGGTGGGATATCAACTTATTTATTCAGAAGCATGTACTTTACTGCTTTTAGTAAAATTTGGCCATTAAGCAAATTTGTTTATAGGTTCAATGAAAACTGGTATAAAACTGAATGTGGTGGTCTTTGTTTATAATCCCATCAGAAAGAATTTTGACGCAGGAAGATGGGATGTTCAAGGTTAGCCTTGAATTATAAACAAACAACAAAGAAAAATCCTGGTACATAGTGGTGCATTCTAAAATTCCTACTAGTTAAGGAAAAAAGAAAGGACCCACATTTAGGAGATGGAAGAAAGACATAAGGAGATCATGTGGACACTGCCTTGAAACTTTATGCATATAACCATTGCTTCACTGATTAGAATAACTGATTTTTTTCTTTATTGGTTCTTTGTGGGTTTTTTGGGGGGTACTTTTATCTTGTGTATGAAAGATAGTCAAACACAATTTCCTGACTTTCCTTGTTAGCTGGTAGAAAGCCTTTCACCTTCAGTCAGCAGTAGAAGGAATCTTAATTTCTGTCAGCTGGTTTCCCATTGACTGTGGCAAGGCACACACTAGTGAAACTGAAGTAGGCTGGTGACTGCACAGTAATCCACTGCCCTAAAATACTCACGTTCCCCTTTGAGCTCTGGTCACTTAGATTTGAAATGTTTTTTCTGACTCATTGTAGGAGGCAGAAATCTCTATCAAGGTTTCAAGTATTTACTTACTACATTCAGTCTCTAGTATTTTTCCCCTTAACAATACATTGTAGCAATTTTTCCAGGTTACATTGAGAACTACTTATTTATTTATGACATTCTTGAGCTAGGACAGTGATTCTCAACCTGTGGGTCGTGACCCTTTCACAGGGTCGCATGTCAGATACCCTGCATATCAGATCTTTACATTATGATTCATAACAGTAGCAAAATTACAGTTATGAAATAGTAACAAAATAATTTTATGGTTGAGGTCACCGTACCATGAGGGACTGTAGTAAAGGGTCACAACATTAGGAATGTTGAGAACCACTGAGCTAGAGGCTCACTCTGTCACCCAGGATATCATGGAACTATTTGGCCCAAACAGTCCTCTTGTTTCAGCTTCCTAATGTGTTAGAATCACAGGTGTGAGCCTTCACACACAGCATCGTTTTTATTATAATAATTCACATCATACATAAATCATAATCTGCCCACACATTAAAGAGTGCTTATGTTTCCCTAGCTATGAAGTTGGTATATCGTTTTGCCATTGGTGTATCCTTTTATATTCTTTGGCACTTCTAAAATTGTTCTGTTGTTTGCCTTTGTTCCCCACATTTCTTAACACTGGTTGAATTTATTGTAGATATTTCCCTCCTCTTTTGTCCATTTCAAGTGGGTGTTTCCTCTGTAAGGAAAGCTTGTCAAACTGTGGAGCCCTTGTGAAACCCAGAAATCCCCTTGGGGTGCCTGGTTCTTATGCTCATCAGCCCTTTGTGAGTCTGCATCCTTTTACCCTCTGAAATAGGTGGATGGATGAAGCCTTTCATTTTTAAAAGTCTGATTCTAAAATATAGTTTTATTAATATTGTTTTTAATATGTTCTTAACTTTGTATACTAAATTTATACTGCAATACCTTACACATTTTCTATTTGTAGTTTGATTTTATTTTTTTTAGTTTGACTATAAATTATGCCATTTTTGATGAGTAGCAAATTTACTTCATTTCCCATATTTAAACCTGTAATTCTTTCCTTTGTTTCATTGTCTACTGATTCCACAGTTGTTGAATGAATATTAAATAAAGGTAAGGAAAACCACCACAACATAAAACACAAGGATGAAGTCAGGCAAGAGGGACCATGCATGTTTAAGTCCCTGACTCATTCACAAACTTAACTGACAACTTGAATCCTTCTGATTTTTATTTCATATGTTGATTAAATAAGGGAGTACACGAAGTGCTTAATAATGTTTGAACTTCATTCTGATATCTCAAAACTGCCCATTGAATAAATATCCTGTTTGGGACTTCCATATAGCAGGGGACAAGCATTCCAAATATCAAGTGGTGATTAAGATCTGGTAACAGTTTAGTTTCAGCCAAGAAACAGTGGATTGAAGAATAAATTCCGTGTAACAAAGCCAAAACTTTGCTAAGAGAGTGTGTGTTAAATTAAACAATTTAGAAAATTTACATTCAGTAATCAAATGTTTTTAAAAATAATCCATACTTAAATTACAAAAATAGATACTGAATTATTGTTCATTCCTGAATATGAATTCTCATAACAATCTTGATTGCATTTATAATTGTTTTATACAATTAGTTGAGGTTATGATTAAACCACAGTTTAGCCATCTGGTGATTTGATGCAGCCTTTGAGTGGAGCGTCAGGAGGCAGGAGTTTTTGCTGTTGGCTCTGGCTCTCATCATGTAACCACTGGGCATGCACTTCTTTGCCTTTTCTTTGTCCACAGATATCTATGGCTGCTTTGCACCTTAATATTCTGAGATTTATTGGAGTTGCTGAGATACCCATGTCAGTGGAATTTGTTTCCCAAGAAAACATTAAGATCATGGTCATCCCTAGACTGAATACTACTTCACAAAGAATCATTTTCACATGTTGGAAAAATATGCAAGCATCAGCAGATATATTCTGGCCAAGGTGAGGGAAAATTTGGAAAACATAGAAAGTTTGCCTGTGAAAATTTAGTATTGAAATTTGAGTTGCCATTTCACAACAAAGACTTTTGATTTTTTTTTTTAAGGCGATTTAGAATAAGAAAAACACTTTAGAGGGACTGGAGAGATAGATAGCTCAGCAGTTAAGAACACTGACTTCTCTTGCAGAGAACCCAGTTGATTCCAGCATCCATACAGTGGCTCACAACTGCCTGTAACTCCTATTCTGGGGGATTTATGACCTCTTCTGATCTCTACAGGGTCCTGGCACACATGTGGAGAACAGACATACATGTAGGTAACACATTCATACAGTAAAAATTAAAAAGAAAGAAAGAAAAACACTTTACATAGCAATCTGATATATAAACACAACTAAAAGTTTCTCAAAAATACTTTGTTACTATGTTCTCTGGCAGTGATATCTCCTTTTTGTTACTTTTGAGTGTAACTCCAGGGGATTAGTTTCATAATAATTAATGTGTTCACATGTTAATTTAAAAAGTAGTGCTAAAAAAACATTATCCACTTTGTTTTAGTCAAGGTTTCCATTGCCATGACAAAGCACCATGTAAATAAACAGGCTGGGGAGGAAGGGGTTTTTCTCTGTTTGCCACTCTCAGGTCACAGGCCTTCACTGAGGGAAGTCAGCAGAGGCTCTGGGGAGAAGTACTACTTACTAGCCTGCTCCCTGTGGCTTGCTCAGTCTGTTTTCTTATAGAACGCAGGACCACCAGCACAGGGATGACACCACATAGTGAGCTGGACTCTTCCACATCAATATCAACTAAGAAAATGCAGCACATTATCTGCATTTTCTGGTGAGGACATTTCTCCATTGAGGGTCCCTCTTCTCAAATGGCTCTAGTTTGTATCAGCTGTCATATACTTCTGTCAGGAGTGTTTATCGGGAGCTACTGTGGGCCGTGATGCAATTACAGCTTACGGCAGTTGATAATCCAGATGTCAGCCCACCAGATAAATTATTCTCAGATGGAGGAACCCTGCTAGGTGGGGCTTGCAGGGCCCCTGACTCTGGAAACTGTTGCTTTCATCTGTAATTTCACTTGTGCAATAACAGCTATGATATCTCCCTGTAGTCTCATATACACATATATCTGTGGGTGGTCAGGAAGATGACTTTTCATTTAGTTTTATAATTTTGATTTATAAAAATATACTAGGACATGCTTCATACCTAGATCGATTTGTCCCGTGATGGCTGTACACACTTAAAAGCCTGCTTTGTTTCTTTTGACCACTAACTGCACACAATTAGCTCATTTTCCCCTCAAAGCAAGTTCAAACTAGACTAAAGAATTTTTGTGAGAAATTCATAAGTTTAAACCCTTACAGCTATGCACAAGATCAGGTGTCCAACCAAGATTGCTACACAAAGCATGCCATATGTGTATCGAATGTATATGGTAAGTAGAACAAGAAAAGATCTCTTGAGGAAATTGGGAGCATGGGGACCAGGGAAAGGGTAGAAGGGGAGGGGAGAGGAAGGAAGGAAAGCAGAGAAAAATAAATAGCTCAATAAAAACAGTTTAAAAAAAAAGAGAAAAGCATGCCAATTATTTACATGCCAGTCTGCTGACTATGTCTCAGAGTTTGTCATTGGAAACTGGCTGGTCACAATCTTACTCCTGTAACCATGTGTTGCCATGGCAGTGGCTCAGCTCCTTATCATTTGTCCTAGGAATGTGTTTTTGACCAATGAGAGGTAACTTTTGTAATTTTTTTTTCACTTCAAGGCTCCTGTTAGAAGAAGCAGCAGCTAGTAGGAATTAGAAGTAGGACAAGAGAATTAGAATAGAAGCAGAGCAATAAAGAGACTGATTCAGAAAAGTGCAGAGTGAGAGTTTGTTCATTTGCCCTCAGATTTCCTAAGAATAAAGGGTTTTTTTTTTGTTGTTGTTGTTGTTTCTTGCTTGCTCTAGCATCCAGTCTGAATCCTCAAGAGAGTCGTGGGGCTGGACTCCAAAGGCTCTCATTATGCTTACAAGCAGTACTAATAAAAAATTTTTGGAGAGAATCTCATTTGTAAGTTATAAGATCCATGATTCCATCATGCTTTTAAGATATCTTCTGTCATTAAAAAAGCCAAGGCTTTTGTGAATTAATCTCGCTCAAATGGCTAGCCTTGTTACATTGAAATCAAATTTCATAATGAGTTTCTTCGACATCCATCAACCTCTCTGAAGTAATTGGTGCTTCTAGAAGCAGACATGTCTCACTGTCGAGAAAAGTCTAAGTTCTTAAAACATTTTAAATGCCATATTCTATGGGTCTTTGAAGTGTTGAAGATTATCTATCTCTGTACTTTCTGATCATTGTGTTGGACACTTAGAACTCAGGTGAAAAGAGGACAGTGCTGGAGATCTCTTCCAGAACTATGTAAGGAAAACACTCAGCTTCATTGTAGACACTAACAAGTAAAAAGTGATGACTTAGTTTATAGCTAGATTAAGAGAATAAAATTTTTTAAAAAATGCTGTACCTACCAGTAAATTCTATTTCTACAAGGAGGGAAAGGCAAGTCTCACTATTGTAGAGATGAGCATTATTCTATTTATAAGTGGGAGAAATTACTGCAGCAGTTTCAGTGAACATTTCATTTGTAGACATTGAAACAACAATTTTAGATAGTCTTTGTAGGCTAGACAGTCTCTAAATGGAACTGTCTCAGAGATCAAGTGATCAATATAAAAGTCACAAAGATGTATTTTGTCATTTATAGTTCTCTGTGTCATGGGATGTAAAGACAGCGCTGAAATAGAATCATGGATTCCAAAGATTAGTCAGTTATAAATTATCCTGCTGCTTAACTTCCTTTCATATTTCTTATCAGTTTTTCAGTTCCCATTAGCGTCTATGAGTCAAAATATTAGTTAATCCAAGTTACAAATTTCAAGGGAATATCAATGTTGGGAGTATTCCTTTTCTTCTACCACCATTTACCCTTTGGTTGCTGTGTCAGAAAGCTTACAAGGAAAATTCAATCCATTGGAAGTTTCGTCTTACAAAACTGAACATACCTTTCTCTTCTATATGTTAATTACAAACCTGTCATGGACACCTTAGTAAGAATGTATCTACCCACCCTTAACTCAAGTTCATGGCTATGCATGAAGGGAACCCACAGTCATAGAAGCATTGAGACAAGCAGGACTTGCTGGGTAATCACATTCTGCCTCCCAAGAGTTTTCTACTTATGTAGGAAGATTTCCATCAGCCCAGGAATCCATCCCTTTGTAGGTTAAGAAGACAGAGCAGTTTCTGTGCTGAAGTAAGTAGCAAAGCTAGGTTGTGAAGTTCAAAAACAGCATCATTGGAAAATAAAGAAAACAGTTGGGGCCATAGTATGATGAACTCTGGACTTCATCCTCCAGCAAACTTGCTTAGAAATGGAAGTGTATGGAGCTACATGATACATCATTTGCTAAGGACGAGTATGAAAGCAGTATGCAGAAAATGTGTAGAGGAGTATAAGATTTAGTTAACGTGATCACTATTCTACAAAAAGTAAGTTTTCCTGTGTCAGACTAACTTTCTAAAAAAAAAAAGCCACCTAGTTTGCATTGGAAAGTCATTTTTTTTAAAAATGAAAGTTAAAAATGGCAGAAATAAATGAAACATACCTACTGTGTCAGTGGCCATAATAGGTTTAACTGATCTATTACAATTTTTTATGTTAAAGCCCAAAGTATAACCTAGCTATTCTTTTCTGAAAAACATACATACCTATAAAAAGAATGTGATCTCAAAATATTGGAAGTAAAAAGCAAATATGAGCAATAAAAAACCCAGGACCCCCATCTTACTTAGTAACAAGGTAGAGTGCAAGGCAAAGGTCATTTAACAGTGCAGAAAGAAAAGAACATCGTAGAAAACTAAGGACACAGTTTTACAGTGTAAAATTTACTGTATGGTTATGAAAACACAGATTCCAAAACTAGTGGATTAGTACTATAGGTCTGGGTGATAATAGAGTCATGGGATTTGGTAATGAACATGATTTTATCCTAGAATTTAGTACTCTGCTTAAGAATAAGAAATTAGAAAGTCCAAGAATCATTCTAGAACTGAGTGTAGAAAACAAGTAGCCAGGCACTCCAGTAAAGAACTGCTCTTCACTCATGGCTATGCATTCCAAAACACACGTTTAATAGTGAAATAAAGGCATTCTTTGGCATGTGTTCACATTTTGCAGTGTAGAAATATATGCACTAACAGTAAAAGCTGGCAAGTAGGATTAAAGGATTTGCTATATAATTATGAGAAAACAGGGTCTATTTAGTATAAACCTTGAAGTTTTTTTAAGCTAAGTAAAAATATGGTATTTCCAAAGTTTAGTATTCAAAAACATTGATGCATTCTATCTCACCCACTATAAGATGTTGGCTGGCTTCCCTTCCTGGTACTGCTTCTTCAACCCTTCTTTATCTTTCAAATATTGACTCCCTGTTTCAGCATCCATTTCCTATGGGAATCCAAAAGAAGTTAGCCTGCCATTTTTTTTTCATTAAAATTCTGTTTTCTAGTACTAACTGCTTGCTCGTTTTTTTCATGGTGTCATTTTACATGTTTCCCTATATTCAGTATTTCCTGTACACCTGTGGACTTGCATAGATAGAGTCAAATCCGATCTTTTTGTTGTTAATCACTTCACAGATGACTGTTTCCCATTGTACCTTATGAGCAAGTGATATTGACTTGTGTGACTTTTAGTGGTAAGGTTGTTCAGTAATAACATTAAGTTGTTTATGTTAAATTAACTCAAGTCTTATTGAAGTGTGGCAGAAAGATTTATTTTGGCTCATGGTTTCAGATGTTTTCCTCCATAGTTGGTTGACTTTCTTGCCTTCAGGCCTTGATGCAATTTGTTAATGAGCTCATCATGACAGCTGAGGCATGTAACAGGCCAATACCCTACCCTACTGCCTCCTTGACCTAACTTCCTTCCATCATGCCTTCACGTGATGTTTTACCGTCTCCCAGTGAAGTCACATTCTGGCTAGCAAACCTTCCTGGCCTTTGGGGACCATTTTAGAACTAAGCTATAACGCTCTTAAGGGATCTTTCTTTTATCAGGCATTTTGGGAAGAAAATACAGTGTGGCCCAAAGAACAGTTGGAATTTCTCTTGGCATATGTTTGCAGACATTTTCCTAGCATATGTTTTGAAGGAACAGTGCTGCATACTATGGGAGACCACTGTACACTGAACATTATCTCCTCACGGCCACCACCCCTCATCCCCAGGTTCCAGAGTGTATACAGGAAAGAATAGAATTGTGATCTTGACTCTTCTCCAAATTTCTCTTTGTTAGTTGCTCAAAATTTGGGTTCTAGAAAAACAAAATGTGATTTTTATTTTCAGAAAATAATTTTTTTCCACACATTAAGACTCTCATCCCTGGCCATGAAAGTCATTTTATACTAAGAACATTCCCTCTGAAGGTCAGAGAACTGCACTGCCTTGTATTCCAGTTAATTTAGTTCATCCCATATTTAGATAAAGTGATGACAACCAACAGCTGATATCAGTTTTTATTGGAAGTCCATGTGTGTTCAAACAGTAGCAAAATGTATAAATTACAGCAACTTTTATTTCTCTGTATTTGCCTGTGGCTTTTTTACTGGCTTAATTTGAGATTGGAGATTATATTACTGATATCTGAATTTGGATGTATTAGAAAAGGGTAGGTAAAAAATTACCTTTCCTAATATCTGCATGTGTTTTCAGTTAATGGAGACTGCTCTTTATTGTTGTGACGCTTGTTCATAAATACAGATTGCTTCTGATGGAGCCATAATAGGTTTCTTTGATACTGTAAGAAGACTGTACCATTGAGCAAGCTAAGGGTTAAAAATAGCTTCCGAGTCTTGGATACTTTGTTCTGTTTTTCCTTTCTCTTTGGACTTGTAGTTCATTACATTGCTCTTGAGAATACTAGCAGTTTGAGATGGGCCTTGATTGATAGCCAACTTCAAGGCCCTTAGTTCCTGTCAGCCTCAGCTTCTTTTCTCCAGGGGCCTTTCAACTCCTGCTCCTTACAGCCAACTGCAAACCTTTTATGTTTTTTGTTGTCCACCAGCTTAATGCAAAACTGAGAGTCGGCGTACACGGGCATTGCAGTCGGGAAAGTGGCCTCCAGGGACAAGCAGCAGCCTGTGCTCATGGCGTTAGGACTTGAGGTGGTAGACCGACTGTCAGTATGGATTAGAAATGCAAGGGAGCGATTGCTTGATACTCACTGTCGTCCTCTGGGGGAGACACAGCGAGCACCTTGTGGAGGGTCTAGAGGATCTTATACAAACACTAAACTGATGCTACAGAACGTCTGGTGGACATGATGCCCTTGGCAGCAGCAATGCCACAAGGAGAAAACATCCTCTATTCAAGCTGTCACTCCAGTAATTTGATGAGGAAATATTCTTTCAAATTATTTTTAAGGATAAGGCAATATAGTTTACAAGAATAACATGTAAATTTCTAATAAAATTGCCGATTTTCCATATTTCTGAAGTCAAGTAATCTGCATGTCACTATAGAGTTATCACAAATTTGTTGATTGTGTTTATATTTGAAGACTATAAACTGTACAGAGTTTTAAATGGATATATATGCTTGTCACTAGAGTAAAAAGCTTTTGTTTTCTAAAACAGTGAATCCTAAACTTTAGTGTGCATAGAAATCATCTGGAGATTGTATCAAAATGAAAGTTTGTATTTATTAGGCCTGGGCTGGGACCTCCCAAATTCTCAGGTAATACCAATGCTGTAGGGCCAAAGGCCACACCAAACAGTGAGGTTTGAAGATACTGGTCTTTAAACAAACAAATGCAGCAGAAATACTTCTTGTTTCCTAAACTCCCTGATTATTAGATGGAAAACACGAATTCACGAACAGAACAGATATTTGATAACTACGTCAGCCCTGGGCCCTCCTTGCAGATGATGCAGTGCAGTTGCTGGTTTCTACTGACTAGTGTGCTGTGGCTGTTCTCTTTTTAGTAATGATTTACTGATGAGTCTGTTATTTTCCCTCAGCTTCATTAAGGTATAACCAGAAAATAAGGATTATGTGTATGTACAGCTTACATTGTAATGTTTTGATGTATGTATACTTTATGAAATTATTCAATCAAACTAATTTCCATATCCATCACCTTACATACCATTTTTTTTTTTTGTGATCTAATTGCTCATCAGTTTTTAAGTGCATTGTTATTAACTCTAGTCACCATGCTGTATGGTAAGTCTTAGTAGACGGCTGTGTGTTGGAATATCTGGAACCATGCCAAACTGTAAAGGGAACTGAAAGGAGGTCTTACTGAGGTTTCAGGGCAGCTGTTGAACAGAGATGCAGAGGAGCTCCTGTGATGGGCAGGGTAGGTTGCTTCTGATATTTTTCTAGGTCTCCAAATTTTCAACAAACATTGTGTTTTCTCTGTCAAATAATTAAGTCCAAATTGTCACATTCCTTGTTTTAACCTTACTCTTCTCAAACTTGCTAAAAATATTTGTTGACTATTCTCCTTTACCTCTTTCTCCCATTTCTCATCTAAGAATAATATGTCGGTGTTCTGTAGAAAGTGCTATGGGTGTCAACGTGAGAGAAATGAATCATGTCATCTGGGGCCATGAAGAAAGTCTTTGACTTGGATACTACCTGTTCCAACAGTGATTGTGCATGGCACGAACAAAGAATGGAGGCAGGAGAAGAGTGAGATGTATTTAATTGCAGGCATTGTAAACCTTTTGCATTTCTGAATTTATAACTTAAAGGGTCTGGACTGCTTGTGAGTGACCTTTGGTTGGTCATACAGCAGTTCTGAGCTGCTGGGTTTGTTCTCTTGAGCAGAGCTTAGTGTTGCCAGTACATAGAGAGGCTAGTGACTGGCGAAGCAGCCACAGCCTTACGCCTCTGTTCACTCTCACTCTGTTCTCATCTTCACATGCTAGGTGAGGATGTAATGCTTCATGATTTAGGACTGGTAAAGAGTCTGCTACGGTGACTTTTATAACTTTTTGCCTAGAAAACTACCGATAGACAGATCTCAGTGAGTTTGAGGCCAACCTGGTCTACAAAGTGAGCTCCAAGACATCCAGGACTATTACACAAAGAAACCCTGTCTCAAAAAACCAACCAACAAACGAAACAAAGCAAAAAACCCCTGCTTGTACAGTGAAAGGGTTGGTATTAACTATATAAAACTCCAAGACAATGGACTTAATCTGGGGGCCTCATAAAAAAGCTTGAGTTTATTTATTAGTGTCTGTTGTGTGTGTATGGGAGAATAAATATGAATTTATTACTTGAGGCAGGATCTCACTGTATAGCCTAGGCCATCCTAAAGCTTGTGATCCTCCTGCTGGAGCCTCCAGGGTGTAACAATTACAAGCATGCGCTTAGTTCATTTTAGTTGGAGCATAGGGTATCAGTGGAAAGCAGTAACCCAGAAGGAAGGTGCAGCTGTTGGTGAGTGGTACTGGATGCTTGGTAGTGGAGGTAGACTTCTGTGCTGTGGACAGAAAGCCTTTGGAGGTTTGTTGTCAGAGGAATTGCTGCACACGAAGCCCTATCCAGAAATATTAGTTTGGCCTCCAATGGAGATACTCAGTTTGGAGACTTCATAATAGTTCCCATTAAGAATATATTTGGATGGAAACTTCTGGTGATAATAAGCTAGGAAATTGTTTTTATTTCTTAAATTATGTAAATTGATGTCTCAGACTGACTTGTAAGTAGTTGGTATACTTAATGAATGTTCCACAATTATCTAACGATTTATGGAACATGGTTAGAGATATCTCTCTCCACTGACAAAAAAATGATATAAAGAATTGGGGGGAACAACTTAAGTTGTAAAGTACTTTTGAGTTTATGTTTATCCTTATATATATTGCCTGTGATGTTTATAATATTTTACATTAGAGACTGTGTTCTCCATGACTGTTAAGATCTACTGTTTAAAATTCTCCCCCTTCCCCTTCTGTGTGTATGTGCATGTGTGTATTTCTAGTTTATTTTTTTTAATTGAAATATTTACTTAGTCTAGTGAGTCTTTGCTTCCCTTCTTATCTGTGCCCACTTATCTTTATTTCGTGTGAATGCTATAGCATTTAATGCATAAAGGTGTTTTCCCAAGAGCCTTTATTTATCCCAGGGCTGATATAAAGAGAAACAATCTGTCAGTCTGGTGGAGCTTGGTAAAGAGTCAAATAAACTTTCCATATTGTGTATTAATAGAAATGCTAATGGTAACAAAAACCCCTTTACTCCCTAGAGGGAGGAGAGACCATCGAGTCAGAAGCACTTCTCTTGCTTTGGGTCCATGTAAACAAATCCATCTCCTAGCTGTGCAGTCTCATCAATTGCATATGTCCCAATACAGTGGTTTTAAGTAGTGGTTGCCTATTTATTACAGGCAAATCAATTACTACCTCATTTTCTTTATTACCTATTATATAAATATATTGTTGTGTAACTATTTCAAAATAAAAAAGCAATTAAATTCAGAATGTAAATGTTTTACTTTCTGTAAGCATTTTTTTTTTTCTTTTTGAGATAGGGTCTTACTCTGTAGCCATGGCTGACCTGGAACAAAGAGTTCCTTCTGTTCATTTGCCTATGATTCCCAAGTGCTGAGATTAAAGGCATATGCCATAAGGTCCAGTGAAAGTGTATATTTTAATAGGTAACTTCTGAAAAAGAGGCTTCCTTGGATTATGCAGAGATCATATCTTCTTTTTGTTAAAT